>NC_136471.1:8289436-8837626 GCF_902686455.1 Sciurus vulgaris | reverse complement strand
TGAAAATAACATGATCTTTTATATAGAAAAATCTAGATAATCCCACAAACAAGTTAGAACTAATGAACAAATTCAGTAACATTTCAGGATACAAAATCAATATACAAAAATAAGTAGCACCCAGCAGCTAGGGAGGCTGAGGCAGGAGGATTGTGAATTCAAAACCAGTCTCAGCAAAAGTGAGGCACTAAGCAACTCAGTGAGACCCTATCTCTAAATAAAATACAAAATAGGGCTGGAGATGTGGCTCAGTGGTTGAGTGCCCCTGAGTTCAATCCCTGGTACCAAGAAAAAGTAATAAGTAGCATTTCCATACAATAACAACAAACTCTCTGGAAAAGAAATTCCATTTATAATAGCAAAAATAAAATAAATTACTTAGCAATAAATTTAATTAAGGTGGTGAAGTTCTTCACACTGAAAAACTTTAAAACAATGAAGAAAGAAATTACAGAAAACATGCACAAATGGAAAGATATTCCATGTATACAGATTGAAAAACTCAATATTGTTAAAATGTTCATATTACCCAAAGAGACCTACATTTTCAGTGCCATATCTATCAAAATTCCAATGGCATTTTTCTCAGAAACAGAAAAAATCCTAAAATTTACACAAAACTACAAAAGCCCTTAAGAGCCAAACCAATTTTAACTGACTTAAGGACACACTACCAGATTTCAAAATCCACTACAAAGACTTATTAATCAAAACAAAATAGAACCTTCATAAAATCAAGTCATATGACCTATGGCACAGAATAGAGAAGCAAGAAATAAATTCACAAATTGAAGATCAATTAACTCTTGACCTAGTCTCCAAAAGTACTCAATGAGGAAAGAATAGAATCTTAACTAAATGGTGCTGGGAATACTGGATATTCATGTGCAGAAGAATGATATTGAATGCATATCTTACTCCAGGTGAAAGAATTAACTTAAAATGAATCAAAGACTTTAATATAAAACCAAAAAGTATAAAATTCCTAGAAGATATGTCTTCATTCCCACATTCATGGCAACATTATTATGTAATAGCCAAATCCAAAGTATTCAGTACCAGATTAATGAATTTTAAAATATGGTATATATACAAAATGGAATATTATCCAACTTTAAAAAGAAGGAAATTCTGTCATGTGTTTTGTCCATCACTGGAGGACACTATGTGAAATGAAATAAATGAGAAACAAATACTGCATGATGTCACTCACTATAAGTGGATTGTATAAAAGTTAAAATCATAGAAATGGTAGAATGCAGGCTACCAGAGGCTGAGGTAAGGGAATTAGGGAGGTGATGATATAAGGTGACCAAATTTCAGTCAGGAGGGCTAAATTCAATAGATCTTTGCTCTTTCTGGTAACTACTTTGACTAGCAAATATATGGATAAAAATGGATAAAGGTGATTTTATGTGTTCTCATCACCAAAAGAGATATGTCTGAGGTAATAATATATTAATTAGCTCTATTTAACCATTTCATAATGCATATGTGTATCTATATACATATATGTATTTATTATGTTGCATATATAATTTTACTTTTGAATTAAAAGTAAAATATACATATATAATTATGAAGCTTGATGAAGATTCATATGACCAAAGTACAGACTGCTATAATATCTCTCAATGGGGTATGCTTTAAACTGGTGTGTCAGAAAAGTCTTCCCACATTGGACTGAATATTTGTATGATCCCATTTATATATTCATATACTAATCCCCAAGGTGATGGTATTAGGAGGTGTGGTCTTTGGGACATGACTGGGTCATCAAAGTTGAGTTACTATGTAGCAGGCATCATCAGCCACCAAATCTGCCACACCTTGATCTTGGACTTTTCAATCTCCAGAACTGTGATAAATGCAGGTCTGTTGTTTTTAAACCAAACGTTTGTGGGTTTTTCTTATCATAGCCCTAATATAATAAGACGTCTCCCTAGGAAAGTGGCACCAAAGAAAGACTTAGGATTTATGAAGGTAAAAGGGCTCTGATATGTAGTAAGGGAAGAATATTGAAAATTATCCAAAAAGGCCCTTAGGCAAGAAGCACCTTAAATGAGATCAAATAACCAAGAGAGTCATTGTGTTTAGAGAGAAAAAGAGTGAGGAGATGAGTGGAACAAGGTAAGAATGAAAGTGCTGGCAGGTATGTTATTGCAAAAGTCTGGCCTTCCATGTTGAACATGTTTTACTATACTTTAAATGTTATGGGAAGTCTCTTAAGAGTTTTAAGCAGGGACTATTATAATCTAATTGGTGTTTTAAAATATCACCCTGGTTATAGCTCATCCGGTGGATTATCATCAGCTTCCCTTATACAAAACATAGTCATGGACTGGACTTGTAGCTCAGTGGTAGATTGTTTGCCTAGCATGTGTAGGGAACTGGGTTCTATTCTCAGCACCACATATAAATAAATAAAATAAAAATCCATTGACAACTAAAAAAATATTTTTAAAAAACTTAGTCATGAAGCAACAGCTGCAACTTTGTGTCATTGAACCATACTTTTTTTTTTTCAATAACAAATGTAAGAAATTAAACAATAGAACACTCAACGTGCTAATCATCTTAAGGGACTATACCTCTCTTCTAAATTACGACTGTAATATCTGGAAAATTCAGATTCTCAAAAGGTGGATTCAAGAGAAAGATGTCAAAGATAATTCTCAGGCTTCTGGCATAAGTAAGTTGGGGGTTCTGGGAGAGAGAGGCAAGACTCTGAATAGGCGAGACTGAGATAAGGAAGTTTTGAAAAGAAATAAATTAGACAGTTGCAATGAAGGATAATTTTGGGCTGAGAACAATGGCAGACAAAACAGATGAGGTAAATTCTTATGTATGCAACTAAACTTGTTCTGAAACAGTGCTACACGTCATGCATGAAAAACTAACACTTTACTCCAATTGTCTTTTCTGACCACTTTTCTGTATTTCATGGAGTCAAACCCAGCTTCACAATTGACTAGCAATGTGACTTTGTACAATTTATTGAGTCTCATGGGAGCTGCAACCTGGCATACAAGAATTTCTAGAAGAATTGGTGAAAAAAGCCTGCTTATTTTGATTCCAGTCTCAACTGTTCCACTTCCACTTCTTAAATTTCAAACATTTAATTTCCCTTTGTCCACATTTCTCCTTCCAGGAATTAAGGAAAGTAATGATTTATTTCTATGTTCTTTGAGAATTACCAAGAGGTAACGTACATAGAATAGTTTTTGTCATGGTGGCTCAACCATGGTAAATCCTGAGAAAATGTATCTCACAGCAATAGTAGGAGACAGTCAATAAAGATTCCCTCACTTCCTTTCTTCCTTCACCTTCTCTTCCAAATACTTTAATTTGACAAACTTCTGGACACCTAGCAGATTCACCATCTTGTGTTTATGAGTTAGAATAGATGAATATATAAAAATCTGATGTTATCATGTCACTTCTGGAATGAAATATGTAATATCAAAACCAATCCAAAGGAAAAGTAAATGAAAAACACTTTATTATTGTCTCTAATATGGGTTATAACAAACTGAAGGCTTTGGGGTACATTGGATGTTGTCTTCTGAGCTCTTGTTGCAGAAGCAACATTTTTGCTACTGTGGAAATCTCCCCTCACCACTACCAAAAAATACAATATTATGAACAGTTCAATAATTCCACCTATGAAGGTTTAATATTTTCAGTTTTAGTGGCCTTATATTGACTGGTTCCTCATATTAGATGACATTTATGATGTTACTTTGCTCACTGCCATGATCTGTGTTGCCAGGTAATGCCCAGAGTAACCTGTTGGCAAGATAAGCGGAAATCTGTGGCCAGGCATGCAGATTGCAAACACATAAAAATGAAAAGTAAGAGGAGAAAGGAGTGAGTATGACAGGCATGGAATCAGTGAGGACATGAATGGGATAAAGGAGGAAGTAAATGTGATTCAACAACATCAAGGAAAGGACAAGGTGGCACTGAAACACACCAGGTCCCTACCTAGAGAGAGAGGACATCTTACTCATTATCTGTTGAAAAAGAGCTGGTCACAAGGAATGGGCAGTCCATGAGTAAGACCAGTGAATGAGCATTTTTTATCTGCTTGGAAAGAGTGTTAAGGGATCCAGAGTTGAAGGTAGGCCCTGAAACCCAAGGTTCTCCAGATAGCAACAGGCAGCACCAATCTATGTCACCAACCACAAACTCCATTACCTTTTCTTTCCTCTTCTTATCTGAATTCAAGAAATTGGTTAGTTGACAAAATGCTAACCAATGTGCTAATCTTTCTGATTATGAGTTTTTCTTTTGTATTACAAAGTAACATTCTTTTCTGGCTCTACCTCTAAGATATTGGGTAGTTTGTATCAATACCCTGATGTGTAATGATTGTCATGAGATATGGTATCTGATTTTCTTACCCTCAGTACTTGAGAACACAAATTATATCTGTTCAGCAAGGATTCTAATATTTCTCCTGCCTTCTTTGAACTTTTTGGCCAGTAATGATTCCTGAATTATTTCTGACTCCTGATGTCTTTCTTGTTTCTCAAGCTTTGTTTATTTCATTACTGATTCAATTCTACAAAACAGATTATGCAAACTGGAATACCATGGGATAGAAAATGATGAGCAGCAGATAAAGCATGATGAAAATATGAGAAATTCCGAAGAAAAGAAGCAAGAGAGCAAGCTTGCATTACATTCCCTTCTTCAAACTTAGACCCAATTACAAACTATGGCACGGAGAAAAGTTTAGAAACTGTAAGTACTTATTGAAAACTGAATAGATAAATATGACACAACATGGTGTTAAACTGGGACATCTTCAAATACAATAAGAAAGTTACTTGGTTTCTGTTCTGCCACACAACTGGCCAACTAGTTACCAAAACATTATTTCTTTTTCCTACATTTCCCAATTTCCCATTGGAGTTCAGTGTAGTGAAATAACTAAGTTCTAGGCAATGAAGAGCATGACATGTGCATCCCTAACAGGATTGGTCCATAAAATCATCCACATTTGATTTTCTGTGTTCTTCCCCCCCTCATTGAAGTAGATGCGTCTGATGTCCTTGAAAGCCACATATTAAAGAGAATGGTTTTCATGAGAAAGAAGGACACTAAGTTGAATCACCATACGACAGAGAGCCACTTGTTAATCGGGAACATCCATCCTGAAATTTATGTGAGAACTAAACTTTTATCATGTTTGTACCATCATATATTTGGTGGCTTATTATCGAAGCTGGGATTAACTTACTTTATAAAGTTACCAACGCAAAAGCTGTTATTGAGTCATTAGCGTCAACCAAACTCTAGAGAAAACAGGTGATAATGGAACTTTCTCTGACTGTTAATAAATATGCAAGGATTAGAATTTCAAATCCTGATGCTTTTTTACTACACACATTGAAACATGCCTCAGAAGTTTAGAAATAGTGCCTACTATGTTTTTCTGTATATTTCCAGATTCATTGTGGTATACTGGGCAAATAAAAAAATTATAAATGCATGATGTAATGGTTTGTTATATGTATACATTGTGAAATGATTGCCACAGTCAAGACAATTAATATGTCTATCATATCACACAGTTACCAGTGTGTACGTGTGCATGTACACCAACACTTAATATCTACTCTCTAGGGCTGTTGACATAGCTCATTAGTAGAACACTTGTATAGCATGCACAAGACCCTGGGTTAAATTCCCAGCACAGATAAAAGAAAAAAAATCTACTGTATTAGGAAATTTCAAATACATAATATACTATTATTAACTATAGTGACCAGCTTATAGATTAGATTCCCAGAACTTATTTATCTTATAATTGAAAGTTGGTGACCTTTGACAAACCTCTCCTCATTTCCCCCACACTCTAAGCCTTAGCAACCATGATTGTGCTCTCTGTTGCTCAGAGTTATGTTTTCAGATTCCACATATAAGTGAGATAATAAGGTATTTGTCTTTCTGGGGTGGGCATATTTCACTTAGCATAATGTCCTCCAGGCTCAAATATGTTGTCACAAATGGCAGAATTTCTTTATTTTAAAAGGGTGGGGGTTTCAAGATGGCGGACTAGAGGGTGGCTGCATTTCATGTTGCTCCAAGACTCAGGATTCAAGAGAGGAGATATTGGGATACTTGGGACCAACTCAAAGCTTCCAGGTGAGTCTCTCCCATTGGGGAGGAGTACCGGATGGGGCGCTAGTCCCAGAACGTAGGGAACTTTGTGAGGTAGAGTTGCCCAATGAGACACCCCTCCCCCCACTGGAGCAGTGAACTCGGACAACTGGGAGCATCGTAGAGGAGGCCGCTCAGCATGATGCTGGGACTCAAAGCAAAAACTGGGGCTCCGGGCAACTGCCCAGGAGAGGAGCTGCACGGCGAGCAGTTTGGACTCAGAGCAACCACCCCTGAACACCAGGGCCTACCCGGAAGAGGAGGAGGAACTCGGCAGGTTGTTTGGGATACATGTTGTTTCTCTCTTTGTACATGGCGTAAAGGCATACCATTTGTGTAATCATAAATTTACATAGAGTAATGTTGTTTGATTCATTCTCTTATTTTTTCCCTTCCCCCCACCCCTCCCACCCCTCTTTACCCTCTATACAGTACTTTCTTCCTCCATACTTGCCCCCCTCCCTAACCCTAACTCTAACCCTAACACTAACCCTTCCCTCCCCCCCATTATGTGTCATCCTCCACTTATTAGCGATATCATTCGTCCTTTGGCTTTTTGAGATCGGCCTATCTCACTTAGCATGATATTCTCCAATTTCATCCATTTGCCTGCAAATGCCATAATTTTATCATTCTTTATGGCTGAGTAATATTCCATTGTATATATATACCATAGTTTCTTTATCCACTCATCAATTGAAGGGCATCTAGGTTGGTTCCACAGTCTGGCTATTGTGAATTGAGCAGCTATGAACATTGATGTGGCTGTGCCTCTGTAGTATGCTGATTTTAAGTCCTTTGGGTATAGGTCAAGGAGTGGGATAGCTGGATCAAATGGAGGGTCCATTCCAAGTTTTCTAAGGAATCTCCACACTGCTTTCCAGAGTGGCTGCACTAATTTGCAGCCCCACCAGCAATGTTTGAGTGTACCTTTCTCCCCATATCCTCACCAACACCTGTTGTTGCTCGTATTCTTGATAATCGCCATTCTAATTGAGGTGAGATGGAATCTTAGGGTGGTTTGGATTTGCATTTCTCTTATTACTAGAGATGTTGAACATTTTTCCATATGTTTGTTGATTGCTTGTATATCTTCTTCTGTGAAGTGTCTATTCATTTCCTTAGCCCATTTGTCGACTGGATTATTTGAATTCTTGGACTAAAGTTTTTTGAGTTCTTTATAGATTCTGGAGATTAGTGCTCTATCTGAAGTATGATTGGCAAAGATATTCTCCCATTCTGTAGGCTCTTTCTTCGCATTGCTGATAGTTTCCTTTGCTGAGAGAAAGCTTTTTAGTTTGAATCTATCCCAGTGGTTGATTCTAGCTTTTATTTCTTGTGCTATGGGAGTCCTGTTAAGGAAGTCTGATCCTAGACCAACAAGGTGAAGATTTGGACCTACTTTTTCTTCTATAATCTGCAGGGTCTCTGGTCTGATTCCCAGGTCCTTAATCCATTTTGAGTTTAGTTTCGTGCATGGTGAGAGATATGGGTTTAGTTTCATTCTGTTGCATATGGATTTCCAATTCTCCCAGCACCATTTGTTGAAGAGGCTATCTTTTCTCCATTGCATATTTTTGGCCCCTTTGTCTAGTAGGAGAAAATTGTATTTATTTGGGTTTGTGTCCGTGTCCTCTATTCTGTACCATTGATCTACCTTTCTATTTTGGTACCAATACCATGCCGTTTTTGTTACTATTGCTTTGTAGTAGAGTTGAAGATCTGGTATTGCAATACCCCCTGTTTCACTCTTCCTGCTAAGGATTGCTTTAGCTATTCTGGGTTTCTTATTCTTCCAGATGAATTTCATAATTGCTTGCTCTATTTCTGTAAGGTACACAATTGGGATTTTAATTGGAATTGCATTGAATTTGTATAGCACTTTAGGTAGTATGGCCATTTTGACAATATTAATTCTTCCTATCCAAGATCATGGAAGATCTTTCCATCTTCTAAGGTGTTCTTTAATTTCTTTCTTTAGTGTTGTATAGTTCTCATTGTACAGGTCTTTCAACTCTTTTGTGAGATTGATTCCCAAGTATTTTATTTTTCTCGAGGCTATTGTGAATGGGGTAGTTTTCCTAATTTCTCTTTCTGAAGATTCATCACGTATGTATAAAAATGCGTTGGATTTATGGGCATTCATCTTGTAACCTGCTACTTTACTGAATTCACTTATGAGTTCTAAGAGTTTTCTGGTGGAATTTCCAGGTTCCTCTAAATATATAATCATGTCATCAGCGAACAGGGATAGTTTGAGTTCTTCTTTTCCAATTCGTATCCCTTTAATTTCTTTGGTTTGTCTAATTGCTCTGGCCAGAGTCTCAAGAACGATGTTGAATAGAAGTGGTGAAAGAGGGCATCCCTGCCTTGTTCCAGTTTTTAGGGGGAATGCTTTCAGTTTTTCACCATTTAGAATGATATTAGCCATGGGCTTAGCATAAATGGCCTTTACAATGTTAAGGAATGTTCCCACTATCCCTATTTTTTCTAGTGTTTTGAGCATGAAGGGGTGCTGTATTTTATCAAATGCTTTTTCTGCATCTATTGAAATAATCATGTGATTCTTGACTTTATGTCTATTAATGTGGTGAATTACATTTATTGATTTCCTGATGTTGAACCAACCTTGCATCCCTGGGATGAAGCCCACTTGATCATGGTGCACTATCTTTTTAATATGTTTTTGTATGCGATTTGCTAAAATTTTGTTGAGAATTTTTGCATCGATGTTCATTAAGGATATTGGTCTGAAATTTTCTTTCCTTGATGAGTCTCTGTCTGGTTTAGGTATCAGGGTGATATTGGCTTCATAGAATGAGTTTGGGAGGGTTCCCTCCTCTTCTATTTTATGGAATACTTTGAGAAGTATTGGAATGAGCTCTTCTTTAAAGGTTTTGTAGAACTCGGCTGAGAACCCATCTTGTCCTGAACTTTTCTTTGTTGGTAGGCTTTTGATGACTTCTTCTATTTCAGTACTTGAAATAGGTCTATTTAAATTGTTTATGTCCTCCTCGTTCAGTTTAGGCAATTCATATGTCTCTAGAAACCTGTTGATGTCTTCGAAATTTTCTATTTTGTTGGATTATAGATTTTCAAAATAGCTTCTAATTATGTTTTGTATTTCAATCCTGTCTGTTGTGATATTTCCTTGTTCATTCCGAATTTTAGTGATTTGGGTTTTGTCTCGTCTTCTCTTTGTTAGTGTGGCTAAAGGTTTATCAATTTTGTTTATTTTTTCGAAGAACCAACTATTTATTTTGTCAATTTTTTGTATTGTTTCTTTTGTTTCAATTTCATTGATTTCAGCTCTGAGTTTAACTATTTCCTGTCTTCTACTACTTTTGGTGCTGTTCTGTTCTTCTTTTTCTAGGGCTTTGAGCTGTAGTGTTAGGTCATTTATTTGTTGAGTTTTACTTCTTTTATTAAATGCGCTCCATGAAATAAATTTCCCTCTAAGTACTGCTTTCATAGTGTCCCAGAGATTTTGATATGATGTTTCTTTGTTCTCATTTACCTCTAAGAATTTTTTAATTTCCTTCCTAATATCTTCTGTTATCCATTCATCATATAATAGCATATTGTTCAATCTCCAGATGTTGGAATAGTTTCTGCGTTTTACTCTTTCATTTATTTCTAACTTCAATCCATTATGATCTGATAGAATACATGCTAGTGTCTCTATCTTCTTGTATTTGCTAACAGTAGCTTTGTGGCATAATATATGGTCTATTTTAGAGAAGGATCCATGTGCTGCTGAGAAGAAAGTGTATTCGCTCTTGGTTGGATGGTATATTCTATAAATGTCCGTTAAGTCTAAATTATTGATTGTGTTATTGAGATCTATGGTTTCTTTGTTCAATTTTAGTTTGGAAGATCTGTCCAGTGGTGAGAGAGGCATGTTAAAATCACCTAGTATTATTGTGTTGTGGTCTATTTGGTTTCTGAAATTGAGAAGGATTTGTTTGACATACATGGATGAGCCACTGTTTGGGGCATAGATGTTTATGATTGTTATATCTTGCTGATTTATGCTTCCCTTAAGCAGTATGAAATGACCTTCTTTATCCCTTCTGACTAACTTTGGCTTGAAGTCCACATTATCTGAAATGAGGATGGATACTCCAGCTTTTTTGCTGAGTCCATGTGCATGGTATGTTTTTCCCCATCCTTTCACCTTTAGTCTATGGGTATCTTTTTCTATGAGGTGAGTCTCTTGCAGGCAACATATTGTTGGATCTTTCTTTTTAATCCAATCTGACAGTCTATGTCTTTTGATTGATGAATTCAGGCCATTAACATTCAGGGTTATTATAGAGATATGATTTGGTTTCCCGGTCATTTGGTTCATTTTTTAAATTTTATTTATTTATTTGTTTGACACAACTTGTTTCCTCCTTTATTTGACAATTCCTTTAGGATAATTCCTCCCTTTGCTGATTTGCTTCTTTGTTTTTCATCTCTTCCTCATGGAATATTTTGCTGAGAATGTTCTGTAATGCTGGCTTTCTTTTTGTAAATTCTTTTAGCTTTTGTTTATCATGGAAGGATTTTATTTCATCGTCAAATTTGAAGGTAAGTTTTGCTGGGTAATAAGATTCTTGGTTGGCATCCATTTTCTTTCAGGGCTTGAAAAATGTTGTTCCAGGCCCTTCTAGCTTTTAGGGTCTGGATTGAAAAATCTGCTGATATGCGTATTGGTTTCCCCCTGAATGTAATTTGGTTCTTTTCTCTCACAGCCTTTAAAATTCTGTCTTTATTTTGTATGTTCGGTATTTTCATTATAATGTGCCTTGGTGTGGGTCTGTTGTAATTTTGTGTATTTGGAGTCTTATAAGCCTCTTGAAGTTTATTTTCCATTTCATTCTTCAGATTTGGGAAATTTTCTGATATTATTTCATTGAATAGGTTGTTCATTCCTTTGGCTTGTTTCTCTAGGCCTTCCTCAATCCCAATAATTCTTAAATTTGGCCTTTTCATGATATCCCATAGTTCTTGTAGATTCTGTTCATGATTTCTTACCATCTTCTCTGTTTGTTCAACTTTGTTTTCAAGGTTAAATATTTTGTCTTCAATGTCTGAGGTTCTGTCTTCCAGGAGTTCTATCCTATTGGATATGCTTTCTATGGAGTTCTTAATTTGGTTTATTGTTTCCTTCATGTCAAGGATTTCTGTTTGGTTTTTTTTCAATATCTCTAACTCTTTATTGAAATGATCTTTTGCTTCCTGTATTTGCTCTTTTAACTGTCGATTGTTGCGATCAATCAATGCTTGCATTTGCTCTTTCATCTCATCATTCAGTGCGTGCATTTGCTCTTTCATCTCATCGTTTGCTTCTCTGATCATTTTAATTATGTACATTCTGAACTCCTTTTCTGTCATTTCTTCTGCCATGCTGTCACTGGGTTTTATTGATGTAACATCTAGATTTGTTTGCAGCATTTTCTTTCCTTGTTTTCTCATATTGTTCAGGTATCAGTGGACCACTGAGATATTGCAGATTTCCTCTATTGACTTACAATGTCCCTGAAGATTTCTATATATATTCCCCTTTAGCCTTCAGTAGGCTGAAGTCTTAGAGGAAGTTGATAATGTGGTGCTCCACAAGGAAGCTGCCTCTCTAGGAGTGGTGGCCTTCAGGTGGGGTATAATCCTTGCTAGTGGGCAGAGGTGCCTCCACTTGTTGACCAATGATCATCCAAAGGGGACCTAGGCTGCGGGCTGAGGCAAGGCCTGTTTGGGCCTGAGTCTCTGGTTTTACCGTCCTTGTGGGGAAACCTCACCCAGCAGGGAAGACTCACCCGGTGGGGAGGTCTCGCTGGTAGTTCCCTCCTAGAGGTTCCCCTCAATTTACAGCTACCACCTGGGCTGGGCTGCCTTCCTCTGCAAAGTTCCCAGGGGCCTGGCCCTACTTCCTGGGCCTGGGAGCGTCACCCTTTGCAGATGACTCTCCTTAGGCTACCCTTCCTCAGAGAATCTGCCCGCAGGCCTGGAACCTTCGCTCCGCCCTAAGCCTGTCTCTGTGCGGCTCTTCCACCAAGAAGCCTCCTAGATCCTGGGACCCTGCTCTGCACCTAATCGCCTGGCTATGTGGCCCCTCCTCTGAGCAGCCACCTGGGGCCCTGTACAATCGCTCTGAATCCCAGAGACCCGCCACAGGCCTCTTCCTCCAGACAACCGCCCAGTATTCCGGTGCGGTCACTAGGAGTCCAAGAAACTCACTGCGTGCCTCCACCTCCACCAACCACCCGTAGCCCTGGGCAATCAATCACTCTGAGTCGAAGTGACCCTCCCCGTTCCTCCTCCTTCTCCAGATAACCCCCGGGGTGTTCAGGAGCGGTCGCTCTGAGTGGCTCTGAGTCCACGTGACCCGCAGTACAGGTCCTCTGGGCAACCACCCGGAGCTCTGGTGTGGCCACTCAAGACCAAGCGTCCCACCACGCTTCTCCTCCAGGCAGCCCCCCTGTGTTCAGGAGCTGTCACTTTAAGTCCAAACAACTCACCACTCGCCTTCTCCTCTGAGCAGCCGCCTAGAGCACTAATGCAGTCACTGAGAGTCCAGACGACCCGCCGCGCTCCTCCTCCTCCTCCTCCTCCTCTGGGCAGGCCCCAGGGTTCAGAAGTGGTCTGAGTCCAAACAGCTCGCCACGCAGCCCCTCCTCTGGCAACCGCCTGTAGCTCTGGTATAGTCACCCCAAATCCAAGTGGCCGCGCTCCTCTTCCTCCTCCTCGTCCTCAGGGCAGGCCCCGGTGTTCAGAAGCGTCGTTCTGAGTCCAAACAGCTCACTGCGCAGCTTCTCCTCTGGCAACCGCCTGTAGCTCTGGTGCAGTCACTCCGAATCCAAGCTGCCGCGCTCCTCCTCCTCCTCCTCAGCGCAGGCCCCGGTGTCCTGAGTCCACACAGCTCTCCTCGCCACCCTCATTGACATTTTTATGCATTGTTGATTTAAATATTTTTAGTTGTAAGTGGAAACAATATCCTTATTTTATTTATTTGTTTATTTATTTATTTATTTTTATTGGCGCTGAGGATCAAACCCAGGGCCTCACACATGCCAGGTAAGCGCTCTACCACCAAGCTGTAACCACAGACCCCACATTGTCATTTGAAGATAGCCATTTTAATAGGTGAGGTAATAACTCATTGTGGTTTTGATATCCTTTTCCCAATTATGTGTGATGTTAAACCTTTTAGCATACCTATTTGCTGCTTATATGCTTTCTTTTGAAAAATGCCTATTGAAGTTCTTTGCCAATTTTTTAATTGGTTCATTTGATTTGCTTTTTTGTGTTTCAGAGGGATATTGAATTACACAAATTTGTTATATATTTTGAATATTAACACCTCATCAAATACATAGTTTGCAAATATTTTTTCTCATTTCATATGTCACCTTTTCATTTTGTTGACAGTTTCCTTTACTGTGCAGAAGCTCCTAAGTTTAATGTAGTCCTAGTGGTTTATTTTAATTTTTCTTCCCTGTGTTTTTAGAATCTTGTCCAAAAAAGTTTATTTTTTGGAAATTCCAATGTCCTGAAGCATTCGCCCTATATTTTTCCTAGTTTTCTCATAGTTTCAGGTTTTAAATTTAAGCATTTAACTGACTTTGAGTTGATTTTTGTAACTTGAGAGAGGGACCTAGTTTACCTTTTCTGCACGTGGAAATTCAGTTTTCCCACCACCAATTATAGAAAAACTGTTCTCAAAGGGGAATGAGGGGAAGTGAGGGGAGATTGGAATAGGAAAGACAATAGAACAAATCAGACATAACTCTCCTATATTCATACATGAATACATCACCAGTGAGACTCCACATCATGTACAACCACAAGAATGGGATCCTAATTAGAATAAGTTACACTCCATGTATTTATAATATGTCAAAATACACTGTACTGTCATGTATATCTATAAAGAACAAATAAAATAAAATAATTTTTTAAAAAAGAAAAGACTATTCTTTCTCCATTACATGTTCTTACCACCTTTGTTGAAAATATATGTGTGGGTTTACAACTAGGCTTTCTATACTGTTCACTGTGTGCCTGTTTTTATGCCAATATCATGCTGTTCTGATGACTACAGCAATGTAGTATATTCTGAAGCCAATGAGTGTAATGTTTCCTTCCTTGTTCTTTTTACTCAAGATTGCTTTGGTGGGCTGGGGTTGTGGCTCAGTAGTAGAGTGCTTGCCTAACACATGCGAGGCACTGGACTTCATCCTCAGCACCATAAAAATAAATAAATAAATAAAGGCATCGAAAAACTCCATACTATTAAAAAAAAAGATTGTTTGGCCTATTCAGATTACTTAGGGATTTCATACAAACTTTAGGATTATTTTTCCTGGATTTGTGAAAATTGTCACTTTTGATTTTGATTTTGATTGGGATTACACTGCAACTGTAGATCATTTTGGAAGGTATAGGTATTTCAGCAATATTGATTCTTCCAATCCATAAAAACAGAATCTTTCCATCTTTTAGTGTGTCCTCTTCAATTCATTTATCAATATTTTATAACTTTCATTGTAGAGGTCTTTTAACTCTTAGGTTATATTCATTCCTAGTTATTTCTTGTAATTATTATAAATGAGATTATTTCATTGGCATTTATTTTGGATAATTGGCTGTTGGCATATAGCAATGCTACTGATTTTTGTATTTTGATATTATTGATCCTGCAACTTAAATGAATTAATTTATTAGTTCTAATATTTTCTATCTCACTATGGAGGTTTGTATATATAATATCATTTCACCAGCAAAAACTGATAATTTGACTTCCTATATTCCATTTTGGATGTCCTTTTTCCTTTTTCTTGCCTATTGCTCTGGCTAGAACTTTCAATACTCTTTTGAATGAAAGTACTGAAGGTATGCATCCTTGTCTTTTTTCGGATCTTAGAAAGTTTTCAACTTTTCCCCATTCACTATGATACTAACTGTTGGCTTAATAGAATGCCTTTTATTATGTTGAGGTACATTCCTTTTATCTTTAATTTGGTGAGATTTTTATCATGAAACAATGTTGAAGTTTACCAATTGCACATTCTTCCTCTCTTGAGATGATCATGTAGTTTTTGTCCTTCATTCTGTTAATGTAGGACTTGACATTAATGGATTTGTGTATATTGAACCATTTTGCATCCCAAGGATAAATTCCACTTGAGCATGTTGAATTATGCATTTACTGAGTTGTATAACTTAGTTTGTTAGTAATTTCTTGATGAGTTTAGCTTCTATGCTTATAAAGGATATCAGCCTGTAATATTCTTTATTGTGTTGTCCATGTCTGCTTTAGTATGAGGGTAATGCTAGCCTCATGAAAAGAATCTGAATTTTGTCCCACCTCTTCAATTTTTTGGAAGCGTTTGGAGGGAGAGTGTAATGTACTTAGAACAAAAGACAGGGAAAAGGAGGCCCAGGTGAATGGCCTCAGACCTATCCAGTGTAAGGGAATGCAAGAGTTGGTTCAAATCAGCTCTATATCAGTGTGAATCATACCTGAGTCTGTCTCTTTTACTAATAGAGGGAACCTGTATTCTTCAAATTTGCATCCCCTTCTCCCACAGTGCCTTCTTCAGCATCTTGCATGTACTGAATGACTTCATAAATAAATGGATTGAATACAATGTACAAAGCTTGAAACTGTGATTAAGTTAGTTTCTTATCCACTAGTCCTTTACCTTTCTAGATTCATCCTCGTGAGACTTGCATAGTCAGATATGAAACTAGCTTTAAAGAAATTTAATTTGCTTTTTTAAAGTGACAGTATAGTTCATAATACTTATGTTTTCTGTTCTCTTCAAATCAGTCATGTAAGACTCTTAGCACAGTGCCTAGAACATGGCAAGCACTCAATAAAATGGCAACTATTTTCATTAACCTGAAGTTTCACTGTTAGCTCTCTTCCATAATTTCCCCTTAGAGATTTTCCTGCTTAGTGTTGGTGTTTCTAATGTTATGACTGCTATTTGTCTGCTTTAAATTTCCTAATTTCATCCACCCACATGTTATATTTACCAGTCATTATGCCATGCATTCTACATACATTACCACATTATTCCTTACTAAAAAGGAGGTTCTATTTATTTGTTTTATGAATGAGACCAGAATCCATAATTTAAGTATGTTGTTGAAGATCATGTAGCTTTCAACAGCTGAGCTTGGATTTAAACCCAAGTTTGCCCAACCACAATGCCCAGATTTTTCCACAGCACCAGGAACTGATTTTCCTTCTCTTTAAAGAGAAGGTGCTACCATTATTAATTCATTAGTTACATAAAATGTAATGCAGAGATTTAAGGTTGGAAATAATCTAGTTATGGTGAATTGAAGCTGTGGAATAATATCTCTTTCTAACTTCATGTTCGGTGACTTCACATGCATAGTTAGAAATTGTTCATGAAGGCTGGGAGTGCTTGCACCATGGAAACTGTCAAATGCTAAATAAAAAAAGAATTAAAACAACAAGTATCTTTTTATTTCTTTTTCATTTTACTGCAAGTTACTGGGTCTAGTAGTAAAGATTATTTGTGCATGAGAAAACTGAAGATCAGAGAGGCTAGTGACTTATTTAACATAACAAAGCTAGTTTGTGAAAGAGATAAAACATATCCTAGTTTTCTGACCCCCAATATAATAACTAGCTGTTATTGTCTCTTACCCTTTTTTGCATACAAAGTGCATGTGTGCGTATGTGTCTGTTAGAGAGAGAAAGGATCATAAATTTATGGTAAAACCAAACATCATAGACTGCACTGGAAGGAAAATCAAACATTATTTCATCTAATAATTCCCAATAATAGCTGTGCTTGAGAATTATCTGGCACAAATATTTAAATTGACATTTTCCTGGACTCAATACTGACTGAGACACTCTAGGACAATCTATATGCCTGATAATTATCTTTGGGTGGTGGTGATGCTGTCAAGGTTGCCATTGGAGAATCACTTCATGTAGTTTCAAACTTGTATCTCATATATGAAAGTTCCCTACATAATTCATGCTTTTATCCTGCTTCGTTTGGCCATTACCACTAAGTTTTAAGTAACTCATCCTTCTAAGTCACATAAGGGGCATAAAGTTTCACATATTATAATGCAAAACAAGTTTCCAGAAACTAATGACTTATAGTTTAAAAATAAAAACAAACAAACAAAAAAAACCCTAACATTGGTATAATAAGAGAACTTTTGTTCTTGGAGACTTTATATTCACTGTCTTCTTTGGGATTCAGGAAAGGATTATCAGAAAATGTTTGTGTGTGTGTTTATGTGGGCAGAATGAGAGAGAGGGTGGACTCAAGAATGGCCTCATTTCAGGGCTCTGTGAGGAGCTTGGAGTGCTCAAGGGATGCCCTGCTTTGGCGCTCAGTGCAAAGGCATGGAACATCTCACTGAAAGAAGCCAGTCGTGATCACTGGCAGGGAGAGCAATAAAAACAGAGACTTTGTTCTCAAAAGCTTGCTGAAAGCATAACATTGGGCTATTGAGACAGCTCAGTCTCTCACACACACTCCCACTCCTCTTTGCCAAGGTGCAGGCCAGGCCTGCTCAGCCCAGTAAACAGAGAATTGCCTCCTCCAAAAGGAACCAAGTAGCTTGAAGAAAGCAATAAAGTTTTGGAAAGACTGTACCAAAGGAAAGTTTTCAGTCTTTAATTTGTGTACAACTTAATTCTGGTGTTTATCAGCAAAGATGACTTGAGGCATTCAGGTTTCACTGAGTTTTGTTTTGTTTTCTGTCAATGTCATGTAGAGCTCAAAGGATGTCAGCAGTTGCAAGAACATGATTTTCTCTGGAATTCTTGACTCTTTTGAAAAGACGAATGGAAGATAGCGCATTGATAATGTCATAGCCTACAGACATGAGAGAAGAGTCTTAAAATACTCCTGGTAGTTGGGAGAGCTATGTTCCTCATTGTAGTGACAACCAGTATGATTTGGACTGCACAATCCCTGGTTTTCTAGACAATATAATTAATAATTAATTAATGGTCTAAAAATGAATGGAAATCAGTCATCTACCTGGTGATAGTGCCTAAAATGTAAGCAAGAAGAAGTGACACATCTAAAATCCTCACATAAAAGAGAAAATATTGATTTATCAATTCATTCATTTAAAGTTTCCCAGCACTTATTATGAGTCAGACTTTGTGATGATGGCTGGGAGTAGCTGTGTCAGTAGTTCTCAAACTTGAACAAGCATCAGAGTTACATAGAGGGAACATTAAAACACAGATTGATGGCCTTACCCCCAGAGTTTCCAATTCATTAGGTCTGGAGTGAAGCCCAACAAGTACCTAGAAGACAGTGATGCCTGGGAACCTGACTCTGAGACCCACTGGCTGTTCACATAGGAGACAAACAAGTAGATGATCACAATGCACAGTGAGAAGTGGTGAGTGTTACAAAGGGTGTGTGGGAGCACAGGGAATGAGCACTTTCCCCAGCTTTGGGATGAGGAGACCTGCTAGGAGATTAAGAAAGGCTTTCCAGAAGTGGTGGCACATGAACTGAGTCTTGAAGGTTGAGCAGGCTTTACTTTTCGGGGAAGATCTAGAAGGATACTCTGAATGAAGGCAATAGCACATATGAAGACAGAAGTGAGAAATGACATAGTGGTTTTAGGAAACTACGAGTCATTTGTGGCAAGAGTTGGGGTGCATTATAAACATTTGCCTATAACATGTGACGCAGGCTTGCCATAAAAGAGGCATTCCATAAATGAGTAAATCAACAAAACTGTACAGAAATATGCTAGGTTCCAGGGGAACACTAGAAAATGATATATGTTAATAGGCACAATCCTCAAAGAGATAGCAAAATTGTTTAGAAGAAGAGACATGATGCAAGCAGAGTAAAGAAGCATTTCAGCAGAGACCACAGGACAGCAATCAGGAAGTATGCTTAGATCACAGTGATTTTCTCTGTCCTTTAGAAATGATGCAAACCCTAAAGTGCCTAGTGCCATGGTCTAGGTTGAGCAACCTGGAGGCTATGCCAGATTCATCTGTAGAAAGGCATGTAAAACAATCAGGCCAATCAATGTAATCCCCTAGAATGACCTGAAATGAAATGGAGGAGAGAGACTAAATCCTCCTCTGGTGGAAAGCCTGTGAGATAAGCAGGTAAGGAACCTTTGGTGACTACGTTTCTGAAGCTAAGAGAAAGAAAGTGCCATGCCAAGGGAAAGAAAGATAAAAGAGGGACATTGACAGCATTGACAGCATTTTGAGTCTCTGATTCCAAATGTCCCTAAGGCCCAACAACCCTTGATCTTCTCACCTTTTGTAGGTACATTAAATTCCTCAATAGCCTTCCAGTGAATTTCCTTTTTATTTTGCCTTAGCCAGATCATGTTGAATTTCTGTCACTTGCAATCAGATCAGTTGTGACTGTTCCAGTCAGTAATCACACAGGAACTGAAATAGACACTAAATGGGCCTAAAATCGTACTACAGGCTGAACCTGCAGTAGAATCTTCATGGGGACAGTGGGTCTTGAGTCTGCCTCAGCACATATGGGCAGAATTTGACCAGAGAGGAGGGAAAGGAAGTCCTTTAGAATGGAGAGAATATCATAGAATAAAGTGTGATTTTGAAAATAAATTGGATTCAAATGGTGAGGAAGACATCTGCCTGGCTGAACAGAGGGTTTCTTCTGAGTATCATGAAATATGGAAAGACTCACACACCAGATACAAGGATTAAGGCTTTCACTCAGAAGTCCTAGAGGACCAGTAATGGTACAGAAGTGGTAGTTTTTAGGGGCATGAATCTTATTACAGGCTTGCTTTCCTTTTTCCAGTGATAGTTTTATTCCTCTCTCCCTTTCTTTCTGATAACAGGTTTTCTTGTGGAGGATGTTCATTGTCACACTGTATGGGATACAAAGCAGAATCGCATCAGAAGATTGCTGGGAACTGGGGATGGGCAGAGGGCTTACACTGGGAAAGAGCATCACTCTGACTCATGACATGCCAAGAATATAGCACTGTGGAATGTGACCACATGGAGCAGAGTCTGTTGAGTGCTGTTGTGATCTGAACACTGGATTGGGAGTCAGAAGGTCTCCCCATACACAAGTTATGTGCCTTACTGAACACTACTTTCCCCATCTCTAAAATGGAGATGATGATTCCCATTCTGCATTCCACACAGGGTGGCTATGCAGAGAATTGAGGTGATAGAAAAGAGCTGTTTGCACTACAAAAGACCATGCAATAGGTTGTGAAGATTGCTGCATGATTTAACCCTTTATTTCAGAAAATCTATGCCAAGGGTTTCCTGAGTCATCACTAGCAGTGTGCTTTTATTGAGTGTGTGCAGTATTTCCCAGGCAGTCATCTCACTTTAAAGAGATTGCTTTCCCCTACATATTCTGGGCAGGCCCATCTTTTGTAAGGTTTTCCTTTTCTTTCAGATCAGAGAAGCTGCAATTACAAATCACTTTCAAGACATTTTAAATAGACTGGGAAAGTATGCACATGCCCTGGTCCATGGAGACCATGTTTGCTTATCAAGTTGTCTCCTCTTTATTAATGCTGTCCCAGGATCCCTTCTTTAAGCATCTTCTTCTGGTTTATGAGAGAGAGCCCTGTCTAGCAACTGACAATACCCTTCCAGGAGCCATTAGTCTTTTCTTTCACGCAGACCACTTTTAACATTCTCTCATGTTCCAGCAGGAGAGTGCACCAACTGCACATCTGCTGGGTCTAGGACTGATGCTAGGAGCAGGACACACCTGTCTGGCACTGCCAGTTCTGCCCTGATTTATTCAGAGATGGAGTTTCATGCCCTGAACATCTTTAGTCCTAGGAAGTACTTGTCAATGCTGTGATCTATATATGCCTTCAGGGAAGTATTCAAGAGACCCATTCAAATCTGGTGGCTTCTTTACATGGATGAAGCAAGAGCGGGCCTCACACTACAGGATTGCTAGAGTGCCTTTGCTGTAATGGGGATGTGCAGAATTCTGTTGCTACCACACTTCACTTCCTTCACTCCTCTCTCTGCTGTGTCATTTGCAAGGCTTTGGACTTCCTGGTCCTTTTAAAGCTTTACAGCATGCAATAGAAGAGAGATTTCAATTGTAAAGTAAAAAGGCACTCTGGCACTTTTATCTTCACTGATTCAAGTCAGCACATGTCCAGAAACTTTTCTGTTATTGGGACTGCATTTTAATAGGATATTTCCAAAAAGTGCCCATTTTCCTAATTATTTCAGAATTATGTGGACAGTAATTACCATCTTCCATTAACAGCACTAGTGGTGGTTAGGACAAATTTCAAATGCATCCAGCAAGTGCTTTACACTAATATGTCTGCTTCATTAACTTCAATCAAAAGACAGCAGTGGCTCCTCATAGCAATAAGTTTGCTTTGATACATTCTCATCAAATATTGATCTGAATAGTCTGTAGGAGTGCTTAGTTGGGTTGTGTGAAATTTATTTACTGAATACATTATTTCTATCCCAAAACTTCCAGTTGATATCTCAGAAACTATTTTTTTGTAGTAAAACTTGGTTAATATTTAGGAAATCACTAATTTTTTGCCAATTAATGTCTATAAACATGTTCTCAGCAAAAAACCTTAAACGTAAAAGAATACCCAAAATTTTATCAGAGGATAACTTTTCCAGTTAATCTGAAATTTTTTTTTCAGACAACTATATAACTGACTGGCAGTGGAGTGTCACCTTCCTCCAAACAAGGTTACCCAAATGTGACTTGAACTTGCAGATATGTGTGGTTGAGATGAAGTATTTTATTAAGTTTTGAAACTATTTAGTAGAGAGACAGACTTCTGATGCTTAAAATGATACAGATTCAGGAAAGAGAGGTATTTCTCTTTGAAATATATTTATCATGGGGCCAAATTCCAAAGTTCTCATGGACTCCTCAATTGCAGCTGAGGCCTGTGAGGGTAGCAGAGCAGTGAACAGAATGCAGAGCAGGAAAAGAGCCTGGCTGAAGAGTTCTGAAGGAGGAGATAGGCGAGATTAGTAAATAGCTTCTGACAGTCCTGTAGACCTGACAAGAGACAAAGCACCAGGCATGAAATGGGAATTAGAAGGTCATTTAGCGATCCAAAATGGCAACCCTATCAGCAACTGAAAGCTGGCAGGGAACGAAGTATCTAGTAGATGTTTCCCACCTGATTTCACTGGAGATTTAAAAGTGAGGTCACAAGACAATACAAAGGATGTCTGTCTCTGAGAGGGGAGGAAAGATAAGTGAGAGAAAACTAATTTTCCCAGGAATGAGGCATAAATTCTCTATTAGTTGGGAGCAGTGGCACATGCCTGTAGTCCCAACAACTGGGGAAGCAGAAGGTGGAGGATCACAAGCTTGAGGCAAACCTGGGCAACTTAGTGAAACCTTGTCTTTAAATATAATGGGTTGTGAATTTAGCTCAGTGGTACAGTGCCCCTGGGTTTGTTCCCTAGTACTGAAAGAAAGAAAGAGAAAGAAGAAGGAAACAAAGAGAGAGAGAGAATATACTGAGAATGAAAGAAAATCTCCATTAAATACTGTGTGCAATGACTGAATGAAGAGTCAATGGACTCCAGGTCATTTGATTTCTTCAGGTGAGAAACCTTGAGACTGCCTAGAATTCTTCAGAAAATTTCACCTACTGTATGCTATTTTTTTTATTCTAGGTGGTGATAAGAAGAACAGAACTTCAATATTATGCCTGATAATTTGGTGTGTTGGGCTCACCTAATCAAGAGTCATCAAGAAGTTTGCACCACTACCTTCTCATCTCCATATCCATTGTCTACATGGATCTTTTCCCCAACTCAGGGCAAGATATGCCTAGACACAGACTACAACTGTGACAGTCACCCCTCAAGAATTAGAATGGAGAAGCTGAACACACACAGTTCCAGAAGCTCCTAGACTAAGCCTGGTCCAGTTTCAATATTCAACTCAAAAAGCTATTTGGAAGAAGAGAGTCCTCTATGAGTGTTCTCATCCACACATAGATAGAAAGATAGAAAGGGCCTGCCTCAGGAACTGCTTCTCCAAATACTCAGGATATGAACAGGATCTTACACCTTTATGTTTTACACTTGTATAAAGAGTTTTATACATAGTAGCTTGTTTGTGTATACTCCCCACACTAGTTGTCCAAAGTTGGTAATGTGACTTCCATGGTGAAGACATAAAAATGCCAGCTTCAAATGTTAAACTGACTTTCCCAAGTTCACACTGTAAGAATCAGATTAAAACTAAATGTTGATTTCCTGATTCCAAACCAGAAATGATTCTGCTGTTCCATATTTTGTACACACCCAATAACTGTACTTTTTAATTTAAATGTGAAGAGGATATGTATAATAATGTATATTTATGTATTTACATATGCCAATATGTCTAATATGGAGCTGGGTGTGGTAGTGTACAGCCGTGATAATAGCAAGTTCCAGACCAACATGGGCAATTTAGCAAGACCCTGTCTCAAAATAAAATAAAAATAAAATAAAAAGGACTGGGGTTGTAGTTCAGTGGTATAGTGCCCAAAAAGTGGTTCAATCCCCAATACCAAAAAAAAATGTGTCTAATATGTCTATGCAGCTATTTAGTAACTAACATAGTAATCACTATTGCTTATTGAGTGGTTTCTCTGTGGCAGGTGCTGGATTAAATATTTTAGAGCTTTATTATTAAATCCTCAACAATCATATGAGATATTTCCTCTTGCAGATGAGGAAACTGAGGATAAGAAGATAAAATATTTGGTTCAAGGTCACACAACGTATGTGAAAATTCATGTCCTTTCTCTGCAGGGCAATGCCATCTCATTTCTCTCTCATGAAGACACATACACTGTAATTTTCTTTCTCTTTTTCCCTCCTTCCCTGTCTCCCTTTATCTGCCTCTATTTCTATGTGTGCATGTCCCTCTCAATGCCATATACTCTATGTCCTGTGCGACTTAATGCTCCAATAAAATAAATGTATATTTTACCCAATGTTGTAGACAGGAAAATATGATCCCTCTGACCATTTTAGTTATTGAACTGAAGTCATCCCTCCTTGTTTATAGCTGGCAGTTGAAAAAAGGTCTTGTTGTAGAAAGAAATTCAGAGAGAAAACTTTGGGAGGAGTCATTTTGCCAGCCTGAGAAGAGGTAGTTTGCTTCAGAGCTAGGACTGATAGTGGGAGCTGGATATTTGACTGAAAAGGAGGGAATTTTTTTTTAAGAAGCATGAGAAAAGACTGCAATAAAAGAATACTAGTAATTCAATACAGAATGCTGCTGTATGTTATGGATAATGAAATGGGAAACATTGTTTGTTACCTTACTGTTACTTTAGAATAACACTGAGACTCTCCTGAAAGTTTATAATTATAAATCCAAAGGACCATTATAGTGCATTAGGGTGCATAATTACTAACCTGATTTGGATCAAGGTGAATTCCGTTTCTTTTCATGAAAGTGTAATTATTCTTTATTCAGGCCCTTTCTAGATCTAGATTCTCTTTGATAGAAGTCAAAATAATGCATTCTTTCCAAAATAGTACATATATTTCTTGAATACCTCAGATCTTTAATTGTAAACTGAATTTTTGCTTTCCTGGGGTCACTAGAGGATTGCACTCCATAATTGAACAATGCCTTAATGAATGTAATTTGGTGGCTCCACTTGCTAATGTGACTAGTTCCTAGTGTTTATTTCATTTCAAAATTGGACACGATCTGATATGGAAACATAATTACACTGTGTAGAAATAAGCCCCAAGATTTCCAATGCTGACAGAAGAAAGCTTGTGGGCATGTAATTAAGAGAGAGGGGAAAAGTTGACCTACTTTTTCTGAGTTTCAGGGATCAACCTGTATATCTGACTGTGGATCAATTCATCTCCTTGTCTATTCTTCTTCTAATAATCCTGACCTCATTTTTCTATTGTTTGCACTAATGAATTAATTTGTACTCTAATTCTGTTGATTTGAAAATCTAAATAAATGAGAGATTGGGAAGTGTCAATTAAGCAATCTGTGGAATTCCTATCACAAAGATTACTTTGTTAGCCTCATTTTGCATTCAGTATGTGAAATTAATTTGGGGGCAGGGATAATGGAAAAGAATGGTGCCAATCACAAGGTCATTGTAAGGGATGATTCAACTTAGAAATGGTCAAATGCAACTAGTTATCTTCTTTATTTTAAAGAACTATCAATATTGAAATCATCAGGTAACAGTCAAATGGCTCTCCACTTTATAAAGAATAAAGATGAGATTCCTTATCTCTGCATTCCTGGCTCCAGTTAAACCACCAGAAAAGGAGTAGTTTGATGGAAATAATTTTTCTGTGATGCCTATGGAACAATCAGATGTAGATGTTCAATTTGTTATTATAGGTTGAGGACCAAGAGAGATCTCTGGACTAAAGGCCTATCTGTGAGCCATTGGATTGAAGTGCAGAATTTTTCTAATAGAATTCTCTGTAATGATAAAATGGTTCTACGTTTTACCATCAAGTATGTTAGCTACTAGTCACATATAGTGATTGAGTCCTTGAATGTGGCTGGCATGACTGAAGAACTGAATTTAAATTTTTATTTTAATTAATTTAAATTTAAGTAGCCACTATCTAAATTGAAGCTAGTAGCTACCAGTGAATAAACACTGATAAAGAGGAAAATTGAAGTTCAGCTGACCTAGAAAGATTGTGTAGAGTGAGAAAAGTCCAAAACAGAACTGATGGGAAAAAAACACGAATTTTAAGGATTGACTGATAAACTGGAAGCCACAGATGAGTATGATTGGGAGGAGTATAGAATAAATGTGAGAATCCAACAGGTCAATAAACAATGGAGGACAGAACTGCAAAATGGGAAGTGATGTCTGTATATCCATAAAGCACCAATTAGAACAAAAAAGTGGAAAGTAGACTAGTAAAGTAAAAAAAGGGACTAAGGGAAGGAAAGAGGGATAGGAAGTGAGGAGAGGGGAAATGGACTGAAATGGAGTAAATTAAATTCCATGCATTTATGATTATGTCAAAATGAACCCAAGTATTATGTGCAACTATAATGCACTAATAAAAGAAAAATGGAGAGGTGAACAGGGTCAAATGCTGCTGAAAGATCATGTAGAATGAAAGTTTTTTAGGGACTATAATTGACTCTTGCAATCGTTGCAAGACAGGTAATAAAAGATACCCAGAAGCATGTCACTCTCAAAAGGACATAAGATGGTTTGAAAATTACTATTTGTTTTTAAAAATGTCTAGGGTTTTTTTCCCTCTGAAAATGAAAATTCTCTTCTGTTTCATTTAGTCTGCATATGGTACAGTTTCAAACAGGTGTTTGAAAACAAGCAACTTAATTCAGTCAATGTTCTGCTTGGTAACAGGATGCTAATGAGTAGTTTTCAAAGTAACTACTTGTTTGATCAAATTTAACCATTTGGGATCTTTTCAAGGCAATTTATGTGCTGTGTGGAGCTAGCTATAAACTTGTCTTGAGGATGGATGTGGAAACTGTATTCAGCAAAAAGCCCAGAGTAATAACACGGATATTTTCTTGACCATCTATTGAAGTCACTAAGGCCTAGGCTGTGCATCTCTGAAAGGAAAGCCCTTTGAGATCAATGCCTATGTCTTTCAAGCATTGCCGGAACCTTCTTCAAGTTGTCCATCTGCCATTTCTTTCCTTGACTAGTTTGAACTCTTTACAATGCCACATAAAATCCCCACGGTTCACTAACTTTTAAAGAGCAATATTTCTTCCCCACCTCATTTTGTGACAACTCACACAATGAAGTCACACAACTGAAATATCTTGTCTTGAGCTTGAGAGCTTTCAGTTGAGTAGAAAATAAGCCATATAGAACTCTCCTCAAAAGCATTCAGATTAGCTCATTGTGCAACAGTCATTCAGGGGGAAATACAAATGCAGACATTTTAATTCACTATCCAATCACTCCTAAGCAATATGTCCAGAGAGCTCTGTTTAGTAAGCTCAAAGATCTGTTTTCTTATTTCCCAAGTGTATGCACCCCAATAGCTTCTCCCTGCCACTCATGGTCTTCCCTGGTGATTTACTCCAACTGCTGTCTGACCCTGACTAATTCAATCTACTCTCTTACAAACACCAGCTTCACAAAAGCACTGAGGTTGGACGATTCGGAGTTCCTCTTTCAGCAGAAGTATTACCATACCCTCTGCAGTGTGTAAAGTGAAGTGAGATATGTGAATCTTTCTGCAAAGCAGAACCTCACATTGAGTTGTTCCCTGGCGCCTTCACAGTGATACTAGTAGATGTTGAGATTTAATGATAAAAAGATATTCATCGTAAAGGTCTTGGAGGTTAGGACAGAAGGTCATCTAGAAGCTACTATTCCTTTGGAATACATAGCTAAAGAGTCATGCCAATAGTAGTCCTTTAATAAAAGTTTCCCAAATAAAATCATGCCTAAAATAACACTATCAAACTCAAGCATAAGTTTGTGCGAATTTTCACCAGTGCATTTTGGAACTAGTAACTTTTATTTTGGATTTTTTTAATCGAACTTAATTTCATCTCCATCTGTTACAACTGATAGAAAATTCAATCTCAACAGTGTTCCGGGAAACTTCCCCTCACCTTGGGATTACACAGGAAACAGAAGGGCTATTCAGTGCAGCATATGTCATAATGGGCTGCTGGTCTTCAATCCATCACAGTCCTTGCTTATGAATGGTTCTCCTCCTTTCAGGTCAAGCTCAAGCACATACATTTCACAATGCTCACAAGTTGAAGGATGTAATGTCCATCTATACCATGTAGCCATCTCCCTTTGGACACTTACTTGGAGACAGAGAACAAGTATCTTTCACTCAAGGAATTTGTTACAAAAACTAAAACCTAAACTCATTTTCAATCTCTTGGGAAATCCATTGAGAATCCCAGGTTAGGCCACTCCTGACTTGGTCTCGACACTATTTTTCCTCTCTTCAAGTCTAGTATGGTTCCTTAAGGGACCTAATATTAGAACATAAAAATTCTCAGTTGGGAGAAGGGGAGCAGTGAGAGTGGACATCAACTATTTCAAATTAGGTGCTTCTTTTCCAAACAAATATTTTGTAATACCAAGTTTAATGTTTTGAAAAGAGGTATACATTATGTAATTCTACATACTTACATAATTAAGATAAAAGGATGTAATATAATTTATAGCCAGAACTTGCTCTGGAAGAATTCAAGAAAAAAAAACTTAATAAAGGAAATCATGTTAGGATTAGTAATAATGGACCAGACAGACTTGTATATAATAAGAGAAAAATAAGAAAAATCTTTTCCTGTAATAGCAATAGTATGCCAAGCACATTACACATCCCAAGTTGAGAAAAGAAACAAGGATGTTATTATTATAAATGAGCTCATCTCCATTTTTAAGGATTATGAGATGGGTCAGGGAAGTATGAAGTATCATGAAAATCACATCCTCTAATGTGAAATCTCATTCCATATTGAAGTGTAAAATGTAGTTTCTAATATAAAGCAACCTCGGAGAACATATCTTTCAATAAAAAATTGGAGAATAGAGGATATACTGAAAAGTAACAACGAAGTAAGTTCTAGAGTAGTGATGATAAGCCTCAGATTGAAAAGCAACGGCCAACTTAAAAATTAACTTAAAATTCCAATATGAAATGTGAACAACTAAGATATCTAATTAGTGCACATCAATAATAGTAATGATATCCTTAAAACAATATTGATGAAATTCAATAAGATCGCTGCAATTCTTATGTCTGCTAATTTAATGATATTTACTCTCATATCAACTGAAAGGACTTTAAAATAAAATGTTCTTTTACAAATTTGCAGATACAGGTGTCTCAAATAGGTCTAGAAGAATTCATATTAAGTGTTGAAATCTGTGATGTGGTGAATAGTTCTTGACAATATTCCAAACAACACTTAGGAGAGGTTCTTCCCATTTTACAAGAATTTTTGCATTTCCTGGCCTTTTTTGGGGGGGTACCAGGGATTGAACTCAGGGGCACTCAACCACTGAGCCACATCCCCAGCCCTATTTTGTACTTTATTTAAAGACAGGGTCTCACTGAGTTACTTAGTGCCTCACTTTTGCTGAGGCTGGCTTTGAACTTGCAATCCTCCTGACTCAGTCTCCAGAGCTGCTGGGATTACTTCACACATCTCTCCTGGACATTTTAATGATTATTAAAATATGAAACGAATACTTTGGAATTCTCTGTAACAATGATCTGGATTCCAAATACAGGTAATTATTAACAGGTTTTATACCTACAATAATGTCTATTGTGACATTTCAAATTAGTGCAGAAAATGGCATTATTCATCTTTTGTGTGCAAACCTGTTCCAGAACTACAGAATATCTAGGATGCCTGGTCATTACTCACTAAATGCCTGTGATTCTATGTAATCCTTGTAACAGTGAAAAAATGCTCCAACACATAGCCAACTTGTTTTCTGGGGGTAGTGATTCCAGGGTAGAACCAGTGGCTTACATCTGAGAATGCAAGACTTGAGTGTGGAAGGCAGTATTATCTATTGATTTAAAAAAAAAAAAAAAAAAAAAAAAAAAAAACTTCCTACAACAGGAAGAAGACAAAATTACTTTATCAATAGACCATGGATTATGTCATTTCACAAGTTATAGGAATAATGAAAAATATAATGGGAACACAGACTTCATGTCAAGGTAAGCATATTCTAAAAGAATTCAGCTTTCTTCTTTCTTCTCCATTTCAGCTTATCTACCCATTCCCGCATTAACATCATGGACTTTGTCATTACCTGAAACTGTGCTGCCACTAAAGGCATTGATTCGAATTTATCATTTCTGAACATTATCTCTTACTGTTCCAGCTAAATTAAAGAATCCTGGGCCAGGGCTGTAGCTCAGTGGTAGAGCACTTGCCTAGCACATGTGAGGCACTGGGTTCAACCCTCAGCACCACATAAAAAAATAAATAAATAAAATAAAGGCACTGTGTCCATCTACAACTAAAATTTTTTTTAATTAAAGCATCCCAATTGTGAGTGCTAAATTAATGTCCACTCACTGTGACATTCTGTACATTCACTATTCTACCTTCTACCTATTGATCAGCTTCCAACTTTCTTGAGCTAACATTTCACATTCTGTCACATCAATAACACTGTTACCATTATCCTGATCTTCCTTTATCCATTTGTTTTTCATTGCACATAACTGGCAAAACTCAACAAGAGCTAAATTAAAATATCCACCTTTTCCTTCCGTGCAATGAAGAATACTGGGATGTCAGGAGAAAATCCTAAAATAGTGCAAGTTTACAATACTTTAAATTCATAGACAAAAACCTTAAATGAATCAATCATCAACAGTGCCAAGTATTCCTATTGTATTTCTCCTGTCAACTGACTCTTCTACTCTCTCCAAGGATATTTAAAGCACGAACACTCTCTTTCAAAATTCTGACCTCACCTCCCATTTTCCTTGTGTAAGATGATCTACTCACTCATTTCAGAATAGAAATAGATGCCAACAGACAAATTGTTCCTCAGTTTCTGCCACTCAAATGTTATAAACCTGCCTATCTAATCACCTCTTCTTTCTTCTTGTTATAATACATATTTCCATATTCTTTTATAAAAGACAATCCATACAAAAATTCTCTCCAAGTATGTTTGTCCTGTCTAGGTCTGTACTTTCTCGTGTGTATTAACTCCTTAAATCATTTCAATCTGTCTCAGGTTCCTACTATTCCACTCAAGTCATTTTTGTCTGTGTCACCAAGGCTCAAGTGCTAAATTCTGGCTTCACCACTTACTTTGGATGAGTCAGTTTACCACTGAGTATTAGCTTTTATATATATATATTTTTATTAGTTGTTGATGGACCTTTATTTTATTTATTTATATGCAGTTCTAGGAATCAAACCCAGTTCCTCATACTTGCTAGGCAAACACTCTACCACTGGGCCACAACTCCAGTCCCTGAGCACTAGCTTTTTAATTGATAAAATTTAAATATTAGTGTCTATCTTACAGACTTGTTGGGGAAATTGAATGATACAGTATCAATATAACTCTTAGAAAAGTGCTCTGAACAGAGTCTAAACAGTGTAAATATTGTCTATTGCCAGTAGGAACAACAGCAACAGCAGTAATATTAATAAATCCAATAAGGAATCTTTAGTTCTCCTCCTATGTAACTTCTCAGCATCTTTGACTCAGTTAACCATGCAAAATACTGCCTTCCTCCTCTATTGAGTAGTAAAAAGGGTTTTATATTGCTGTGATTTTCTTTTTAGCCTAAATGATATGTGTTTGTGATTCCAGAATTATTCTATTTTTTTTCTGCTTTTTCAGAGTACTATGCAACATAAAGCATGCTTAAATCCCTTTCAGAGAAAATTTTACTTCCTATTTGGGTCTCTCTGGCAGCTAGAGGCTGAGCAGTGCCACAATATTTTTTGTTTGAATCTCCTGTACTCAGTATTCAGAACTCACCCTCAGCAACACAGAGATTTAGAGTTTAATTGTTCAGCACAAAAGACATGTGAGCTGTATATAATATACTGAAAGCTCCTTATGGATAGAAATCATGACCCATTCATCTGTATGTCCCATACCATGGGATGCTTAACATACACCAGGCTCAATGAATGTGCTTTGAATCAAACTAAAATTAGAGAGAACAGACTGAATACTCAACTCGACATTCAGTAAAGTACACCGTCATGCCTAAAATTTAAATCGATCTTTAGAAGCCTTTCTCTTGCTGATTAAGCATCCTATTTACTTAAATGCTATCTTTCAGTTTTTGGTAGCTAACATTGAAAGTGTTACCCATCAGCCCTCTCTGTAAAGAATCTATCCCCTGAAATAATTAGTACATTCATCAGTCTTATTTAGATGTTACCATGGCTCATTGACAATTTCCATTTTAGGACATCAGAAAAACATTTTACATGTCATGACAAATTAAGTGTTCAGAGATAGAAATTCCAAGATATATCAAATATAGGCATTGTGGTGAAGGAATATACTTTTGAGTCAGAAGAAGGCACCACTGAAATTAGCATAGTGCCTACATTCTAAGAATTCATGTACAACTGAATTTGTTGTGTCATGAAGACTACAGTGTGTTTTTCTCTTTTTTTTAATTCAAAAAAGAGGGAGCAGCCAACAGTTTGAATGCTGATAAGAGATCAAGGAAAATGAGGGCTTTAAAACGTTTTGGACTTGGTGACATAACATCCATTAATAACTTTAGTGAAAGTTGGTTTCTGGCAGCTAGATTCAGTTGGGTCAAGAAGTGGAGGAATTGGAGGCAGTAAGTACAAGCAATTGATCTTAAATTTGAATAGAACAGAGGAAAACAGAGGATGGTAAATGGGTGCTAACATTTCTTTTTTTAATTTATTTTTATTGTACACAAATGGGATACATGTTGTTTCAGTTTATACATGAAGTGGAGGCATACCATTTGTGTAATCATACATTTACATAGGGTAATGGTGTTTGATTCACTTTTTCCTCCCCCCCCACCCCTCCCACCCCTCTTTTCCCTCTATACAGTCCCTCCTTCCTCCATTCTTGCCCCCTCCCACCCCCATTATGTGTCATCATCTGCTTATCAGTGAGATCATTCGTCCTTTGGGTTTTTAGAGATTGGCTTATCTCACTTAGCATGATATTCTCCAATTTCATCCATTTGCCTGCAAATGCCATAATTTTATCATTCTTTATGGCTGAGTAATATTCCATTGTATATATATACCACAGTTTCTTTATCCACTCATCAATTGAAGGGCATCTAGGTTGGTTCCACAGTCTGGCTATTGTGAATTGAGCAGCAATGAACATTGATGTGGCTGTATCTCTGTAGTATGCTGATTTTAAGTCCTTTGGGTATAGGCCAAGGAGTGGGATAGCTGGGTCAAATGGAGGGTCCATTCCAAGCTTTCTGAGGAATCTCCATACTGCTTTCCAGAGTGGCTGCACTAATTTGCAGCCCCACCAGCAATGTGTGAGTGTACCTTTTTCCCCACATCCTCGCCAACACCTCTTGTTGCTAGTGTTCTACATAATCGCCATTCTAATTGGGGTGAGATGGAATCTTAGGGTGGTTTTGATTTGCATTTCTCTTATTACTAGAGATGTTGAACATTTTTTCATATATCTGTTGATTGCTTGTAGATATTCTTCTGTGAAGTGTCTGTTCATTTCCTTAGCCCATTTGTTGAATGAGTTATTTGTATTCTTGGTGTAGAGTTTTTTCAGTTCTTTACAGATTCTGGAGATTAGTGCTCTATATGAAGTATGAGTGGCAAAGATATTCTCCAACTCTGTAGGCTCTCTCTTCACATTACTGATAGTTTCCTTTGCTGAGAGAAAGCTTTTTAGTTTGAATCTATCCCAGTCATTGATTCTTGCTTTTATTTCTTGTGCTATGGGAGTCCTGTTAAGGAAGTCTCATGCTAAGCTGACATTTGCCATCATGAAAGTCCATCATATAAATCTAAAGTTCTTTCCCTCTCTGTATTGCTGGCATCTACCCTACTTATTCCACCTGATTTGCTATTTTACTTTACACTAAGTCCTGCCCTCCCCCCTGGGATGACAGCAATGTCTGCATGGATATACCATCTAAATATTCTGGTCCACTATTTCCAATGAACTTTTTCTCCAGTCTTCCTCAATCAGCCTTCCCCACAGCTACACTTTGGACCTTGTCATTGTCCATGACAGCTCCACTTCTAAAATCTCTAATTCTAGTATATCATTGTATTTTTTTTTTTTTTTTTGGCAGTGCTGGGGATTGAATCCAGGACCCTCTGCTTGCAAGACAAGCACTCTACCAAGTGAGCTATATCTCCAGCCCTATCATTTTATTAAAACATTTCTCCTTCCAGCTTTAGAGTTAAAATATTATTACAACTATTATTTTATCTCTTTAATAACAGACCCTTTATTTTTCTTAATCAACCAGCACTCCCATTTCCTTACTTTCCTTTTTAACTTGATTACTTCCACTGTTAATATTTTCAATGACATTTTATACCCCAAACACCCTAAAATTTTGTTGTTTCACTGAATCCATCTACCTGCATTAATCCAACTGTCTACTTTCTCTGATTGTGCAGCTGAATTCTTCCAAAAGTATGATTTAACAGAGCAGTTTATTTCTAATATGAATACATGATTATGAAGTTCAAGTAGGCCCTCAGTTCTTCCTGACAGACCTATCATATATCTTTGGCCAATCTGTTCTTCCTCTCTTCACAAAGACCACTTCAAAACCTCCTTTCAAATCTCAGCCCTGTTCCAAGTCACTCTTTGTAGATGACCTTTTTGGGAGATCCAAGAAGGAAACTATCAAATGTACAAGTCTGCCTGTACCTGAACCACATACACTTTATCCTACTTTATTTTTGTTCATGATTTAGAACCTGCCTACTCTTCAATATGAGGCCAGAAGCTCAACTTAAGTTTTGGGTGACATAACCACCTACTTTTCTGTGATGTTTATATTATCTCTTCTTTTTGTTATTTTCAAATTTTAACTCTCAAACAGGCCATTTGCACCAGATTTTATAAATATTTAGTTATCTTTCATTGGAAGAAATATTAGCACCCATCAAAATGACTTACATAACAGAAATAGAGAAAGAAATCATGAAATTCATCTGGAAGAATAAGAAACCCAGAATAGCTAAAACAATCCTCAAGAGAAAGAGTGAAGCAGGGGGTATCGCAATATCAGATCTTCAACTCTATTACAAAGCAATAGTAACAAAAGCAGCATGGTATTGGTACCAAAATAGACAGATAGATAAATGGTACAGAATAGAGGACACGGACACAAACCCAAATAAATACAATTTTCTCATACTAGACAAAGGGGCCAAAAATACGCAATGGAGAAAAGATAGCCTCTTCAACAAATGGTGCTGGGAAAACTGGAAATCCATATGCAACAGAATGAAACTAAACCCATATCTCTCACCGTGCACGAAACTAAACTCAAAATGGATTAAGGACCTCAGAATCAGACCAGAGACCCCTCATCTTATAGAAGAAAAGGCAGGTCCAAATCTTCAACATATCGGCTTAGGAGCAGACTTCCTTAACAGGACTCCCATAGCACAAGAAATAAAAGCAAGAATCAACAACTGGGATAGATTCAAACTAAAAAGCTTTCTCTCAGCAAAGTAAACTATCAGCAATGCGAAGAGAGAGCCTACAGAGTGGGAGAAAATCTTTCCAATCACGCTTCAGATAGAGCACTAATCTCCAGAATCTATAAAGAACTCAAAAAACTCTACAGTAAGAATACAAATAACTCAATCAACAAATGGGCTAAGGAAATGAACAGACACTTCACAGAAGAATATCTACAAGCAATCAATGGATATATGAAAACGTGTTCAATATCTCTAGTGATAAGAGAAATGCAAATCAAAACTACCCTAAGATTCCATCTCACCCCAATTAGAATGGCGATTATCAACAACACAAGCAACAATAGGTGTTGACGAGGATGTGGGGGAAAAGGCACACTCATACATTGCTGGTGGGACTGCAGATTGGTGCAGCCACTCTGGAAAGCAGTATGGAGATTCCTTAGAAAACTTGGAATGGAACCACCATTTGACCCAGCTATCCCACTCCTTGGCCTATACCCAAAGGTCTTAAAATCGGAATACTACAGAGATACAGCCACATCAATGTTCATAGCTGCTCAATTCACAACAGCCAGATTGTGGAACCAACCTAGATGCCCTTCAATTGATGAATGGATAAAGAAACTGTGGTGTGTGAAAAAAAAAAAAAAATATATATATATATATATACACACAATGGAATATTACTCAGTCATAAAGAAGAATAAAATTATGGCATTTGCAGGCAAATGGATGAAATTGGAGAATATCATGCTAAGTGAGGTAAGCCAATCTCTAAAAAACCAAAGGACGAATGATCTCTCTGATAAGCAGATGATGACACATAATGGGGGGTGGGAGGGGGCAAGAATGGAGGAAGGAGGGACTGTATAGAGGGAAAAGAGCGGTGGGAGGGGTGGGGAGGAGGAAAAATATAACAGAATGAATCAAAAACTATTACCCTATGTAGATGTATGATTACATAAATGGTATGCCTCCACTTCATGTACAGAGAAACAAGATGTATTCCATTTGTTTACAATAAAAATAAATTTAAAGAAAAAGAGTTAATCACAGCAGAGAGGAGGAATATTCTCAAAGAAGACACGGAGACCAATGGTGACACTATCACTACTTATGGGTCTACCACTTGAGAAGTGATATGTCAAGATTAGTTGATAGTCAAGTGGCATAATAATCTGTTTATGCCTTTTCTCCATGTCATTATTCCCCTAGAAAATGTTATTCATAGTGAAACCAGAATATGTTTCTTAATTCAGTTTCTTTTTAAACTCAATGATTATAACTGAATAAAAATGGGAAGAAAGGTTATTTGACCCATGTCTTTTTTACATACTCATAAACTTTACCTAGGAGCATATGCTATTCCCTCTACTCTGCCCCTTCACTAGAAAACCTTCCAAGGAAAGCAGTGTCCTTAGGAGAACCAAGTTTCAATTAGACAAGTAGGTGGTGGAGGTACTCAGAAAGAAGATGAAGCTAGCTCATTATGAAAAAGAAAAAAATCTTAATACTCTCTGCTACTTTTAGTAAATTTTCACATCCACTAGAGCACCAAGTCCTTTTAAATTTACCTCCTAAATATCTCTTTAGAGAGTGCACTTCTGACCACCCCTGCTGCCACCACCCTCTTTCACCTGGTCAATTTCAATAACCTTTTAATTGTTTTCCTGTTTTCATCCCAACTTCAATACTCTTTCCATTTTGCAGCCAGAATAATCCTTCTGAAACAAAACTTACACCATGGTACTATTCTCTCCCCTGAAGGATTCAGAATAAAGAGCCTTGTCCAATACCCCTTCTGATATATTTGATCCAACTATAATAGAGTACTTGCCTAACATGCCAAACATTTCTCATATGTGTCCTATCTTTGCTTGGGATGCTTCTCATAGTCTGCACTATAACCTCCTGTTCTCCATAAAAATTCAGCCTTGTGTAGGCACTCCTTCAAGAATTTCTCCCTGACATCCCTACCTTAACATCAGTAGAAGTTCTCATCTTCTGTGTATTGAGAGAACCAGGTAATTCCCTCCACTACAGCACTTATCAAACTACATGACCATCACTTATTATCTGTCCTTATAACAAGAATGAGATATACAAGTAGTAGGCACTCAAAAGTTGATTATATAATAATGGGCTTGAAGAGAAGCATCTAGCAGTTGTGGACAACGGTTGACTCTAACTTCATTCTTCAGAAGAGGAACACAACAGCTTTTCCAGTACAGGACTATCCAATCATTGCATCACCGTGAGTAGTGCTCTTTATTTCTCTCTCATACCACGTCTTTCTTCTGCTTTGTGAAGATTATTACCACTGAGCTCATTGTCTATCCTGTGATGTTAATGGTTGTTAACAAAATGCAATTTTCACAGGAAATAAGAGGGGTTTATTAACTCGTTGTACTATAGCAGTATAAGGCCAGCACTTACTATACAACGAATGCTGTGAGGAACACACACACTGTTTATCAGGAAAAAGTTTGGCTACAAAAGATATTGGTACATTTCAAAATCACACTTATTCCATTTTCTAGAACTTTTTATTTTGTAATAAGTTTAAATACACAGAAAAGTTGCAATAATAGTTCAGAGTCTATTTACACCTCTCACCTAAGTTCCCCTAATGTTAACATATTACGTAGCCATAGTACGATTACCAAAACTAAGAAATTCCCATTGTTTAATTTTGAAATTATATTGTGAATTAGTTATCTCATCATTTATTTTATTTATGGAAGTGAAGAATTTTGATAAATATGAAGGAATAGAAATAGATGACTCTGTAAGGAAGTTCTCTCCTCTCTGTATTTAAAGAGATCAGACCTGAAATTATAATACCCTTGCTTGTAAGAAGCACTCCAATATCACTTTGTAAAAGGAAACTCTCTCTGATAAAAATTTGACCAAATGAATACTGGACAGGGACACAAAAAGCCTAGGATCCAGACTTGATTCTACTATCGATTCCGTGAGCTTTTGCAAGTCTCAGCGCTTCCAGAGGCCTTGCTGAGATCACTGACTTCTAAGATCCTTCTAAACACCGAAGTTTAATGACAGAGGATGATGTAGTTGAAAGTGTAACATTTAAAGCCAGAACCACGTTAACATTTAAGAAGTACTACACTTGACTACAGTGAACAATAAAGTGTGGAGTTTACTTTTGTATCTAATTGGAACAGAATTTCCAAAGGAAATAATCATATTTATTTTATGCCACTGAAATACCATACTTCATGGTTCTCTGTTATCTTTCCTCAGTATTAACTTCTACTCTGATCTTTGTCTGGTACAGCCAAAACAGCCCAAATATTCATTTAGGATTCAGATGAAAGGATATGTGAAGTTTGATTTGGAAGGGAAGGACCAGTGAGGAAATAATTTTTAATGTCTGCAATAAAAGCAAACTGAATTTAAAATAAATATAGGAGAGCTCATAAATATAATCAGTGCTTTACCCCATCCACTCTCATCCTCTAAAAAAGAATGCCTAATTTACAAATTCTATGTGGAAGACCTCCCTTTCGAAGAAAGAGGAATAGAAGCATGAGGTGAAGGAGGACAGGGGGATAGGAGCAGCACATAGTATACATGAGGGAAAAGTGCTATGCCAAAAGCATAGTAGCATCTAGATGAAGGGAAACAATTCAGGCAAATAAATTGTCCAAAATGACAACCTTTCAACTGAGTATTCATCTTCCATAGCCTGTTGACATCTCTCAACATTAATTCTTTGCTTAAGAGAAATGTGTTAATTTGCAATGGCTGCTATAACAAAGTACCTCAAACTGATTGACCTAAAACAAAAAGAAATGCATTGTCTCATAGTTGTGGAGGCTAGAAGTTCAGGAATAAGGTGTCAACAAGGCCACAATCTTTCTCTGAAGCCTGTAGGATATACTCTGTTCCATTTTTTTTCTTCACTTCTGGTGCTACTAGCAATTCTTTTCATTCCTAGACTTATAAATGAATGGCTCCACTCTCTGCCTCCAACATCACCTGCTGTTCTCCCTGTGTATTTCTTCTAACATCCATCAGTAATATTGAATTATTACCCACTTTAATTCTATGAACTCATCTTGAGTGCATCATAAAGGTTTTATTTCCAAATAAGATCACATTCACAGGAACTAGAAATTCAGATTTCCACATATCTTTTTGGGGAACACATTTGACCCACAACAAGTAGGATCTCAATTTTTTAATATGATAACATTTTATCAGTGTCCCCTACAATGACACTGATCTCTATGTGAAAATAGTTATAATATTAATGTTTGCTGATTGAAAAATCATTGATTTTCATAGAATTCCTGAAAGTACAGTAATGCTTTCAAATAAATTTGTAATTTTTTGTTAGTAATACCACCCATATGCATTTGGAGTTCACTTCTTTTTAAGGGTGCTGAAGAGTCAATGGACAACCACATAATAATCTGAACACTAATGACATTGAGTCCTGACTCAGTTTCAAGGTTGATGTGTCCATGGGCAGTTCGTTAATCACTACTCTGGGGCTTAGTTTCATCTATGCATAAGAAAGGGCTGTATTGGTTGACCTTTAAAATTTTATCTCAGACATTCTCATAAGTTTATATGAGAAGAAATATTTTATGTAAGAACATTTTAGAAGTTGTATTCTTGCCAGATAAGTTCATGTCCAATTTCACAAACTTCACCCCTGCTAAGATGATGTGTCAGCTTTCAGTATTTGGCCATGCTCTCACACTGCAATTTAAAAATAACTCAATCAGGTAAATAGTTTAGAGTAGTAAATACTTCATATTTTTAAAAGTTGTCCAGCTGAAAAGTTAAAACCTCAGTTTGTCTATAATCGATTTATCAATAACAAGGGCAGATCTGACAAGAGATAAACAATTAATAAAGCCTCAGATTATTATTCTGTCTGCAATTACAGTTCTACCACAAGTTGCTGCTTGAACTGAAAACTTCCTGATTACATACCAGGAGTGCACCTTATTAAAACAGGATTTTTTCCATCTGCACAATTTGTTATAGTTTTAAGTATTTGGCATTCCTTGCAAGAAATTAGGTTCACCCAAAGTTTTCAAATTCCAAATACTCTAATTGAGACAGACTATATCCTTAAACAATTGCCTTCATTTTGTAATACCTGTGGGAAGCTACTGACCAGATCAAACTATATGGACACTATTTTTCAGAGGCACTATTGCCCAGATTCCTGGGATCATCTTTTGAGTATCTCTCCTCTTGCATTCCCCCATCTAGTCACTACCAACACTTTCTGTCTCTTAATTATTTTTCTAATTTACCTACATGTCCATTGCCACCATGACGTTGAGTCTGGAACTTCTATTTGGTGTCCCCAATATTCCCTGTAACCTCCGCCCAGACCATCACTTACAATCCAATATTAGCACATCAACCAGAAGCATCCTCTCCAAAAAGAAATCTAATAATGTATTCCCCTTAAGCAGTTTACTATTGTCCTTAAAGTCTGAGCTCCTTGGCCATAGATCCACTGTTCTATATGATCTGACTCCTGACTCCTGCTTCAGCCTCGTTTTCTGACTTACTTTACTCCCTTAATGACATTCAAAATTCTGGTTGTGCAAAAATTTACAAGCCTCAAATAGGTCCTTTTCTTTCTTGCCTCCAGATCCATGTTCATATTTGTTCCTACTACACAGAATGTCCTCATTTCCTCCTTGACTTTCTTTACCTAGTACTTACTCATCTTTGAAGATGATGTGATAAGACATCACTTCTTGAAAGACTTTCCTTACCTATCCAGCCCTCCTATGTGCCCCTTCTCCCAACATATTAAGATTACCCTACTTACAATTGCCCAGTATAGGAAGAACTTCCTTGCTCTGTTCAACCCCTTCCTGTACTTCCTGAAAAAGAGATGATAGTAACCAGAATAGATCAAATTTTATAATATCCATCCGGACATGAATACCATTTGGTGGGATCAACATGCATTGAAAGATTATACCCACATGCTCTCTCTTCAACTTCCTGCCTCCTTGCAACAGGTTGAATCAAAAAACAATCCTATACCTAGATTTTTTCTGATGCTTTCTCATCATATAAGAGAGCCTGAAACTAAGCTCATTGTCATTTTCCCCTCTCTTCTTTTAGTTTCTTTGGTCTCTCCTAGACTGTGACTTTCACAGTTACCTTTTTGTTTTCTTTCTTGAGGTGAGTCAAGAAGGCTAGAGTTAGCTAGATTCAAGTAAATGTCCTTCCACAGATTGAGTGAAGATCTGTCAAATCTTTCCTTGGATAATAGACCTATTTGTGGAGAATGTTCTGGGAATATTTCACAAGAATTTCTTTCCTTTCTCCTGTGAAAACTAATAGGAGATATTTTCTTGGCTTTTCTCTGTTATAACTTGATGAAGTTCCCCACAAAAGGATGGGGTCCTACCTAAGTGTGCTGCTCTATGAGATTCTCACCCAGAAGCTAGTCCATTCAGCTTCCAACAATTTGTGAACATTTCCATGTAAGTGTCCCTATCATTTTTGGATTCTGTGCCTTCTACAGTATGTAAGAATATCTTGATTATGACTCAATAATTTTAAATGAATTTTAAGTTTAGTGTAAACATACTATCCTAAACAAGAACTCAACCTTGTCACTCTATATTTGTTTTTCAATCAGTGGAAGACAACAATTGGCCATGTGCAATGTGTTCTATTCAAGGTGAAAGATGCACTGTGAAGAAAGCGAGGCTAAGGTTCAGCCAGGTTAATGACCCAAGAACCATAATAGACTACATTGAGGGTTGTAAAACAAATGCCAAAGTATAGAAATAATTCAAAATATGGTTCCAAAGGACAGAGGAGTTAAACAAGATAGTAATACAAAAAGATAAGAGGGAAAATCTCATTTATTTGGAAACTAAACTGTTTTTCTAAGTAATACATGGGTCAAAAAAGAAATTCAACCAGAAAACTTATAGAACAAATAAATGAATTCAGCAAAGTAGCATGGTTATGAAATCAGCACATATAAATCTAATGTATTTCTATTCATAAGTGATGAATTCTCTGAAAGAGAAATTAGGAAAACTAGTCCATTCACAATAGCCTCAAAAAAAATAAAATAGTTTGGAATTAATCTAACAAAAGAGGTGAAAGATCTCTACAGTGAAGACTACAGAACACTAAAGAAAGAAATTTTAAAGAAAACCTTAGAAGATGGAAAGATCTCCCATGTTCTTCGATAGGCAGAATGTTTCCAGACAGGCAGGACTCCAAGCAATCTTGTCCATGTGCAGCCCCATAAACTTTGTGTGCCTTTAATGATCTTGTTTCTTCCTTAATCAGTTCAGAAATACAACTTATCATATTTTCCCATCAGGATGGATTCATAGGTTTTTATTAATTTACATTGCTCTTTTAACATCTTGATTTGTGGTATGATTTACATGCCATATAATTTACTTATCTTAAGTGTACAATGTTTTTTTAGTACATTTTCAGAGTTGTGCAACCATTATCACATCTTCACCAATTCTAGATCATTTCATCCTCCAAAAAGAAACATACTTAGTTATTGTAACTCCTTATTCCCACTCCCAGTCCTAGGCAACCACTAATCTGCTTTCATACTCTATAAATTTCCCTATACACCCTCTATTACTTTTCATTAAGAAAACTAGTAGATTTTGACCCAAATGGATTCAATTTTAGTTATACAACTATTTCAGTCATATCTAAATGATATTTTACTAAGTTCAATAAATCTCTTGTCAGGTATGTGTGTATATATGTGTGTGTGTGTGTGTGTGTGTGTGTGTGTGTGTGCATACATCCCATAGGAAATACAGATCCCTTGAAGATCATAACATTTTTGTATCCATTCACCCATTTGAGTCTAACAACATTGTAAAGAAGGAAGAATTTTAGTGATGAGCACATGATTCTTGAAGTCAAATAGAGCTGTGTTTTATTTAAGTTCCATAGGAATATAGGCTGCATGTTATATTTACCATTATGCCTCTGATATTTAGCAAAGTGTCTGGCATGTAGATCTCAGTAAATGTTAAGAGGTTGAAAAGAAAGAAGGAAACAAAGAAAGAAAATGAAAAAATTAACACTATGACTCACCCAGCAAGCTAATTGATGAACTTGGGAAGGTCACTTCCATCTTCTCGTCTTCAGTTGCGTCATATAAAAACAGAGATAGTGAAGAATCACTGAGATGAGGTATGTTAAGTGCTTGGCACACAGGTATGGGTAGTACAGTTCAGGAAGGTTTAATTACTTGTCTAATGTCATAATGCATGTTAGTGTTGAAGGGCTCAAACTCAGACCTCTCTGCCTGCAAAAGCAGTTAAACAGCTTCAATGAGAAAAGATAATTGTGATTGTGTGCCTTATTATTATAGAGAGGAGCAGTGATAGTAGAATTAAAAGCACCTAAAATGTCATTTTTCTTCTTAGTAATGATAGTAAGAAAAGTCCCTTAGTGCAAGCCTATGTCATTTCAGAGACCATTCTTTATAGAAAATGCTTTGCCCTGCCTATTACTTATCTACAGCCCGTAAAATGGTGTTTGATCACTTTAAATTCTCTTCTCTGCTTGGCTTTGACTGCAAAAAATGGGCAGGTTAATTGGAACAATTAAGGTGCTCCTGGGGGATAATTACCCCTTTTACTTTCTGTGTGTGAAGAGGAAGGAGGATGGCTGGTCCTGAAAATGGGATCCCTGTGGCACACTGGGAAGAAGAATTAAAAACACAGTGAGATGGAGTCCAGAACGCATTTTTTCTTGTATTTAATATAATTTGCCAATAACAGCACATGCTCTTTTATCATACACACACACACACACACACACACACACAACCAATTCACACAACTCAGAGAATGCAAAAGGAAATATTTGGCACCTGAGACAAGGAAAAGTGGATGTCTGAATGTAGGAAGTAGGTGTGGGCAGGAAGACTTGAGAGACTTGTGCACATCCCCACCAACATTGCTCTCCTTTCCCACCTAACAACACTACACCATGACTATCACCAAGCTTTTCCACTGAGTTTTGAGAAACAAGAGCCACTGATGAGTTTCTTTGTTCTTTTCTGGACTCCAGTTCCTGAAACTACAAGAATCTTTTTTTAGATTCTGCACAGTAAGTCCCACCCACTCCATAGTACTCAACCTTGCATAGTTCTGCCCTGTCTCAAACACCACAGTCTCTCCTGGTATCTGGAAGCTAACGTATATTCTCCAGCAGGATTTCAAGTCTACCGGAAAAAGTGGCAGAACAAGACCTGTTCTACTTTCAAAGCTGTTATGAAAAACTGCAGTGTCCAGCAAATTGGATTAGGGGTCTGAAATTGGAAAACACTCTCTTCACCCTCCAACTTGTATAATAAGCATATTATGAAATTGCCTTGTATTCAAGTTGAGTGACTCCAGCATGATGTGATTTGAAGCCAATTTAGGTGTCAAAGTGAATGGGCTCATTTTTACAACGGATACATTTCTCACAACCAGTCAATAACTAATGTTGCAAGTTAGGTGCAAGAACCATGTTGGGATTGGCATCCTTTATAATGACATCCTGCTGGGTTATCAAGGGGGAAAAACAGGAAACTTCACCAACAGAATCATAAGTAGACGGCTAACTAGCTTCTACTATAGTAAGTTAGAATTGTCTGCCCACTGACTTCTCCAATTATGTTAAATGCTTGAATGTGGACTGCCAAATCATAGGAGGAGTTTTGAAATAATTTCACCTTTAGGAGTACAACATATATAATTTAGAAAATAAAGAGTGGGAAAGGTGAGAGAGGAGAACTGCAGCAAGCATCATAACTACTCTGCAACCTTGAGAAAGCTATTGCATTCAGTGCATTTCAGTTTTCTCCTCTATGAATGTAAAAGATAAATCTTCCCTTGCAGGGTTTATTATGAAGATTAAATGAGATCCTAGATATAAAGTGCCTAACAAAGGGGCTATCATAGAGGAGATATATACCAAATGCCAGAGATTGTGCCTTTCTCTAGAAGGCAGGCCATCTCTAAAATTAGTTACAATTTTTTTCCTGAATATGAACTTTCTCAGAGAGGTCTGCAACTTTCATCCAATGCTGAAATTCCAAAAGTTTAAGAGCTACCACACTTGACTGAGAGTCTCAAAAGCAGAAATACCCCCTATTGATTTATATAGATAACTTCCACATTATTTTTAGACATGAATTAAGTGTCTCTCCTGGAACCAGAAGTCAATTCATGTATCACAGAGTAATCTGTTGGTTTGGTTGCTAAGGATGATTGATTTTGCATCTATCTTGAACCCAGCTGTGTACTGAGTATAAATCATAGCAACAATAGCAATAATGAAAAAATAATAATTAACCTTAACTGAACATTGATAAGCATGAAAGATAATATTGGATAAAATATTCTATAACTACTAATTTATCTAATCACCAAGCAATCCTACGAGGTAGCTTTCGTTATTATTACCATTGGTATTAGATGTGAGAAATTGAAGAAGAAGTTAGGTGTATTGCTTAGATCATTAAGAGATGGGATATGAACAATCTAGTCTGACTCACAGTCTGACCATAATATAAGGTAAATAATTATGAGAAACATCCCTATCTTGAAGAAACTATAATCACCTCAACTGGATTTTTTTAAATGACAAATAATGGGGATTTGGATTTGACATCACCAACTACTGGTTTGAGCTTAAGCAATTTCTTGTATTTTCTAACTCAGTTTATCCATACATTTAAAAACTTTGATCAGAATATAAAATTTTTCAGCCTCTTTGCAGAATAGTCTGGTAGTTTCTCAAAGTAGACATGGGATTACCATATAACACAGCAATTCCACTCCAGGATAAACACCCAAAAGAAAAAAAAAAAAACATACACTCCCACAAAGAAGTATCTATACCAGCATAATTTATGATAGCATGGAAACAACTCAAAATGCCCATCAGTAAGATGAAATATTATTCATCCATAAAAAGGAATGAAGTACAGATATATGCTACAACATGGATGAACCTTGAAGAGATTTTATGCCAGACAAAAAATACCACATATTATATGATTTCATTTATACAAAACTCTAGAAAATGTAAACTAATCTATAGTGACAGAAGGTATATCAGTGTTTCTTGGAAGAGGGCAATGGTAAAGGGGGATGGAGGGAAAGATCGCAAAGGAGATATGAAGAAACTTCTGTAGGGGAGGGATATGTCCACTATCTCAACTGCAGTCATAGTTAACAAAAGTTAAAAGAATTTACAACTAGAAAGCCTGCACTACAGAATATTCTCAGCAAAATATTCCATGAGGAAGAAATGAAAAACAATAATGTAAGTCAGCAAAGGGAGGAACTACCCTAAAGGAATAGCCAATTAAAGGACAAAGCAAGTCAAGTTAAAAACCAAAAGTAAGTCAAAATGTCCAGGAATATAAATCATATCTCAGCAATAACCCTGAATGTCAATGGCCTAAACTCATCAATCAAAAAGACATAGACTGGCAGACTGGGTTAAAAAGAGAAACCCAACAATATGCTGCCTTCAAGAGACTCACAAAACATCTAGTTTGAAAAAGATACCCACAGACTAAAGGTGAAAGGGTGGGAAAAAACATACCATGCACATGGACACAGCAAAAAAGCAGGGGTTTCCATCCTTATATCAGATAAAGCAGACTTCAAGCCAAAATTAGTCAGAAGGAATAAAGAAGGACATTTCATACTGCTTAAGGGAAGCATAAATCAGCAAGACATAACAATCATAAATATCTATGCCCCCAAACAATGGCTCATCCATGTACGTCAAACAAATCCTTCTCAATTCCAGGAATGAAATAGACCACAACATAATAATACTAGGTGATTTTTAACACACCTTTCTCAACCCTGGACAGATCTTCCAAACAAAAATTGAACAAAGAAACCATAGATCTCAATAACACAATCAATAATTTAGACTTAACGGACATTTATAGAATATACCATCCAACCAAGAGTGAATACACTTTCTTCTCAGCAGCACACGGATCCTTCTCTAAAATAGACCATATATTATGCCATAAAGCTACTCTTAGCAAATACAAAAAAAAAAAAAAATACAGGTACTACCTTGTATTCTATCTGATCAAAATGGAATGAAATTAGAAATGAATAATAAAATTTTTAAAAATACAGAAACTACTCCAACACCTTGAGACTAAATAATAAGCTATTTAATGATGCATGGATAAAGACATCATAGGGGAGATAAAAAAAATTCTTAGAGGTAAATGAGAACAACAATACAACATATCAAAATCTCTAGGATGCTATGAGAGCAGTACTAAGAGGAAAGTTCATTGCATGAAACACATTCAATAAATGAAGAAAAAGTCAACAAATGACCTAATATTACAGCTCAAAGTCCTAGAAAAAGAAGAACAGATCAACACCAAAAGTAATAGAAGACAGGAAATAATTAAAATCAGAGCTGAAATCAATGAAATTGAAACAAAAGAAACAATTAAAAAATTGACAAGAAAAAAAGTTAGTTCTTTGAAAGAATAAACAAAATTGACAAAACCTTAGCCACACTACTGAACAGAAGGAGAAAGAAAACTGAAATTACTAAAATTCGTGATGAAAAAGGAAATATGACAGACATTACTGTAATACAAAACATAGTTAGAAGCTACTTTGAAAATCTATACTCTGACAAAATAGAAACTCTTGAAGACATCAACTGATTTCTAGAGACATATGATCCACTCAAACTGAAACAGGAAGACATACACAATTTAAACACATCAATTTCAAGCAATGAAATATAAGAAGACATCAAAGTCTACCAACCAAGAAAAGTCCGGGGACCAGAAGGGTTCTCAACCAAGCTCTACAAGACCTTCAAAGAGGAACTCATTCCAATACTCCTCAAAGTATTCCATGAAATAGAAAGGAACTCATCCTATGAAGTTAGTATCACCCTAATGCCAAAACCAGACAAAAACACATCGAGGAAAGAAAATTTCAGACAAATATCCCTAATGAACATGGATGCAAAAGTTCTTAACAGAATTTTAGCAAAGAGCATACAAAAACATAAAGATAATGCACCATGATCAAGTGGGTTTCATCCCAGGGATCAAGGTTGGTTGAACATCCAGAAATCAATAAATGTAATTCACCACATAAACAGACTTAAAGTTAACAATTATATAATTATTGCAAGAGATGCATAAAAAGCACTTGATAAAATATAGCACTCTTTCATGCTCAAAATACTAGAAAAAATAGGGATAGTAGGAACATACCTTAACAATGCAAAGGCTATCTATGCTAAGCCCATGGCCAACATCACTCTAAGTGGAGAAAAACTGAAAGCATCCCCCCTAAAAACTGGAGCAAGGCACAGATGCTCTCTTTAAGCACTTCTATTCAACATCTTTCTTGAAACTCTAGCCAGAGCAATTAGACAGACCAAACATATTAAAGGGATACAAATAGGAAAAGAAGAACTCAAGCTAACATTATTTGCTGATGACATGATTCTATATTTAGAGGAGCCAAAAAACTCCACCAGAAAACTTTTAGAATTCATAAATGAATTCAGCAAAGTAGCAGGATATAAAATCAACACTCATAAATCTAATGCAGTTTTATTCACAAGTGAATTCTCTGAAAGGAAATTAGGAAAACTACCCCATTCACAATAGATCCAAGAAAATAAAATACTTGGGAATCAATCTAACAAAAGAGGTGAAAGACCTCTACAATGAGAACTACAGAACACTAAAGAAAGAAATTAAAGAAAACCTTAGAAGTTGGAAAGATCTGCCATGTTCTTGGATAAGCAGAATTAATATTGTCAAAATGGCCAGACTACCAAAATTGCTATACAGATTCAACAAAGTTCCCATTAAATCCCAATGATGTACCTCATAGAAATAGAGAAATCATTAAATTCATTTGGAAGAAGAAGAGACCCAGAATAGCTAAAGCAATCCTTAGCAGGAAGAATGAAGCAGGTAGTATCACAATCCAGACCTTTAACTATACTACAGAGCAATAGGAACAAAAATATCATGGTATTGGCACCAAAATGGGCAGGTAGACAAATGGTATAGAATAGAGGACACAGAGACAAACCTACATAAATACAATTTTCTCATACTAGACGAAGGTGCCAAAAACATACAATGGAGAAAGAATAGCCTCTTCAACAAATGGTGCTAGAAAACTGGAAATCCATATGCAGTAAAATAAAATTAAACCTCTATCTCTCACCCTGCACAAAACTCAACTCAGAATGGATCAAGGACCTCAAAATTAGACCAGAGAACCTGCACCTAATAGAATAAAAAGTAGGTCCAAATCTTCATCATATTGGCTTAGGATCAGACTTCCTTAACAGGACTCCCATAGCACAAGAAATAAAAGCAAGAATCAATAACTGGGATAGATTCAAACTAAAAAACTTTTTCTCAGCAAAGGAAACAATCAAAAATGTGAAGAGAGACCCTACAGAGTGGGAGAAAATCTTTGCCACACACACTTCAAATAGAACACTAACCTTCATGGTTCATAAAGAACTCAAAAAAAACTTTACACCAAGAACACAAATAACCCAATCAACAAATGGGCTAAGGAAATGAACAGACACTTCACAGAAGAAGATGTACAAGCAATCAACAGATATATGAAAAAATGTTCACCATCTTTAGTAATAAGAGAAATGCAAATCAAAACTACTCTAAGATTCCATCTCACCCCAATTAGAATGGCGATTATCAAGAATACAAGCAACAACAGGTGTTGGCAAGGATGTGGGGAAAATGGCACACTCATGCATTGCTGGTGGGGTTGCAAATTGGTACAGCCACTCTGGAAGGCAGTATAGAGATTCCTTAGAAAGCTTGGAATGGAACCACCATTTGACCCAGCTATCTCACTCCTTGGCCTATACCCAAAGAACTTAAAATCAGCATAGTACAGTGGCACAGGCACATCAATGTTTATAGCACTCAATTTAAAATATCTAGATTGTGGAATCAACCTAGATGCCCTTCAGTTGATGAATGGATGAAGAAACTGTGGTATATATATACACAATGGAATATTACTCAGCCATAAAGAAGAGTAAAATGATGGCATTTGCAGATAAAAGGATGGAGTTGGAGAATATCTTGCTAAGTGAAATAGGGCAATTCCAAAAAACCAAAGGCCGAATGATTTCTCTCATAAGTAGATGATGATACATAACAGGGGGTGGGGTAGGCAAGAATGGAGGAAGGATGGACTGTATAGAGAAAAATGAGGGGTGGGGAGAGGGTGGGGAAATGAAAGATTATAGAATGAGACAAACATCATTACCCTATATACATGTGTGTTTACACAAACGATGCGACTCTACTTCATGTACAACCAGAGAAATGAAAGTTGTACGCCATTTGTGTACAATGAATCAAAATTTTAAAAACTAAACTCTTTTGTAGAAAAAGGAGATACTCTGAGCTTTTCTGTGCTGAAATAATGAGCTATAGAAGTAAATTTATCCTCCAGTCACAATTATTGATAATCAATGTATGTAAACCACTTCAATTCCCTCCTTTTTACCTTTAAAATAATCCCCTAAACCCCTCCTTATTAGGACACTGTCTCTACTGAAATCTGTTCCCTTAATTGCAATTCTAAGAATCCCCAAATAAGCACCCTTTTGCTTCATGGATAATCCAAGATTGTTTGGATGACAATTCAAACAACAAAGAAGCAAACAGGAGTTTTAATTTCATTTTCAAGATTAGAGAATCATACTTTCTTCTTGAGCAGAGGCACAACATGGTGAGAATCTCATTTAAGCCATTTTAGGAACCCTATTTAGGTTACCCTCCCTCCAAATGTAACTGGCTAATGATTGAGTGCCCTAATGAGCAACCCACACACATACACACACACATGCTCACAGAGATGAAAAGTTCTTCCTACATTATATATTATAATTTATCCAGTTTTTCTCATTTCTGTGGCATAAAACATTGGACTGGGTCTGTAGTTCAGTGGCAAAGCCATTGCCTAGCAAGTGTAAGGCACTGGGTTTGATCCTCAGCACCAAATAAAAATAAACAAATAAAATAAAAGCATTCTGTCCATCTACAAATACAAATTTTAAAAAAAAGACATAATAGGGTTGTTTGGAATCATTGGAATCAATCATTTTTTCCTACTTTCAGTAAAAGTGGCAGCTTACTTCATGCCAAGCATTCAACCATGTCTTTGATATACATCAGAGCATCTTTCCTGTCAAGATGGTGTTATCATTCCCATCTTACAGATGAGGAAGTGAAGTATCACTAAGACTATATGGAATGTTTATAATTAAGCATCTGATACACAGCAGGATGAGGAATTATATTTGACACTGTCTAAACTAAAATCCCTTTTTATTTGAGTTTTTCCAGGCGTTTTCTTACAAAATTGCTTATTCTGGTACATGGGCACATTGTTAATCCCACTTCAGCATTTTCATGCAAATACAAATTACTCAAATGAATTCAAATCTGCTCTCATGATTAGTGTCACTTTGGTGTCAGTGAAACCAAGGCTATGGTGAAGAGAGTAAGAAGAATCAAATTCAGCAAGGCATAAAAATAATGATTAAATATGTGATTCAAAGTGAAATTCTAGATATTTTAAGTCCAAATTTATGTCCATGTGATAGGAATTAAAATGTTGAGGCATTCAGAAATCTTAGAGCTATGTACAAAATTCTGAATGCAGTCATTTTATTTTGAAGCCTCATTTTTGTCAGTGTTCTCTGATCTTAAACTAAAAATTTAATTTTAGGAGATGCTAAAGAAGAGGTGACTAAGTGTATCAAAGTAATTTATCAAGTACTATAAACTGAACAGTTTAATCCTGAACAAGAAATTTTAATAATAGTGCCTTAATAAATCTTTAAGTATATGAAAGAATGTTACTTATAATCATTATAGCTTTAAAAAAGACTTTCATAGTCTTTTCTTTGAGGTCATAATAGATGTACAGCCTCTATGAAAATCTAAAAGAATGAGTGATAGAAGGATATTTGGTACAATGATTGCTAATCTAACAATAACCTCAGGTCTGGGATGTTAGCGCTTTTGCTCTGAGTCCAGAAAAACTGAAGTGGATTCCCAGCCCCCCCACATCCTAGTCCACCAGGTAGTACAACTGCAAGTGCTTAGCCTTTCTGGGCTTCATATTCTTGTACTATAAAATGTTGCTGATGGTGTTGCCTACCTTTAGGGTTCTTTGGTAGATTCATTGAGATCACATGTGATAGCAACCAGAAATAATGTTGGGTGCATAGAAGTGCATTCAACAAATAAGGATGGTTATAAAATTATAATTTGTGCCCTGGGAGTTTAACTTTACTCCATTTCATTTCCTGGCTCAAATCAGTAGTGGTGACCTTGGGTAGTTGGGTTCATTAGAAATGTATGCAATGACCAGAGGAAGGAACTTAGAACTGGGTTGAGGGATAACAACTTCAATTGTGCATAATCAGTGCTAATTGTACACTCTACTGACAGGCCTCCAGAACATCATCTTGGCATATAAAGCAAAGTACTGACTCTACTTTCAAAAACTAATTGGATGGGCTGGGGTTGTGGCTCAGTGGTAGAGTACTTGCCCAGCTTGTGTGAGGCACTGGCTTCAATCCTCAGCACCACATAAAAAATAAATAAAGTTAAAAATGATTAAATATATTCAACTCACTCCAGTTAGAATGAGAACTACCAAGAATACATATAAAAATAAATGTTGGCCAGGATGTGGGGAAAATGGTGCACTTGTACATTGCTGGTGGAACTGTAAACTGGTACAACCACTCTTGAAAGCAGTATGGAGATTCCTCAAAAAACTAGGAATGGAACTACCATATGACCCTGCTTTCCCACTCCTCAGTATATATCCAAAGGATTTTAAATTAGCATAGTATAGTAATGCAGCCACATCAATATTTATAGCAGCTCAACTCACAATAGCTAAGATATGGAACCAACCTAGACACTCTTCAACAGATGAATGGATAAAGGAAATGTGGTATATATACACAATGGAATATTACTCAACCATAAAGAAGAATGAAATTATGGCATTTGCAGGTAAATGGATGGAACTAGGGACTATCATGCTAAGTGAAACAAGACAGTCCACAAAACCAAAGGCTGAATACTTTATCTGATATGTGGGAACTAATCCAAAATAAGGGGTGATTGAGAAAAGTAAGAGAGAGAGGTAAAAAAAAGGGAGAAATAATTTCATCAAAATAGAAAAAAGTTCATTAAAGTATATGAAGGGGATTGAGGGGGAAAAAGAAGGGACTGGAAAAGGCAAGAACAGGGGAATGAATCTGACTGAACATAATGTGTTCATGCCTGGATGTGGTATGTGGGATTCCAGCATGGGGTGTACCCACAGGATACTATTTTAAAAATAAACTGTAAATGGATTGAACAGAGATTGGTGGAGTGGTGTGAGGGGAGCAGGGGACCAGAGGGAATGCTGGGGACTAAATAAGGGAAGGTTGAGTTCCATATCTTTGTGATAATGTCTACATGTATCCTGGTGTTAAGTACAACTAAAAAGAATAAATTATAAAAACCTAATTGAAAACTGCTTTATCATAACAGTGTGAATTGTTATCATTTTTACAACTTTCTAAGTGTCCTGCCTCATGTGAAGCACTATACCTGCATTATCATATTTCAGCCACATAAATAACCTGTGAGATAAGGCTATGCTTATTCCTTGGTTGCAGATGAAAAAAAGAAATGCTGTCTTTTCTGAAAATAAGGGGCTGATGGGCCTCTCTATTGCCATCTCCATCCTAAGGAGTTCCAGACAAACAAATTGCATTCCAATTAGCAGTAACCTTTGTGTATGTGTGTGTGTGTGTGTGTGTGTGTGTGCGCGCGCGTGTGTGTGTGTGTGTGCATGCGTGCACATGCATATGCATTGCATTTATGGATATCATGCATGGGGTAGAAATTAATTGTTCCATGAAGTCTTTCTTTGATTGGGCACTCTTCTATTTTGTAGATATTGGTTTTGCTTATGAAAAGATTGTTATTAGTAACCCAGTGATGCTTTTCCTCCTAATACCCATAGCAACAGGCTTTCTTTGTGAACTAAAATCAGTTAGATATGAGTCCTCAAGCTGGAGTTTTGACAGGTAGGTAAGAAAAACAGATCAGCAAGTACATTAGACCCACTATGCTGTAAAATAATGATTTTTCAAATATATAAAACATCATTGCAATTTATCCTGACTTGCCTTTAATACTGGCATACTGACAAGTGTCTGGTTAGCTGTGGTCAATCCTCATTCCCCAAAGGACCCAAACATCACAAAGTAACAATATGTAGTTTTACCCACATAGTGCTGGTAAATGGCCTTCAAGCATTCTTTGCTTTTACACAAAGATTCTGTCTGAAACTGAGAATGCTGCACAGTATAATTCTCCAGAGATACGTGGTCTATCATGTCCAGAAGGAGCTTCCAGGTTTTCCCCAACTGCACACCCACTTGAACTTTGGCTCCATGTTCTGTAAGACTGAATATTGAATGTCTAGCTTCTGCAATGAAGGAATTTCAGAAGTGTACAGGAATAAAAGAGAGGATAAAGGAGTACAAAAGAGGTCCTAGAATGCTACAATGGAGAATGTAGAACAGAACATATTATGTAAACATATACTAAATTAGAGACTCAATATTCAAACTCATCATCAAGAAAAACAGCCGAGGGTATGCCAAGACCTAGGCTGATGTAAAGGAGGGTGGGATGTGCAAAACTGGGCATAGAAGGAGCTGGCCTAAAGGTGAGTGCCCCTGAATAACTCAGAAGAAATAGATATTGTAAAAGGAATTAAAAGAAGATTATGGTTCAAGAGAATGTAGGATGTTATATAAGCATAAACCAGGAATCAAACAGGACAATAGCAAATGATAAAAGCAATTTCAAGCATACAATTCTAAAAACAAACCTAATGTTGATGCCATAAAATATACATTAGGTTTTCTGATGCCCAGCCTTACTATATGGATGGAGAAAACTTCTGAAAGGCAACTCAGTGCTAGTTTGCCCTCCTATGGGAGAAAGAGGCCTGTGCTGCGGAGTTCTGATCAACTTCTCTTCTGTGCCACAGATCTCTGGAGAGATTCTGATACAAGCCAGGAAGTCTTTCTGACACAAGAGGCCTGAGGGCTTGTCCTAAAATTACAGTCTGAACACCACAGAGGATCAACTTACAATTAAAAGACCATGATTCCATTGCAAAGTCAACTTGGACCCTTTTGGGAGATATGTGCCAAGGAAGAGCCTGGAGGAGGAAGCCTGTGGAAGACTGCATTATTTATGCACTGCCTATCCCATAGGGAGGGTAAAACATCCCTGTCCAGCCAGGCTTAGCCATGCAACTTGCTTTGGCAAGTAGAAAATCAGCAGAAGCAATCCATGTCACATCAGAACAGGAGCTTCTCAAGACATCATGCGACTACTTGTTGACTTTCTTTTCCTCAAGTCATGAGATTAGTAATATTCTGGCTGGGCAGTTCCATCAGTATGGTAAGGAAGACATGCAGCCAACCCACAGTGAACATGAGGTGTGAACAAGAAATTAATCTTTGCTATTATAAGTCTACTAACATTTGGACTTTTGTTGTTGTAGTTGTTGTTGTTGTTGCTACTACAGCATAAGTTGATAAACGGTTCTTCCATAGGTGATTATGGAGATCCCAGTTCAGAGAAAAGTTTTCCATGATGAGTTAAGGATAGCTAATGATTGAGCACTTAATTAGTCATGATTTTCTATCAAAGCAAGACTAACAATTTGGCTTTGAGACCAAGGATTTAATGTGCATAAAATAAGATTTTATTAAAAAAATAACAAGGAAAATAAAACTATGCTGGTTGCCTTTGTTCAGCTATTTAGTTAGAGTGTCAAAACAAAAACTACAATGTGATTTAATAAATAAGAGAGTCTGAATGAAGAAGACAATTCACCCAGATAAAAGTTGAATTCTCACTTGAACTCTAAGAATGCCTTTTTTCTCCCTGCCCCACTTAATAACCTGGCACAATGTCTTCATAAAGTGGGACATTTCAGAATAAGTTTGTGTCTATGATGAAAATACAAAGAAGTGGGATTTGTAGCTATTAAACAAAGCAGACTTCTAAGGACTGACTCTATAATATTAAATCCCAATGCTGCATGTTTGAGAACCATTGTAAGTCACTGTTTCCACAAACTAATTCTCCTATCCACTCTCCCCTTCTGCCTCTTGGTTGTTCATTCTTTTCTAGAGTTTTGCCATGATGGACAGCCACATCAGAGTCCATTCATTTCAGAAACTGTCAAAATCCTTGAATGGGCTAAACACTACACCATGGAGATGAGCTGGGCGACTCAGGTTTCATTCACCTTGCCTGTTTCACTGGAAGTGATAGCTACTCAGCCAAGCTAAAAGGCTAGAATGAAATAACTAGGTACAAGCAAGGAGTCATGAGTGTGCCATATAAGAAAGAGCCACGTCCCAGCTGCTGGTCAGTCAAGGTTTGGGCTTAAGAGTCAGTCTGAGGTAGGATTCAATGACACCCAGAAAGCCCCAAGCCATGGTAGGGGGCCGTCAAAGACTGTCCAGTCCTTTTTCATGAATTGTAGAGCACTGTAGCAGAGGTCGGGAGTAAGAGCTTCAGGGAAGCTTCTTACAGCTGTAGTTGTGTAGGCTATAACCCCAACATAACTACAGCCACCAGAGTCTGTGGCACTTCTGAGTTAGCCAGGGAGAAGGAGCTAGATTGTGGTCACTAAGTCCAGAGAAATATAGAAAGCACAGTTATGATGGCATTACCAGAGAGTCTAAAACTTTGAAGAATGAAGGAAGGAAAGCAAGACTTGAACTACTTTCTTCAGTTGGCTGGCACACAGCTGCTGAGGCTTTTTACAACACTCCCACAGGAGCAGGTAAGGTTGTGTGATGGGAGGGCTTGTAGTACAGTCTGCAGAACTGAAAAGTCCTCATCCTTCAAAGGCCCAACACCCAGATGACAAGTTGGAAAAATGAACCAAGACTGGGGCCAGAAAAATTAGAGCACAATGCTTTCTATTGGTCACTTCTTAAAAGTGAGAAAATTCAGATGGATATGTATTCTGGCTGGGAGGTTCAGGAAAGGCTTTAAAGCTGCAACATGTTACAAGATGGAGAAGTCCTCTTGCAAGTAGCACTTGTGCAGGACTGGAAATACACCAGACATGCTCTGCTTTCTAGGAACATCCAGTTACCAGGGATAATCAGAATGCCAAATGAGCTTACATACTAAATGATTAAGATGCATAACATGGGGCCAGGCATGGTGGCACACACCTGTAATCCTAGCAACTTGGGAGGCTAAGACAGGAGGGTCCTAAGTTCCAGGCAAGCCTCAGCAACATAGTGAGGCCCAAAATTAAAAATTAAAAACTTTAAAAAAAAACGGGCTGGGGATGTGGTTCATTGAACCCCTGGGTTCAATCCCCAGTAATAACAACAACAACAACAACAACAACAACAAAAGATGCATATAATGGAGAAGCAAATGCTGCTTCCTAGCCTTCGGGTTTTAAATAGGACACATGGACTGAGTTTTGCTATTAGTAATGAATTTGCCCAAGCTGTAATCAGGTTCCCCTAGCATTCCACTTAGTGGTTGTGGAAGCCCAGTTGAAGGAGATCATTTCCAGCTCAGGGATTGAGTTGAATGCTCTTCTTACATCTACAGACTGTGGTCCTTGCAGTATTAGTACTAAGTACAGAGGGAATGCACTTAGGTGCACAGAAAAGTTTGGTAATATGGCCATCAACAATTATTTTCATTTTACTTTTACAGTTTAGAGGCTTTTATTTATTCTTAAACTGAAGTGAATCATTTTAAATTAAAGTGTTGCATGCAATTAATTAATTATCACCAGGAAGTTCTTCCTTAATCTTCAGAATCAGCAGGATTCCTTCAGGGGAATGCTTCTTAAGCACAGAATGAAATGGACTCTCTGACTTTCAAGCCACTGGGATCACTTTGGAATTTAGTCCCACTAAAGCAAGACCTCCTAATTATTATAGCTTCAAACAATGCTATTTTCTTTAGGATTCCCACTCTAATCCTGTGAAAGGAGCTATATAAATCACCAAGTGAACTATATTCAGTCTTTTTCCTCCCCCATTCTCACACCCACACCATCATCAGATCAAAGGATCAAAGCTAACTCCAAGTATAACTGGTATTTGCTTCGCTAGAAAATTAGTTGTCAAAAAATTGCACTGAAAGGCCTAGATATTCACTAGATATTAACAGAGATTTCCCCAAAAAATGCTAACGCTGTTTTGACAGAATTCAAAAGATTATGTAACTGTTGGGTGATATGTTGTGCTGTAACCCAATATATCTAATGTAATTCATACTTAATTAACATAGAGGGTTATTAAATATTGGAAATTTGGGTATGTCATCATGTCTTCGAATCAATAATTTTTGGTGTATCAAAAAAAGATGAGAAAGTCTCCTTGCAGTAAGGGACTAGATATCAAAATGAATTAAGACAACATTGTCTACATCCTTGAAGGATTTTTTTTTTTAACCCAGCAATGCTGCAATTAGCAAACCCTCAGAGAACAGAGCTCCTTTATGACAAGCTCAGCTGTGGGAAAGCAACCAACAAAACAGCACTTCTGAGAAAGGGGGAGCGATGTCAGGGAGTGTCATCTGCTGACGTTCGTTCCCACCCTTGCTCCCCTCCCACTCACAGAGCTAGAAACCTTCCTGTCCTCTAACCTCTAAATTCCAAAAGCAAGTTAAGGGCTGGCGGGGCAGGGGCTACTCAGTCCCTATGAATGGTGCACATTTGACAGGTCTGAGTGTGTGGGTGCTGGATTGGACTTTGTCTAGCAGAGATGCATATGGAGTAAAGGACCTGCTTAAGTCAGTGAAGCAGGCAGGGAGTCTGAGGATTGGGAAACATATAGGCCACAGTAGCAGAAAGTAGGAAAGCAGAGCTGGCAGGAGACATGAGAGGGAAGCCACACAATAGATGTCTTCAGATAAGGAAAGGGATGTTATGTGCAAAAGCATAATGTATCAAGGTAAAGCACCAGAACTTTGTGCTGCATCTAGCCATTCATCCATTCATCCATGTGTCTATCCACCATCTCTGTGGCAATTTTTACAGCCAATTACAGAAACAAGAGCTTTTTGATATGTGATTTCAAGCCATGACCAGCAGGTGGGGAAATGTTTAAACAAGTAAAAGGCCCCCAAATCACACTGCTTTTCCTATTATTCAGAACCTTCTCGTATCTCAAATCCAGTGCCTTGTTCTCCTATGTAGGAAGCAATAATGAACAGACAAACTTTGTTAACCATTAATGTCACAGACTTGAAGACCTGGAATCTTCTTTACAAAATATGCCTGCATTATTCATTACTAGAAAGCACATATCCAAGTTTCTACATAGTCCCAGCTTAGTGATTTCTACTCTCATTCCTAAAATCAACCTATTGTTGTTCTGTTTTAAATAAATTATGTTTGGGTCAAATTTAGATTTCAGAGCTAAAACTTTAATGAGTGAATATAATTGTGCCAAGAGAACCAGTTCTTGGAAGACTAGATTAATGGTTGCCTATATTACAAAATAATAGATACCGATTACCTCTTATGTAGCAGAGAATTCACCTATATCTTAAGCAACCCTCATGACAATCCTCAAGTTGCGCATCATCTCAGTTTTACAGAAAACAGAGGCTCAGGAAGGTTAACCGACTTGTCCAGTCACATGTGGAGTAAAGTACAAAGCTTACTCCAAAGCCAGGCCTCTTCATTACTCTGCCCTCCCTGAATCCTTCCTATCTCTCCCAGATTTATTACAGTAGAATTTCTCCAAATCATTTTAATAGAGCTATTAACAGATATAGAGAAAAAGGGTTCAATGTCAAATATATTGAAACTACTGATTAAAAGAAATTTAAACAGGTTTCTTTACTGTAGCATGTCCAGGGTCCTCCATACACAAAAACAAATAGGCCTTATTTTTTTTTTTTTTTTTTTTTTTTTTGTGGGTGCTGATGAAGAGTATCTCCAAAGACAAAGCAGGAAAAATTCCTGGGAAAAATCACAAACTGCTTTAAAATCTTCTTGGAAATTAAGCACTGTTCCAGTGAACAGGGACCAAGCCCTTTTGCAAGCAGGGATCTCAAAGGTGCTATGCTGTTAACATCCTGGCTCCAGTCCAGCTGAGATGCAGGCTACCCACGTCCTGTTGAGGGGCCAGGGGCAGACAGAGTTTACAACCATGAGACCCCCCTAGCAAATGCACTGAAAGCTGCACTGCCTCCGGGACAATCCATGACCTCCTAGCCAGTAGGGCAGCTGAGCATGATGAGGAAGGGCACTGTCTCTCTGATTCCCAGGGCCTGTCATTTCCCCAGGGCTGGTGGAGCCCAGGGATTGGAGGGCAAGAAGCCCAGTCATAGTCTAAAGGAATGATACTGAATGGGCTCTGTGTGCTGGGCAGAGAGGAGGGGTAGCTTTCCTCACTGGTCCCTGGCTACAGGCCAGACCTGAAGTAAGTACTGTATATGGTGAATCATTGTCAGCACCAGCATTGCCAGATGCTGGGCAGTGCATATAAAAGAGCCTGCGTTTGGACGTTGATTTCCTCAACAAAGCTCCAGTCTCTCCTCTGTTCATTCCTCTGCCTTGCCTCCTCCAACCCACTCTCCACGCAGATATCTAACTATATCCTTCCTCTGCATAAAACCCTTCAGTAGTTCCAGAAATGGATGCTCTGAGAGGTTAATTAACTTGCCCAAGGCCTCCTGGCTCCTAGTTCCTAGAATAGAACCTTGGCGCAGATCTGGCTTATAAAAAACCTGGTCCCTTTAACTACCATTGCTTTAACCTATGATTACTAATCTGGCTCCCACCTGAGTGTCTCTTTGCCTTTATCTGGGGACTTCAGATACAGATGAACACTCCTACTGGAATTAACCCAGTTCCAGATATCTCTCAGGATTCAGTCCCCACCTTAAGCTCATCTATCTGTCTTACGCCCCTATAAGACTACAAATTAGTAAAACCAAGGAATATAAATTATTGAGCTTTGTATCCCAACCCACAGCACAGGGCCCAACTTTAATAAATGCACATTGAATTGATAATTAAAAATTTCCCAGGATTCCTGTCCTGAGCTCCCTGTCAAAATTCATAAATTGGATTTCAAAGGTGCTTCACTTTGGATATTTCAAAATTTGTACTTATATCATTTGTGGTTCTTAAGACTACAGCTACTAAAACAAAAGTGATATTGAAACCAGATTAAAATAGGGAAGATTGGGACTAAAATGACTTGAAGTGGAGGTGCAACGGTGGACTCCTCTGCCTGACGCTGAGATAAGAATGACACATTTTCCAGCTAATAGCCTGTATTCCACTGTGGAAGGGCTTCCCACGTGGTCCAGATGAAATCTGCTTTTCAAAAGATATTGTTTTCTTCCCTTCTGTTGTTATCTTTAAAGAGTGAATTTCCAAGCCGGGTGTGGTGGTGCATGCCTGTAGTCGCAGTGGCTCAGGAGGCTGAGGCAGGAGGATCATGAGTTCAAAGCCAGCCTCAGCAACAGTGAGGCACTAAGCAACTCAGTGAGGCCCTGTCTCTAGATAAATACAAAATAAGGCTGGGGATGTGGCTCAGTGGTCGTTGACCCCTGTGTTCAATCCCTGGTACCCCACCCCCCAAAAAAATAATGAATTCCCAGTTATTCACCATTGAATTTGAAGTCAAGGACATTTTAAACATCCATTTACCTAGTTATCCTTTTACTCTATATACGTTTTTATTCAGCGCCCCCCTTTATTTTAAGAAATAAAAGTATGCAATGGAACTAAGTAGTCACCATAATAATGTAACAAAAGACAAATGTTGTTTCACTTTAAAACACACATTGTAGTCCTCTGCTGACTCTGGTCCAGATTGCCTTAGGGAGGTGTAGACTGATGTTCTTCAGTTCAAACAGCAAGGCCTATTTTGTCTCAGGGCAGTAGCAGTGAGACCACATATTATCAATTAATATGCCTTCTGTCAAATTAGATTTCTTGGTTCCAAAAACCAAAATTTCCAATATGAATCCCATTTCATACGGTGGCTGAACTGTGCATTATTATACATATATACTAGTCATTTCCGACACTAACAAAACAGAAACCAATGTCCCAGTAGTCTGAGTCAGGAAAGTGGACGGAGTTTCTCCTGATTCAGTGTTGATTTGTACTGGGAAGTATGTGTCACTTTTAGCAATAGATAAGAGATGTGGTTGCAGTTTGACAGGGAACAGATCACTGTTGTTTGAAATCTCATTCCTTCTCTACTGGTATTAAACCTTGCCTATTTTCTTCACTGATACATTCCTAAGCATCCAGCCCAGTGCTAAGCATGTAGTAGGTTCTCAATAAAGATGTGATGAATGAATAAATGTCATTGGATAAAAAAGGAACCTAGAGAATTAAAGCACCCAAGAGTAAATGTATGTAGAAGTAAAGTGCTCAAATATTGGAGTCAGAATGTCTCTTTTCCATTTCCAGCTCTGACCTTGACCAGCTGTATGGGCTTTGGCAAGACTCTAACTTCTCTGTGCCATCCTTCCTCATTTGTAACATGATGATATGAACCATGCCTCCCTCCAAGAGTTGTGTGGACTGATTTTAAAGCACCAAAAGCACTTAGAATAAAGCCTGACACATAGTAAGTACTGAAGAAGAAAATTTGCTATTAGCATCAATCATTACTAGACAATCAAATGTTGGGGGCATTTTGAGTACCCACTGAGCACCAATGTCTATGCAAGTATGTAGAATCTCCCTCTGTTGCTCAGGGATCTATGTCTTGTTTGTCTCTCTAACTTTAGTGATTGTCTAAGAGAAGGTTCTCAAAATGAAGACTATCCAAATGGATGGATACTTACTCAGCTGTCTAGGCTAATGGTAGCCTTACAAATACACACCATGTCACAGCTACTCTTTCCAGGCCAACAATTCCTCAAAACTCTGGATTCAATCCTCTGCTGGGACCTTCCTGCTCCTTGTCAATTCCCTTGGCATGCTCTTATATTTGGAGTTTCTATCTGCCTAGCCCTTTCACTTTAATAGCTCAATGGAAATGTCTGCTAATCTCCATCATCATTTTTCTATAGGATAATATTTCTTAGCAACTTCCTGGATTCATAGACTACAGAGTGAAGGCAAATGATAGCCTATCCAAAATTCCTATGGTACCAGGTCCAGGCATTGGTAGGTTGCCCCAGGTCTCTGTTTTCATTGAAGGGTAGAATGCAGATATTAGTGGCATTGTGCATGATAGTTAAGGGCCAGTGCTTTCAGATCAGAGCATCATGGATCACATCTCCATTGAGCTTCATACTTACTCTGTGATCTTAGGCATTTTTAAATGTCTGGCTCTTCTTTTCCTATTTGTAAAGTAAGAATAATTAGAGTAACTCCCTCATAACTGTACCAGATAGTGCCTAGCATAATGACACATATAAAAATCATTCAATAAATGCTATTATACATTCAATCATCTCATAGCACTGAATACCTATTATATGCCAGGCATCAGTTATATAACACTTGTGCAATGAAAAACACTTTGGTTATCCTTTAAAAGTTTATAGTTGAATATAGATGATAAACAAGTAAACACACTGGTGTGTGACTATATGTGAGACATAAAACAATATAGGGAATTCACAGGAAAAGAAATCCTGGCCCATGTACTCATGTGAGAGACTGCCCATGGGTTTAAACAAGTTATGTAATATGGAACATACAGATGAATGTTAATACATTGAATATTAATTACTTATGATAAACAACAGCAATGTTTCCCTTATTGGAAACAAAAACAAAAAAGTATATAAGAGCTTAAAAAATTGGTGTGTCTTCATAAGATTTTCTTAGTCTTCATAAGATCCACCTACTTAACGTCTGGGTCTATCAGTCACAGGACCATTGTGGGACTAAGGGACACCAAGAGAACAATGCTAAGCTGTTGTTGGTGATTACATATTCCTTCCAAGTCAAATTGTTGCCACTTGGCAACAATCTCTGCATATTTGTGAATTTGATCTTTGAGATATAATCTCAGGATCAGTTTGTTTCAGGGAATGAGACAGGTAAACCTAAGATAGTCATCTAATCTGGACTTTAGGTAATACAGCAGGGAAGAACAGAACAGGAGGACTTTTCCTAGGTGTGAAAGATAAGGAAAAATGAAACAACAAAAAGTAGCAAGAAGGATGGTCCAACCAGACAAAAACACCCTACGCCATATTAGGTTGAATGGATGCATTTTCTGATCAGGGAATCCAGATAATAATATATCCCTGTGAATGGACAATTCCTTAAAAAATAGGGGCAGGTAAAACTAAAACAAAAGGGCTGCTATATTTTTGTGTAGAGCCTAACTTCCATCAACTTAGATAAGATTAAGCACAAGGTAAAATCACCATCAGATGAACTAGGAAAATATGGTTTATACTAACCAACTAGTCTGGTATGAACAAATTTAACTCATCTGGTATGAACTATTTAATATAAAAAAATGTGACTAAGGTTTCCAGTAGCCTGGACATGTAACTGTTAACAATCTGTGATTTCATTTTTTCATTGATTGTCTCATCAAGAAATTGATGCTAAGTCTTTTTAATTTGTTTACTGATTAATAATAAAACAACCAAGGTTATAATTTTAATGGATTTTTGGGTCTATGTATTTCTTCCTTATCCATAAGATTGAGTTGATGTCAAGAAAACAGGAGAAGGAAACTCTTTAGAAAAAATTTAGATAATTGCTTTAAGATGAAAACAAAGAAAATATGAATAACAATTAAAACATATATTCTCTAGTTTTTTCAATAAATTTTACTTCATTCTTATCCCAGTACCTGGGTAACTACATTTGGACCACTATAAATGTGCCATATTGTTATAGTTGACCAGGTCACACCAGTAAGTCCCTAGAATTTTGTGACATTTTGCTTTCAGGAGAAAGTAAATAAATATTCATTGTCTTTGTTATTATTAACACATTAACAATGTAGATTAATGGAATTCAGTGTGATGTTTCCATACATGTGTGTGCACTGTGCTTTGATCATATTCATTCACACTTTTTCTATCCTTGCCACTCACACCTTCTTAGTAACTAGTAATCCCTCTTTTATTTATGGATATATTGAGATTAATAGAGATGAGAATTCTAACCTGTGTCTTTTTTATCTACAGAGGTAAACAATGAAAATTATGTCAACCCAGTTTACCCTCAGTGCCTGAAAGGCACATGAAATTACTGCTATAGTCAAGGAGAAAATAGCACGTACAGTCCATGATCCAAGGGGTGAGGTCAGAAAGGTACCAGAATTGACACTGTCTACCTTATCTCTCAGATGGGAGCTAGGTGAGTGTGGATGTTCAGAGGATTTGCTTGATTCAAGATATGGGCAGATATTGAAATTTAAGTTCTAAAACACTGTTGGTATCATCAGGTATAAGAATCCAAAATTACATTGTTTATTAGAGAGAAGAAATAAAAGGCATTCAATAGAAGAGGAATAAGAGGAATTGTCTCTGGTTGTGGATGACATGATGCTCATTATAGTTTGGAAATGTCCTACATTAGTACAATAAGTGAAATGATTAAATTGTGAGAGCCATAAACTAATTGGTGGGTTAATCCACTTGATGGATTACTGGGTTGTAACTCTAAGCATGTAGGGCACAGCTGGAGGAAATGGGTCTCTGGGAGCATGTGTTGTGGTTTATATTTTGACCCTGCTTTGTGCTCACTCTCTCTCTCTGCTTCTTGGCTACTAATGATCTGAGCACATTTCTTCTGCCACTCCCTTCTGCCATGATGCTCCACCTCGCCTCGGGTCCAGACCAATGGAGTTGGCTGTGGCCATGGACTGCACCTCTGAAACCATGAGCCCAAAATAAACCTTTCCTCTTGTAAGTTATTCTCATCAGTTATTTTGGTCAGAGCAATGAAAATCTGACAAATACAATGCTTATACATAGAAAATCTTAAAGAATCCACCAAAAAACCTGTTAGAACTACTAAGCAAATAAAGTTGAAAGATTATAAATCAACACATAAAAATCAGTAGCATTTCTGTATAGTACTAATGAATTATACAAAAGAAAAAGAAATACAGGGTCTGGGATTGTGGCTCAGCATGTACAGTGCTTGCTTAGCATGCATGAAGCCCTGGGTTCAATCCTCAGCACCACATAAAAATAAAAAAGGTAGTGTGTCCACCTACACCTAAATATAAATATATATATATATATACATATATATATATATACATATAAAGGAATACAGAAAACAATCATATTTATAATACCTACTAAAAGAATATTTAGAAATAATTCTAACCAATGAGGTGAAAGTTCTGTATAAAAAGTATAAAGCATTGATAAAAGAAATTGAAGAAAACACAAATACCTGGAAATATATTTTATGTTTATGGATTGGAAAAATTAATATTGATTTACAGATTGACTGCACTCTCCCTCAAAATACCAGTAACATATTTAAAAGGAATAGAATAAAATTCTAAATTATAAAAATAAACTCAAAGTGAACTAAAGTATAAATATAAAACTGAAACTTATAAAATTGCTGGGAGAACACAGAGGAAATGCCACAAGACATTGATCTGAGCAAGGATTTTTTTGATAAAACTTCAAAAACATAGGGAATAAAAGCCAACATAGACAAGTGGGATTACATCAAACTAAAAATCTTTACACAGCAAAGGAAACAATCAACAGAGTAAAGAGAAGCTACAGAAAGGGAGAAAATAATTGCAAACTGTCCATTTGATAGGGGTCAATATCCAATATATGTAAGAAAGTCGAACAACTTAGCAATAAAACAAATAGCCTCATTTCCAAAATGAGCAAAGGACCTGAATAGACATTTCTCAAAGAAGAGAGAAAATCTTCCAACAGATATATGAAAAAAATGCTCAACATCACTAAATGTTAGGGACATGCAAACTATAACCATAATGAGATATCACCTTCCACTTGTAAAAATGGATATTATCAAAAAGATAAAAAGATAATTAGGATGCAGAGTAATGGGAACTCTTGTACTCTGTGGGCAGGAATTTTAATTAGTAGAGTTATTATGGAAAACTTTATGGAGTTGCCTCAAAAGAAAATAACTAGCCAGGTACTGTGGTGCACACCTGTAATCCCAGCAGCTCAAAAGGCTAAGGCAGGAGGATTGCAAGTTCAAAGCCAGTATCAGCACCTTAGTGAGGTCTTAGGCAAGTTAGAGAGATCCTGCCTCTAAATAAATATAAAAAGAGCGGGGATGTGGCTCAGTGGTTAAGTACCCTGGTACAAAGAAAACCATATAACTAAAAATAGCGCTATCATATGATATAGCAATCCCCCCACTGGATATATAGCCAAAGGAAATGAAGAGTCATCTGCACTTCCATGTTCATTGCAGCATTGTTCACAGTAGCCAAGATATGGAATCAACTTAGTTGTACATCAAGGAATGAATAAAGAAAATATGCTATAGACAAATAATGAAATACTACTAAATCTCAAAAAATGAAATCCTGTCATTTGTGACAAGATGCATGAACCTGAAGAATATTAGGTTAAGTGAAATAAACCACAAACATTGACAAATACCAAATGATTTCATCCATATGTAAAATCTGAAAAAAATGGGACTTGTAGAATCAGAGAGTAGAGTGGTAGCTATCAGAAGTTGGGTATGAGGGTAATGGGAAAGTGTTGGTCAAACAGTACATTTCAGTTAGACAAGAACAGTTGTTTTTTGAGATCTATGGTACAACATGGTGACTATAGGTAATATCAGTGTAGTACATTCTTGATAACTCCTAAGTGAGTATGTTTTAAATGTTCCCTTCACAAAATTGATATGGGTATGTGGTTATAAATGTACCAGATAGCCAGGCATGGTGACATATACCTGTAGTACCAGTGACTCAGGAGGCTGAGGTAGGAGTATGACAAGTTCAAGCCCAGCCTCAGCAACTTGGCAAAGCCCTAAGCAGCTTACCAAGACCATGCCTCAAAATAAAAAGTAAATAAGGCTGGGAATATTGCTCAGTGGTTAAGCACTCCTGGGTTTAATCTGTAGCACCAAAAAAAAAAATATAAAATAAAATAACTGTGCCAATTAGCTCGATTTAATCATTTTACATTTATTCATGTATCCTAACATCATATTGTACCCCATAAATACATAAAAGTATAATTTGACAATTTATAATAAAAAATATTGCATGGTTTATTCTCTGGAAAAAATGGAAAGTACTTGAAGTCAATTCAAGAGGGTCTACAAAAATGATAGTCAAGAAAGAGTCAAGAATGAGACATGAAAGACTCAAATGGCCCAGGCTCCTGCTCTGGACAGTTGTTTTTCCAGAAGTAGACTTTGGATAGTGGTAGCTTTTTATCTGCTAAGAGTATGGCTTTGTGTGCAATGGTCCAGTCAATTTAAAGGGTGCTGGGTGCTATGGAAAGCTTCTAAGTAGTAATTACAGCTTATTTCAAAAGCTGAATCTTAAGCAGAAGCCAGCTCAGGAATCAGATAAAATAAAAGGACTCTAAACAATAAAAGATAGAAACATGAAAGTGGTGAGAATGGGCCAACCAAGAACACAAAATTGTGCTTTTCTCATTTCAATTTGCTTTAAACAAGTTATATGTTCGTATGTCTTCAAGACCCAAATGCAAACCTGACCGGCACAACGACACAATCAAGGATATGTGGTTCAACGAGGTAGAGAAGGCAACTGACACATTCTGCCATCAGAGCGAAGCAAAAAGGACTTTTTGTCCCTAACCTTCGGTTAATCATACATAAACCCCATTGATTTGTAAACATTCAAACTAGTTTTGATTCAGTTTTAGTTTTGTTATTTTCTTTTGCTTACTTGAAATTTTCTATACCAAGCATAAGTATTGATGTTTCCTGCAATAATATTAGGTCCCTTTGTCTGTTGTTCTCTGTGTGTATATGTGTGTGTGTGTGTGTGTGTGTGTGTGCAAAAATGTGCATGCTTGAATTGAGCCATTAAAATGGTTCAATTCTGAAAATATTCACCACCACTGCATAAAAATAATTAATCCACAGCATATCTCACCACCTGATTATGAAGCTGAATACTAAGAATCCTAGCCAGAAAATTTGGTAAAATTATAATACCATATGTAGAAATCGTCCTTGAAATACACCAGAGGAAGTTCAATTAAATGCTTGCCTTTTTGCCTTTAGTTAAAAACATTTATTTTCAAGCAAACATAATAAGACAGCTAGCTTAGAGTAGTGAGAAAAACACAGACTCTGGAGCTTTCATATTGCATTTAGGTTCCAGCTCTGCCATTTACTAACTAGCTTAGGAAAGTTATATGACCTCTCTCTGCATCGGCTTTTTCAGAAAAAAATGAGGATAATAATAAAACTCCTATGGTTGCAGTGTATATCTTATGTATATTAAGGAACCCAGTAGAGTATCAGGTATAGGCAAGGCCTCAGCAATTATTAGTACTTATTTTCTTGCCAAAGATTGTGTACAGACGTTTCTGACATGATGTGCAAGGCTGTATAAATGCATGAGTTCATGAATGAATCTGAGTAAAAACTAGTAGGGAGAAGTGGGGACTCAGTGCCCCCACTACCTCTCTGGCTCAGTTATGGGTCATGCTTGGTTTGCCCTGACCTGAAATGTGCTAAATAAAATGTCATTGCAGCAAGCAAGCATCCAACCTCCTCTTCTTACCTTATTTCTACATGGTACAATATTCTGAGAATAAAATTTTAGTACTTACCACCAAGTCTTTTTCCTGTGAAAGAAAATTTTGAAATTTAGCAACAGCATGCTAATTTATGTTCTGGTAATCTTTTATACTGGATTTTTCCTAAATAAAAGACCCTTTAGTATTGATGTCCTCACCAATCCTTATAATCTTTTACATTGGATTTTTACTAAATAAAAGATCCTTAGTATTAATGTCATTGCCAATGCTTATTAATAAAAAGATGTGACTGAACAAATGGGAGTGGTGAGAATACAAAGCAGGTCTTCTGGTCATTCTGCTACTGTAAGGAAATACATATGTCCAATAAACTTTTGTTGTGTTGGTCTCCTTCCCTTTCCCCAAAGAATCCTCCACATATTTGGTAAACACTAGTATTAAATTGTTTTCCTTTTTGTTGTCTTGCTTAACTCTCAACAATATATTTCTTTCTTTTTTCATTAGATTTAATGTTTTATAAAAAATCTTTGAATGTGATCAGAAGATAACCACATTGATTTTTTATTATTTTTCTTTGTTTAGGCAAGAGTATCAGCTAAAACATAAATTGGAATAACTGCTTCTGATTTTCACACCATTTAATGTCATTTATCACTTAATGACATGGCAGAGAGTGATGAGTTCTATTAAGGGTGATAACTGAATTGAAATCTGGCTCACAAAACTCTGTATATCTGAGGACAGAAAATGCCTATGAGCTCATATTGTTATTATGTGTGTGTATTCCCACCATCACAGAATTTTCAATCAAACAAAACCACGATAAGGATTTAGGTTTAAATCAGTCCCAACATCAGTCACGAAAATGTAGAACAGATTTTACATGTGCATGAAGGAAGGAGAAACAAGGATAAACTGGGAATATCCTATCTGAATAGATTTCTATTTTTACAGTTATATCTAACAGGTTACACTTGCTGTTAAGGGTTGGGATGGGGGGATTTTGCTTGTCAGACACATCACTGTATACCTGCTCCCTTTAGAATAACTGAATGCTCATCCTAGCCTCTTCGGAAAACAAAACAGAAAATAAAGATGACAGTTATCTTACACTTTGTGCCCCAAAGAAAATCAAAAACACTGGATATAGAATCCTTCCATGGGAATGTGGTATTGTAGTTTCCAATATGACAATTAATGAAGATGAAACTGAACCCAAGAGGCAGTATGGTAGCTTGAGTTCTAACCCTACTTCTGCTGCCAACAGTTACATAATCTTGGGGAGAAAGCCTACACATCAATTAGTTACTCCAATTTGTCAGATGAAGAGAACACATGTTCATCTCTTTTCAATTTAAACTTTAATTAAATACATATTTGAAAGTTCACATTTAAAACTAACCCATTTCAAACATTAGACATTCTACACAGAATAAGTAAACAACATAAACAAAAACAGTTAATGTAAATATTTGTTTTGGAGGTGGTTCATCATTATTTAAATAGCAGAAAAACACATAGAACAGTAGTTACTAAGAAAAAAACACATTTAAGGGAAACATTTCCTATCCTCATGATGGTTATTTTACCAGTATTATGTACTTTTCTTCAAATTTGATCACATAAATGTTTCTATCTACATTTTATTTGTAGTTAATATAGATTATTCAATGTACAAAGCCATAATTTGTGACACCATAACAGTCACATATTCATCTTTAATTCCAAATATACTGATACACATTAATTATGAATATCAAAAAAGAGAACACTAAAGTCCCAAGTTTGAATTTTTAAAAGATAAAGGCACAATAACTTCTATGAGAATATATGAAGCACAAATGCACGCTGATTTATTCTCTTTCTCCATGTATTCAACTTTTTCATTTAAGATTTCACATGTGAGATCATGCAGTATTTTCCTTTGCAGCAAGTTTATTGTTATACAACATCATCATATTGTAAAATATCATGCTGTACACCTTAAATATACACAATAAAATTTAGAAGATAATAAAATAATTTTAAATGCAAAAAAATGAATACATAAGTGTAAATTGAGTTACAGAACATTTGAGGCATTATTGAATCCTCCAAAATACTCCATCACTTTACCTACTTTTTACTTTTAATAGTTACTCTTTGACTGTTTATTATGAGTCACAAACAATGGTGTGAATACACAAGATGGCAGAGTAGAGAAAGCTGTATCCCAAGCTGCACGAGGGCATGGGACCAAAGCAGTGTGTGTACAGCTTCTCAGTGATGTGGGTGAAAGAGGGATTTCACTAAAATTTAATATTGGACATTCAAAGTGACTGAGAGACTCAGAAATTTGGGTATAATAAATGAAGAAGAAAGAGTACATTGTATCCAACCCTGTGGCCCTCAGCCGGATTCAACACAGAGGGAAAGGAAACACAGCATTGCTGTGGAGAAACCTGAGAACAAAAACGCTGTCTAATCCTACCGATCCAGAGGCTGCACTGTGCACGGTGCTTCAAAAGCACACTCTGTGTCTCAACTGGCCAGAGAGCTAGGCAGAGCCATGTTGCAGGTGAATGCATCACCATGGCGATTGTGGAACCCAGGAGATCAGAGACACACACTAACACACAGAGTCACAATATCCAGCAGGTGCCTATTGAGGGACCTAGGATGGACCTGATGAAATGTGAGAGAAATAAGCACAGAAAACTCTGTACCTGGGGGATTTAAGTCGGAAAGGCAAATGGAGTCCAACAGATTCCTCCTTTGTGTCTGGCGACTCACTTGACCAGCTGAAGTGGCAGGAAGACTGAGTGGGCAGGGTGAATGCACTCAGGGACTAGGCCAGGAAGGCTGTGCTCCTGAGCAGCAGTGAGTGGAGGACCCGCCCCTCTGCCCCACCGCTGGATTTCTTGGGAGGCTCCTGAGAACCAGACCCACACAGGGATCAGCTACTGTCCCGCCCTGGGGGTTGGGGGGGCGTCAATCTAGTCTCTCCAAAGAAGGCCCCACCCACAAAGCCCCTGAGGCCTGATGAGACCTCAGCACCACCTGCTGGGACCCCACTCACAGAAGCTGCGGAAGCTGCACCCAGGGAGTGCCCTGAACCGTCCTGAAGGACTAAATGCCCGCTGACGGATGGGTGGTCCTAACCCATCCCACCCCACGCTGGGAGAAGGGACGCAGAGTGCTATGTCCAGCAGCTTCAGTCTTAGGCCACTCCATCTGGCTGCTCAGAGAGCGACCCCAAGCAGGACAGAGTCAACCACCCCACCCCTCGCTCTCCCTATCAGTACTAAGGCAAGAAGAATGGGAAGGGAAGGAAAGACTGCGTGGGGCAGAGAGAGTGACGTCCCGATCTGGTCGACTATTTGGAGAAGGTTCCTTCATTCTGCACTAAGATTGTGGATTCATTTTATTTTGTGTTCTATTTTATTATTATTCTTTCAGTGTGTGTGGATATGTGTGTGGATATGTGGCAGCGTGTGTGCATTTCTGCAAATTCTGGCTGTGCAAATTGGTTCAGGCACATATACACAAACAGTTATTTGCTTCTTTTTCTCTCATCGTGAGCATTTTTAATGTAATTACTTTTTCCTATTATTGTCCTTTGAGGGTTTGGAGGTTTTGGATGGTATATTTTGGTTTCCTTTCGTATTGTTTTCATTTATTTATTTTGTTCTGTTTCTCACTTAACTGCTCCTGTTAGTGGTCAAATTCTGTTGCTCTCTCTCCCTCTCACCCAATACCTTGCTAATTTTACTTTCCCTTCCTTCTATATAAACATCACCTGCTACATCACTTCTGTACTCTCTCCGTTCACTTTTGAAATTTTAAATTCTTTTCTTTCTAACATATCTTCTTTTCCCCTAATTAACCATATTTTTATCATCTTTCAAAACTAATTAGTCTATGTAACTCCTGCCCCCACCATTAATACTAATACGATCATTACTCTTGTGGATGAAATAGTTGATAACTGCTGTTTGCTTTAAAGGCAGATCTAGTTCTTAGTTATTATTTTTACTGTTCACAATTGCTGAACCCACCATTCCTGTTTATCTGGTGGTAATTAGTGTTGAAGATGTCATAGTAGGAATGGCATATTTACTTTAATACTGTGTACTATTTACAATGGTTTTTAGAATTGTTTATTTTGCTCCATTCTTTTTTTTTTTTTTAAAGAAGAAAGCATTTATTTCTTTGTTTTGCATACAAAGCTTTTGTTTTGTTGCTTTTTGGTGATTAAAGAGACCAAATCCCATATCCTCATCTGATTCTTCCCACTCTTTCTTGGCTTCAACCTTGGCTGGGGACGCAGCAGCAGGAGAAGCAGTAGTAGCAGCAGCCACTGGGGCAGTAGCCACAAATGCAGATGGATCAGCCAAGAAGGCCTTGACCTTCTCAGCAGGTGGGAAGGTGTGCTGGGTCTCCACGGACAAAGCCAGGACCCTCTGGTACCCACTGATGATAGAATGGGGCACTGATGGGACAGCTGGATAACCAATCTGCAGACAAACACTAGCAACGCTGCGGACACCCTCAGGAAGCGAGAGTGCAGTCTCCTCTGTGAGGTCAAGCACTTCAAGTTCAAGGCCAGCCTCAGCAACTTCAACTTAGCAACTTAGAGAGACCCTGCCTAAAAATAAAAAATTAAAAGGACTGGGGGTGTGACTCTATGGTTAAGTACCCCTGGGTTCAATTCCTGGTATAAAAAAATTTCAGTGAACTAAAAGATGATCTAAGGAAGGAATCAAGAGAGAGATTACAGGAGATGAAAGACCATTTTAATAAAGAAATAGAAATAGTGAAAAGAAACCAAGCAAAACTCCTAGAATAAAAGACACAATAAATCAAATTAAAAACTCACTTGAAGTCATTGCTAGAACTTCTACCCTTGAAGACAGAACTTCAGACAATGAAAACACTTAAACAGAATTAAGGACAAAAATTATATGCTCATCTCAATAGATACAGAAAAGGCCTTTGATGAAATCCTACACCCATTCATATTAAAAAACACTGGAGAAGCTAGGAATTGAAGGAACTTACCTCAATGTCATAAAGGCTTCATATCAAACCCAAAAGCAATGTCATACTAAATGGAAAAAAAATGAAAGCATTTCTTCTAAAAGCAGAAACAAGACAAGGCTGTCCACATTTAGCACTCTTATTCAATATAGTACTGAAAACATTAGCCAGAGTGATCAGGCAAGAATATGAAATCAAAGGGAAGCAAACAGGAAAAGAAATCACACTCCCTGCTTGCCGATGATATGATCCTACATATAGAAGACCCAAAAACCTCCACCAGAAGACTTCTAGAGCTTAGAAATGAGTTTAGCAAAGTAGCAGGATATAAGATCAACACCCATAAATCAATAGCTTTCCTAAACTCCTACAGTGATTCAGGCAAGAAAGAAATCAGAGAAACCATCCTATTCACAATAACCTCAACAAAAATCATATAGTTGCAAATTAGTGTAATGAAGCAGGTAAAAAGCTCTACAATGAAAATTATATAACACTGAAGAAAGAAACTGAAGAAGACCTTAGAAAATGGAAAGACATCCCATGTTCTTGGATAGGCAGAATCAATATTGTCAATACTGCCATACTACCAAAAGCAATGTACAGATTCAATGCAATTCCCATAAAACTACTAATGCCATTCTTCACAGAATTAGAGAAAACAAATCTTAAATTCACTTGGTAGAAAGAGGGACCCAAAATAGCCAAAGCAATACTAAGCAAGAAAAGCAAAGCAGGAGGCATCACAATATCTGATCTGAAATTATACTACAAAACTATAGTAACAAAAAGAGTATAGTATTGGCATTAAAATAGACATTAAGACCAGTAGAACATGACAGAATTCACAGAGACAAATCCATCTGATATTTGTCGAAGGTGCCAAAAATATACCGTGGAGAAAAGACAATCTTTTTAACAAATGGTGCTGGGAAAACTGGATAGCCATTTAGAGAAAAGTGAAATTAGACCCCTATATCTCACCCTTCCCCAAACTCAAACTGAAATGGATCAACAACTTAAGAATTAGACCAGAAACTTTACAACTGCTAGAAGAAAACCTAGGCTTAACACTCCATCACGTAGTTGCTGGTACTGACTTCCTTAACAAGACCCCCAGAGTGTAAGAAATAAAATCAAGAATCAATAAGTGGGATGCCATCAAATTTAAAAGCTTCTTCCCTGCAAAGGAAATGATTAAGAATATGAAGATATAGCCCACAGAATAGAAGAAAATCTTGGCCAGGTACTCCTCCAATAAAGAATTGACATCCAGAATATACAAAGAACTCAAAAATCTTAAAACCAAAAAAAATTAATAAATAGGCAAAAAAACTGAACAAACTTCTCAAAAGAAGAAACAGAAATGGCCAACAAATATGTGAAAAAACGTTCATCTATAGCTATCAGGGAAATGCCCTATGATTTTATCTCACTTTAGTAAGAATAGCAATGACCGAGAATATATACAATAAATGCTGGTGAGGTTCTGGGGGAAAAGGTACACTTTTACATTGTTGGTGGGACTGCAGACTGGAATAACTGTTCTGGAAAGCAGTATGGAGTTTCCTCAAAAAAATAGGGATGGAACCAAAATATGACTCAGTTTTCCCACTCTTTGGGATTTTCCCAAAAGATCTCAAATCAACACACTACAGTGATAAAGCCATATCAATATTTATAGCAGCACAATTCACAATAGCTAAACACGGAATCAATCCAGGTGCCCATTAATAGATAAATGGATCAAAATTGTCATATATATATATACACACACATACGCACACACACACAAAGAAATTCTGCATTCATAAAAAAAGAATGAAACTATGTCATTTGCTGGTAATGGATGGAAATGGAGACTATCATGCTAAATGAAATAAACCAAACTCAGGAACTCATAGGTCATGTGTCTTCTCTCATATGTGGAAGCTAGCATAAAATAAAGGAAAGGGGGAGGGAATAATAGGATAACAAAGAATCAGTCAAATATAAATTAATAAGGGAGCAAAAGGAAATCTAGTAAAGTAGAGGAAGGAGAACAGGTGAGGGGAGAGAAAGGGAGGATCACAAACTGAAATTTATTTCCATGCATGTATGAGTTTGTTGAGATGAACCCAACTACTATGTAAAACCATAAAGCTCTAATTTAAAAAAAAAAAAACTCTAAAAACATAAAAAGTAAATTTAAAAAAGAAGTATGGTACATGAGTTGTATGTTTTCTCACATTTGCTTATCAGAAAAGTCCTGCAAGGTAATCGTTGCCCCATTTTACAGAGGTGACCATGCCTTTCCAAAGGTTATAGGACTAGGGAGTGACAGAGCTGGAACTCAAAGTTGTGTCTTTCTAATTTCAAAGACGTGCTTTTTGTTCTATGTCATGCACCCTGTCTAAAGGCATGAATTTTTAAGATCACACATTAGCCAAAGCCTATCACCAACACAGGTTCTCTTAGGCAATGTTGTACTCAGTACCTAGTCCTTTTCTTTGAAATTCCATAGAGTTTTAAAAGCAGGTATTATTTCCTTTTCAAAGCAGACAAATAATGTGGAGAAAGGTTAAGTGACATTATCAAACATGCAAAACCATGTCAGGCTGGAACCAAGGACTAGATCTAAATGATTGCCACACAAAAAGGGTTAGTTATCAGCACACCTGGATGCTCTTTAAAATCTCCTTCCAAAAAGTACCTTTGGGGTGATTGTTTCCTATATATTCTTCATAAGGAAGCAGATGTTTTCTACATGGAACATCAAGCACTAAATTGCAAATTATTAAGTGTAATTAACTGTCCTCTAAATAACAGATTCTGACAAACTTGTCCTTCTCTGTCTCAGTTTCTTAACTAGGAACTTTCAGAATTCTTTACCAAAGAAAGAGTCAGTTGGTAATGAACATTCTTACATCTATATAGGGCCACATATGACTCCATTTTTTCCCCAAACATATGGTCATCTCATGGCTACTGTCAGTGAGCCAAAGAAAGATCTGTTAAAACCATTAGTTGGGAGAAAGAGAAAGTAACTAAAACTCAAGCAAGAAAATTGTCACTGAAACATGCTGTTTCCAGACATTTTGGAAATCATTTGGGATGTCTGCAAATATTCCAGTTCTTTCCTCTTTTCAGGCAAATGACAGATTACACTTCCTTGCCTCCTTCTAAATTAGGTCATATGACTTGCTTTGAGAAGTAAAATGTGAATGGAAGTCAGGCATAGTAGAAGTGATATGGGAGTATGTCACTTCCAGGTGGAAGCTTTGAAAATCAGTGGCAAATATACTATGCTCTGCCCCTCTTGCTACAGTCATCTGGGAAGCATATGATGAGAAGAGACCTCCAAAACTCTTGTGACTACAAGGAGCAGAAGTCCCTGCTGAGCTGTATTTTGGATGTAGTATGAGACAGAATTAAGTTTTTCTTTTTTCTTTTTTTTTTTTTTTTTTTTTTTAGTAATTTGTTTGGAGGGGACAGTGAAATCTTTACTTTTTATTGATTTATTTTTTTGGCGTGGTACTGAGGATCAAACCCAATGCCTCGCCTGTGTGAGGCAAGTGTTCTACCACTGAGCTGTAGCCCCAGCCCTATATAAAGTTTTGATGTGTTAAGTTACTGAGATTAGTTTCTTGTCTTACCACAGAATGACCTAGTCTATCCAAATGAATTCAACTTCTTATTCATCAAATGTTTAAACATCTTTGTGGAGGGATTTGCCTTAGAAAGGAATGGGTGTGCCTGTTCTTCAAGATAAAAGGAAAAGATGGATGAAGACATAGATATATTTGGCTGTGGGAAGAACAGAATCATTGAGAAAGTGTCTGATAATTGATGTACTTAACAGTGCTGGAGAGCTGGTAGGTAAATGCCTTACTAAGTGCATCATTTTGTGCATGTGCCTCAAGGGAGTCCGATGTTCCTTGGTTTTGGATGTTGATCTAGCCCTCAAGTCCCTCATATATTAAAAGGAATGATAAATAAATGGAGACATAAAGAGCTTTGATATGAAGTTGAGTATAATCAGAGTTGTAAAAGAGGTAGGTTTGTAAAGCAAGCAGAGTTCAGAAGCAGAAGCACAGAATGCTGCATGGAGGAAGGAGAACTGAACTGAATCTAAAAAGTTATTATTTGAAGATACAAAAATGGGAGAAAAGACACTTTGATATACAACAATAACAGTACTAAAATTAAAGATTTGGGCTGTGTGGTATGTATGGTAAAGAGTAGGTGGATGGATGTACATGAATCGGAGGGCATATGAAAGAGACAATAGGAAAAAAAGGTCATATCATGGAAATCTCTCAATGGTAGGGCAAGGGATTTGGATTTTATCCTATCCTCTGTGGTAATTGATCACAGGGGGTCCTGTGATCAGAACCCCAAGTTCAACATTGTACATAACATATCCCATAATATATTTAATAACTAATGTTACAGTGTTAGTTTCAATAATACAACTGACCAAGTTACAGAACCAATAGTCAAATAATACTCCCCAAAACACACAGATGAAATCAGTGCTTACCAAACTTACCTAGTCATAAGTATCACCTAATATGCTGGCAAAGAAATAGAGATTTCTGGACAATCCTCAGGCTTCTCTATCTGAATATCTATATTTTTAGCAATCACTATGGGTGATCGTTATCATTAGGCAAGTTTAAGAAACACTGATCTAATAGAATATAGAGAATACAGACATGGTTGCATAAGAATCCAACATTTGCATCCATGCATCTATTCTTTTATTTCAAAAACAAAAGTATTAATTGGGTGTCTTGCATGCCTGGCCTGAAGCTAGGAACTGGAAATGCAAGAGTGAGCCAGACAAAGGCCCTGCTATCTCAAAGCTTATATCCTAAGAGAAAGTGAAAACAGGAATTATACAATCCATCCTTTACAATTATGTGGAATGTTACAGAGAATTTTAGTGTGCTATGAAGTTGCATAATGGGTAGAACTGACTTCTTTAGAGTTGCCTGAAGGTTATTGGAAGAAACAAAACTTATACTGTTTGAATTACAAATAGGCATTAGTTAGATAAAGTGGAGGAAAAGATAATTCCAAGCAAAGAGAAGACCACTGGCATCTGCCCGGACTGAAAGAGTGCAGAAGAATCTTAAAGAATTCCATTGAGACTTGGCTACAGAAAAGGAGTTAAACAGTCAACATGAGCTATGGCCCACACTGGTGACACACTGATATATGCCCAGTCTAAGTATGTGCCAACAAGACAGGACTCAGACCTTGGCATGAGTCCCAGATTAGACTTCCGAACTCCCCCAGTCTTGTGACCTTTCCCATGAAACCGATATGCTTCAATACCAAGAGAACAATATCCTATTATCTTGCTCACATTTCTCACTTGAACCTTTTAAAGCAGTGTAGCATAGTGGGAAAGTATGTGGGTTTAAAGCCAACGAATTAAATCCAACTCTATTGCTCATTAACTATATGTTTATAGGCAAGTCATTTACTCTCTTGGAGCTTTACTTTCTCCAACTGTAAAATGGGATTAATAATAATATGTACCCTACAGCACTGTGCTATGCTTTGGACATGGAATGTCTGCCCAGATTTCCTGTATTGAAGGTGCAATCCCCAATTGAGCAATGCTCAGAGATGGAGCTTTGGGGAAGTGATGGAGTCACGAGGGCTCTGAGCTCATCAGTGGGTGAATCATCTGAAAACTGAATGGACAATGGGGCAAAGATTGAAACTATGGGCCACAAGGCATAGAAGGAGGAAGTAGGTCTCTGGAAGTTTGCCCTGGAAAGATACTTCTTGTCCCCATCCTTCCTCTCTGTCTCTCTCTCTGTCTCTCTCTCTGTCTCTCTCTCTCTCTCTCTCTCTCTCTCTCTCTCTCTCTCTGTCTCTCTCTCTCTCTCTCTCTCTCTCTCTCTCTCTCTCTCTCTCTCTCTCTCTCTCTCTCTCTCTCTCTCTCTCTCTCTCTCTCTCTCTCTCTCTCTCTCTCTCTCTCCTTCCTGGCTGCCATGAGCTGAGCAGCTTTCCTTCATCATGCCCTTCTTCCATGATGTTTGCTTCACCCCAGCCCCAAAGCAAGGGAGCTGGCCAACCCTGGACTAAAACCTCTGAAACCATGAACCAAAATGAACTTGTCCACCTTTTAGTTGTTTACATCAAGTATTTGGTCACAGTGACAAAAAGCTGCAAATATAGATGGTTTGAGGATTCACTAAGATGATATGTGTATAGTGGAATACCTAAGAGCTCAAATCTGCACAAACCTATGTTTGAATCCTTATACTAGCACTTACCTCTTGGCTCATACCTGGCCAGTTGATATAATTTTCTGAGCTTCAATCTCATCATCTGAAAAATGATGATAATAATATATAAATGAAGATGTGCTGTAAAGAATAAAGACAATGTGTGAAGTTCTTATGCGGTTCCTGACACAAACAGGTTGTACTCTGCAAATTGTAGTCATAAGTAATATTTTTGGTATTGATATAGCATTCTATCCCTCCTGAGTTTTGAACACAATGTTGGAACATGCTAGATAACAGACCTGAACCAAGAGTCAGGAGCCCTTGATCAAGTAAGTTCTCACTCGATTTTAATTTCCACAACTGTGACATGACGAAATCAGGCTTTTCAAACTATCTGTAGAGAAAGACATTTTTATCCCAATATCTCACAGACCAATACTTTTGTAAGGTACAAAATCACACTCTTGGATGACACTGTAATGTCAAAGTGCTTTAAAAATTCATATATACTTACTCTCACACTGCACATCTGACACACTATGGCCAAGCCACAGCCCCAGTTCATGGACCACATATTGAACAGCATTGGTCCAGATAATTTCAGAGATGCATTCAGCTTGGAGACACTGGTGCTGAACGGAACTAACGTGGTTCACAGGAATAGTCTGTTCTACCACAAAGAATATGAAGAACTAGAAGTTCAGTGTTTCTTCAAAGATGGTGAAAAGCTTGGTGGCATCGGGGTGGCAATTGTTGTGATGTTCACTTTCAAGTACTCACCTCTTGATAGGTTCCATCAGGCAAATATTTGGTCATATTCACCTCTGAATACAGAACCTATCCTAGTGGACTCTCTATAAAAATTTAATGAGTGAAAATCAATAAAATGTTTTCCTAATGTCATGAGATTCAGGATATTTCCATCCTACTGAATGCCTACTGAGTACCTACTGAGTTTGGGGCTTTGTATAGTGAAAACAATCGTTGAGTGGAGGAAGGAAAAATAAGTGAAAGAGGTATATGAAATGACTTTAAGTTCAAAGTATATTTTGCCTGGAATTTTCTGAGTGAGTATGTACTAGTGATTGGGACGATATGGCCAAATGTGTATATGGATATGCAGAAGTCATCAGGAGTATCTTAGCCAGCAGTTGTGGAGTGGGTATACAACAAGAGCAGCCAGCCTAGAATGTCACTCACATATATTTGAGTGAGTACACTTGTACATGTATGTGTACACATGCCCTAAATTGGAAGCTCATAATAAAATTTTCCCACTTTGCCTGTTCATTGACAAATTTGTTTCCTATCACTAGTGTATAATCTCATGAAAACAGGAGAACATTGAACATTTTTTTTTGAAAGAATGAATCTTTCAAAACAGCATGGAAAGCATTTAGCACAATACCTATAGAAGTTTAACACTGTAAATGTTGGGCTTTATTGTGGTTATCATAATGCCTTGTTTGTAGCAAGAGTTGAACATATGAGAGTTGAATCAGAAATTTTAAATCCATGTTTGCCTATATGGAGTGATTTTATTGGTTGCTATTGAGAGGGTTACTCTGTTATATTTCTTTTTAAATTCACTTTATTGAATGATAATTTCCATAAAATAAAATATACTCATTTTAACTGGTTAAATGTGTTTTTACAAACATATAATCATCATCATAATCAGATACGGAGTATTTCTATTATCCAAAAAGTTCCCTTCTGCTCCTTTGAACTACTGATCTGCTTTCTGTCACACCAGGTTAGTTTTGGTTGTTCTTAAATTCCATATAAATATCATATACACACTTTTCTATCTGGCTTATTTTCCCCTGTAAAATCTTTCTCAGATATTGTTGTTGCACATATCTATGCTTTCTTTCTTTTTGTTCCATTGTACAGCTATACCAAAACTTTGTTATGCATTCACCTATTGATGGACATTTTGACTACTTCCAGTATGGGGCTACAGTAAAAATTCATGTATGAATCACAGTATAAGCATATGCTTTAATTTCTCTAGTGTAATATCTAGAAGTGGAATGGCTGGACTATATGCTAAGTGTGCATTTAGCTTTTAATCAGAAACTGTAAAATATATCTCTAAATATTTGTAGTAAATAAAATCACATAGAATTTCTGTTTGTGGCCATGATGGAGGAAACGACACCATGATCTGACTTCACACAATAAAGAACAAATAAGTTTGACAAAATAAATAAAACAACTGTTTTTTGGATATTGGACATCAAACAGCACTAAATTGAGTGTTCTGAGAAAAACAAACCAGGTTTTTCAGCCCTCTAATCACTCTGACATGGCACATAGTAAATAGCCTTTGGATAAATATTCCTTGAAAGGAATTATTATATGTTAATCATCACTATAACTTGCATAATCACTTGCACATAATAGATGTTAAAAAATCAAATAAAAATCTGAATCTAAATAAAAATTAAGTTGTTTCCTGTGTGAACTTATTTTATTCTTTTTCTTTAGAGGGGTGAGGAGGGGTGCGGGGAAGGAAAAATAATGGAATGATGCAAACATCATTACCCTATGTACATGTATGATTATGCAAACGGTGTGACTCTACTTCGTGTACAACCAGAGAAATGAAAATTGTACCCCATTTGTGTACAATGAATCAAAATTAAAAAAGGAAAACTTTGCATTTAGAGCAAAGCCAAATCTACTTAAAAGTGACAAGAACTATATAGCCTTTTTCCAGAGACCCCAATTTTCACCAATTGTCTCAATAATGTATTTTATAGTAAGAGTTCAATGTAGAATTATAGTTCATTCCTTCAATACTTTTTAAATCTGGAGTAGTTTATAGGTCTTTCCTTGACTTTCTTAAAGGCTGAATGTTTTCCCTGATAAGTGGAAGATGATATATAATGGGGCTGGGGGTGGGGTGATAAAAGAAGGGAGGAACTTTAGATTAAGTAGAGGGAAATGAGAGGGAGGACAGTGTATGAAAAATGGTGGAATAAGACAGACATCATTGCCCTATGTACATGTATGATTATATGAATGGTGTGAATCTACATTATGCACAACCATTTGTGTACAATGAATCAAAATACAGTCTGTAAAAATTACTACAAACAAGTTATGGTGTGGAATGTCCTTCATCATAATTTTTTCTAAAGCTTCTTGATTAATATGGTATCTATTCTCTTTTCTCCTATGTAATAACTTTGTTTTGTTCCTCATAAAGAATAAGTATTTGTGGGGAAAATATTTTGGGACTATGCAAATTCCTATCTCATTCCATTTTCACCCACTAATTTTAGCATTGCTTGCTGTATTTATTCTGAATTAGTTATTTCCATAATGATAATTAAATTATGGTTTTCTTTTTCTTTTTCTTTTTTTTTTTTTTTTTTTTTTTGGTACCGGGGATTGAACTCAGGGGCACTCAACCACTGAACCACCTCCCCAGTCCTATTTTGTATTTTATTTAGAGACAGGGTCTCACTAAGTTGCTTAGGGTGCTTAGGGCCTTGCTAAGTTGCTGAGGCTGGCTTTGAACTCATGATCCTCCTGCCTCAGCCTCTCGAGCTGCTGGGATTATAGACCTGCACCATCATGCCTGGGGTTAAATGATGAGGGGAGGGGAAGAGGGGATGTGGGGGAGGGAAGGATGGTGGAATGAATTCGACACTATTACCCTATGTACATGTATGATTGCATGATTGGTGTGATTCTGCATCATATACAGCCAGAGGAATCAAAAGTTGTGCTCCCCTTGTGTACATTATATCAAAATGCATTCTGCCAGCATGTATAACTAATTAGAAAAAAAATTTAAATTCAGTTTTCTACTTTGATCATTCCATTTATATTTACCAAATAGTCTTATGCTATAAGGAAGAGCTTCCTCTTTTCCTCCCTGCATTTATTAATTTATTTATGTCTGAAAGTGTTCATGGATTACTAGGTGTGGTAGATCATAATCCAGGACTGCCATAATATATATTGATAATGCATATAATGAATTCATATATATTTAAATTGTCCTGGATTTGCCCAGTGTGACCCTCATAAGAGCTCCTTTGTATGGATTTGACATATTCAGGTTATTTCAGGGTTCTCCAAATAAACATAACCAATAGGAGTAATATACATACAGAGAGGGAAAGAGGAGAGAGATAAGAGAAACATTAAGGAATTCACTAATGTGATTATGGAGACCAAGAAGTCCCACTGTCTGCCATCTGAAGCAGGAGAGCACAGGAGAGCAAGTGGTGTGATTCCAAAGTTGTAAGAGAGCCATTGGAGTAAGTTCCAGTTCTAGTATAGGAAAAGGCTGATGTCACAGCTTGAAAACAAGCAGAAGGAACAAATTCTCCCTTATTTCTTCTTTTTTGTTTTAACCAGGCTTCCAATGGATTGGATGAGCCCTGCCTACATTGATAAACCAATTTACTTTACTCAGTCTACTGATTGAAATATTAATCTGATCCAGAAACATCCACACAGAAACATCTAGAAGAATGTTTAATCAATATATGGGTAGCCCATGGACAATTTGACACATAAAATTAGCTATTACATCCATCATTCTTAAACAACATCTTTATTACTTCCATATATTTAAATTTTAAAAATGATTCCATATTCAACTAGTATTTTCCTTGTTCCAATCCTACCTAGATGCAATCATTTTTTCAAAAGAGCTTGAGCTTCTTTAATTGGACAGTGATCTTGGTATTTATAAACAAATATGCAAAATGTGTGTTTATTTCCATCAGGATATCACTGCTCTCAGGGCTGCTCAATGAACTGAGAAAATATGTGTGTGTGTGTGTGTGTGTGTGTGTGTGTGTGTGTGTGCGCACGTGCATCTTGGGGGTATATATATTTATTTACATATAAATATTTATACACATTTACATCAATAATTCTATATTAGGGCTGGGGAGATTAGCTCAGCTGGTAGAGTGCTTGCCTCACAAGCACAAGGCCCTGAGGTCGATCCCCAGTACCGCAAAAAAAAAAAAAAAAAAATTCTATATTATATATTGAATACAGAACTATTCAAATACCTTTAATTCCCATCCAACACCTCAGAGTTTAGTCTAGTTTTACCATTATATATTTGTTACTGCCTCATCTAATGGTAAAAGGCCTCACTTCAATTATCTTCATAATACGCACTTATTTTCTCTAAGCATTTATTCAATGTCTTTTCTTAATTTCTTACATCTTCCTAGACATGCCAAAGTTCCCCATCCCTGTCTCCTATCAGGCTACTTCACAGCTTTGACATCCTCCTTGAGCAGAGCCTCAGCTACCTTTGGGGTGCCTTCCCACCATATTCATGTATGATCAATTGCATCTATCATCTATATATTTTTATTAGATTAAAAAACATGCAACATTAAATTTACAGTCTTAACCATTTTTATATGTACTATTCAGTAGTATTAAGTATATTCACACTGCTATGAAACATGTCTCTAAAACTTTTTCATCTTAGAAAATTGAAACCCACTACAAAGTAATTCCTCCTCCTCCTTGTCTGCAAACCTTGACAAACACATTTCTATTTTGTTTCTATGCTTTTGACTAATTTCGATATTTCAGAGGAGTGTAAACACATGGTATTTATCTCTTTGCGAGTGGTTTATTTCACTTAATGCTTTTGTGGTTCATCCATGTTGTAGCATGCATCAGAATTTCCTTCATTTTTAAGATTGAATAATAATCCACTCTTCGTTCATATCACATTTTCATTATTCATCTGCTGATGGACATTTGGGTTGCTTTTATCTCTTGACACTGTGAGTAATGCTGTAATGAACATGGGGGCACAAATGTATTTTAAAGATTCTGCCCTGTCACAGACACACATACAGTCACTCAGTTACTCATACCCAACTTTGGTTCCATGGTGTCTTCCTCTCTGTCACAAATGTGTGTATACAGGTGAGCATACACACACACACACACACACAAGTCTCATGGTAGAGTCCCCAAAATCTGGTCAGTTCTAGTCAGTTACTTGACCCCACAGTCACTGACATGTCAGTCTCACACCCAGCCACATACCCAAGAGCAATAGTCACACAGAATCAACCCACACACCTGTGGTCAGTCCATCCACTGGAAGTCACCTGCTCCACCCTGACATGACCAGCCAAGATGTGCAGTACCCTGGAGCCATGCACAGTATCGTAAGGTGCTCAGGGTTACATACAACTACACACATGGTCACAGTCGCATAAGTCTCAACAGACTCAGTACTTTCACACAGTGGTGCAGACTCAGCCACACATTAACACCATCAGTGTCATGGTCACTCACTCTTTCACAGCCTTAGGTGACAAAAATACAGACACACACACCCATGAAAAGATTCTGCCTTGAAAAATATTGGAAATACATCCAGAAGTGGGATTACTAGTTCATATGGTAAGTAAGGCTATATTTAATTAAGAAACCTACATCTGTTTTTCATAATGGCTGCTCTGTTTTACAATTCTACCAACAAGGTACAAGGTTTCAATTTTTTTCACATCCTCCCCCATACTTATTTTCTTTTTGTTTTGTAATAGCCATTCTAATGGGTGCAATGTCATATCTCACACTGCTTTTGATTTGCATTTATCTTATAACTAATGATGCTGGGCATATTTTCATGTGCTTATTGAATATCTGTGTATTTTCCTAGGGAAATTGTTTAAGTTTCTTGAACATTTTTTAAATTTTTTATGTATGCTTTGATTTTGAGTTGTAGGAATTTCTTATATATTCTGAATACTAACTGCTTATCAGATATATGGCTCGTAAATACTGTCTTCCATTCTCCTTTTTCCTCTACTGTGGAAGCTTTTAAAAACTCTAAGCCCCTACTATGTGCCAGGAAATATGCTAGATACTATATATTCAAATATAAATAAACAGACAAAAGTCCTTATCCTTATGAAGCTTTCGTTCCAATAGGGGAGACAGATAATAAACAAATTTACTGTGTAGGAGATGCTGATAAATGATATGAAGAGAAATAAAGTAGATGACATTATAGAATGACTGATTGACTATTTTAAATTAGTTGCTTGCAGATGGTTTTTCTGAGTGGGTGCCATGTAAACTGAAATCTGAATGACAAGACAGCATCAATCACTTCAAAGACATGGAAAAGAATGCTACAAGCAGAGGAACCAGTGTATTCTCTAAGGCAGTAACAGGCCTGATGTGTTCTAGGAAACTAAAGAAGATCAGTAAGGCAAAGGAGAGTGTTGTGAGATAGTGGAGATGGGGCAAGAAGACATGAACACAAGGGTACAGGGCAACTGAAAAAGGAATGACAAAAGGATACATTTAAATGGGAACTATTGGACAAAATACCAACTGTGCCCAAAGCCATCATTTTACCAAGAGCCTGAGGGTGTCTGTTCTAGCAGAGGTTCTTAAAATCTATCATACTTAAGAATCCCCTGGAGGGCTTGTTAAAACCAAATGCAGAGTTTCAACCCCAGTTTTCTGATTCAGTAGGTCTGGGCTAAGGTCTAAGAATTTGCATTCTTAACAAGTTCCCAAATGATACTCATAACTGCTGGTTCAGACTGAGGATTATTGTGCCAAGGTTTTACTCTTCAAACAGAAATATATGGATATGAGTTGGGTAGTCAAACCCAACATAAAAACCTGATAATAATGAATTGCATGACTCCTGATGTAAAAGATATTCAGTACTACTTTAGACAATAAAGTTAGGCCTGCAGGAAAGTAGTCCACAATCAAATTGAAGTGATATATATGAGACAAGGACAAAGTACTTAAAATATTCATTAAGTAGGTAAATATAACATTATGTGTTTAATACCACAGTAAAAACTACCAAACAGATTCCTCTTTCAGGCAATTCTCACTTGCTTTACTTTTTGCCTGGAACTTTCCTCCAGATACTTTTATGGCTCTGTTTCACCATCTTTTCAATGAAATATTTCTTCGCCACTCTATACAAAATCGTAACCCCTCAGTCTCACTGTCCTCTTCAGTCCCTCATCTACTATACTTTTTTCTATGACATCTAATGATATCTAATGTAAAGTCTACTGTAGTCATCTTACTTGTCTTACAAATTTACATAGAAGTACCAGAACAGCATATTTTTACTATTTGTCCACTGATAAATTCACAGCTTCTAGTACAGTTTCTAGCACTTAATCAATGTCTAAAGCATGAGGAGCTTCACAAATTCAGATTACTGAAATCATTATTAGCAGTTTTGGCAAAAGGAAAATATATGTTTCCTCATATTATAGACAAATAATAGGTTTTTCATAAAACTCTCAACTTCTCATCAGTTTATGAAATTGACTCTTCTAGAAGAGATTCCAATAATTATATAAATTGTTATCTGTCTTGATGGATAATGGAAATTAGAAATGATAGATACTGATTAGTACTCAACCAACTATTACTCACTGTGTCAGTCAGTATGAGCTACATTATGCTGCAGTAATAGATAACTTTCAAAACTCAGTGATTTAAATCAATAAAAGAACACTTCTTCTTGAAGCTATTTATCCAATACATTTTGGCAGAGGTGGGAGGAAGTTCTGCTCCATGTGTCACTCAGGTTCTCAAGCTAACAGAGGTTCCACCCTTAAAATTCTTCCAGAAAAACACGAGATTTCAGTTTTTTCAAAGCAAAGAAACAGAGCATGAAGAATTACTCTGTGACTCAAATACTTCCTCATAGAAGTGAAACAAATCACTTCTGCTTATCTTTCATTGACCAAAAAAAAATTACATAGCCACATCTAAATTCAGAGAGGCATGGAAGAGTCTAGAACCAGAAATCCTGGTGAGGTTGCAAAACACCAAGATCTGTGCTAAGAATTAGGAACAAAAATGAGGACTCCATTCTTAATCTTAAGAAGCACAAAGTCTAGAGAGAAGACAGAAAGTATAAGTAGTTAGTATGACAACAGAGGAAAATACTGTCCCTGAACTTCTGAATACCATATACAAACAGTTGCACTGAGAAGCCATAAACCATGCAGGATAAGAATATACAGTACAGTCAGACTGTACGTATGTAAATCCTGGCTCTTCTATGTGGGTAATCCTGGGCCAATCCCTTAATATTCATGTACCCCAAAATTTCCATCTGTATAATGGTGACAAAAATGAACAATATTCTCATTACTATATTGAATTAGTCCTCATATGGGACTCATATAGATTAAATAAGATAATAATATGCTAAGGGAGAAACCTGGCACACAGTGAGTACTCAAGGAATCCTAGTTCTTTTGTATCTCCACTTATATTACCAATAAGTGCCTCAAACTCAACTGTAGTACCAATAATACACAAGTATATATGATGGTATATATAATAAATGATATATAATATTTTATACAATATCATTTTTGAATGTAATATACAATATCATTATGTCCAAAATATAATCTTATATATTAATAAGTCTCCAAACTATTTCTTGTCTACTTCCTCTTCCTCAATCAATAGTGCTATAGAGTTCCCTTGCAAAGCTTAATCACATCACTGCTTGAACTTCTTCAATTACTTACCCTAAATGACAAAATCCAACTTCAAATCTCTTAAAATTTTGCCTCTGTCTAGCACTATACCTTATCTTGTACCTATCCCTCCACTTCATACCTAGGTTTTAGGCATATTGAACTAATGGAATTGTGTGCATATGTATATGTGATGAATTCTTATAGTTTTCAATCCAACTACTTTTCACTGGGAACTCCTCACATTATCCAGGACCTTGTAGACCAGCAGTTGTGTTTCTGATGCATTAACTCTGATCTCATCTTAAAAACATGGAATTGGGAGAGACAGTAACTCAAGATGGGCCAATCAGATTTTATTTTTCTAGAAAGCACTCTCTGTAACATGTATATAAAAGTGGCCATCCTCTACTATGGAAATTTTGAAGTATTGGTAGCCGGTTGAAAGACAAGAAAGAGACAGAGAGACATAAGCAAAGATATAGAAAGTGAGAGACAAAGGACAACTTTTCAAGAAAAGAGATGAGAAGGAGAAAGCAAGGATCCCAGTGGCATTTCAATTTCTGGTTTCAATTCCTTGTTCTTGTAGTTCCTGAGATATCTTTTGAAAACTTTTAACAAATTATCTTTGTTTGCATAAATGAGGTCAAGAGTTAGTTTAATTGTCTCTTTAGAAAAGTCTTCAATAATTGTTTTCCAGGTAGACTGAGGAACTTTTTAATTATTACATTCTGGATATAGTTCCATGATTACAGCATGTCACTACAATAATGATGATTTATGGGCATGTTTCTGTGTTCCTTTCCAGACTGTTAGATCCTTGAGAGTAAAGGTCATGTCTTTTCATATTTGTTGCATATAGTGACTGGCATACTATAATTGCATACTATAATTGTTTGTGATTTAACTAGAGAGTTTAGAAAATCTTTCACAGTGCAGGCCATTTGAACTTGGTTCTAACATATGAGGAGGAGTTTTTCAAATAATAATAAGGGAAAGAGTTCTTATCCTATCTAATGAAAGAACTGCTTTATTTTACCCAGTGGGAATTTCTCTTAAATTGGTGACCATAATAGAATCACTTAATCCCTTCATATCTGACTTCTATGGATGCTGGGGTGAGGAGGAGAGTGACAGACACATGTTCTAATATAGCACTACCCATTTCTCATGGTTTCCCCCAATTATTTGTACCACCACTGGAGGGAATATGAGAGGTAGAGGGGATTTCAGTCAAATATATTCCGACATTTCAAATATTTTAAAGAAAAGAAAGCAAGGGAAATTCTGATAATATCCTCACAAATCATGTGCAAACCATCTTGGAATTCTTAGTACTTGTTTTTCATTCCCAAGACAGGGAGCAAATGCTCTCTAAATATCCCCTGAACTCTAATCCAATCCCTCAAGGAATCTTGTCACTCTTCTCAATATTCTTCTGTAGGAACACATTTGATCTGTCCTGTGGCCTCACACATCTGGAGGGTAATGTAGATAAACTAATCCTGGAACCTGCAACTCCATTTTCAATCAGCAGCTGTACCTAGCTGTTGCAACCCTGAATTATCATCTAGGTTTAAACAATCTTACTAAACATACTTTCACATTTCAGATTATATCACTTGAATTTCTCAGTGTGCTTTACGAACACAAGAAAAAAGATGCAGATATTACCTCAAATTAAAAAAGGTCACAGTTTAATAGAAAATATTTCAGGTATGTTGCATTGATACATACTTTTGTACTATTATACTCATAAAAATATCATGTTTATGAGATTCAAGAAGTCACCTGCTTTAGAAAATCTCAGGTGAAATGGGTTGCTACCAGAAAAGATATTAACTATCAAAGATTTCATGCAACATTTTGTATTTTTCAGCCTAATTAAATAAAGTTCTAGGCATTATGTTGATAATGTCACAGGTCATTCTTCATAATGTTTTTAGTTCAGCTGAGTCTCCTTCCATTTACTTATTCTTGAAAAATATCAAATCTCCTGTTGCTTTTGTTGAAGTTAGCCTTTAGAATTTTATATTACTGAAATGGGAAATCAGACAAAACAGACAAAATAGACCTCTCCTAATAGCAGGTAGGGAATAAGTATGTATTTTGCATTTACCTTAAACATTTGCCTATGCCGGCCAAATATCCTGTCCATTTTTTCAGGCCATGTGGATGTGGGAGGCAGTAGAAACATAGGTTTAGGGTCTTTTTGAACCAATTGTGGTTCATAGTTGTCCATTTCCCCCAGAGAACAATCGATGTGATCCTTTCTCTGCCAATTACATTGTGATTTATTGTAGACAGATTCAAACAGTTAAACTAGAATGCAACATCAGAAGGGCTTCACTGAGTAAAAGCATCTCTCTTTAACAAAGGTAGAATATCAGACATTATGTAGGTCCAGGCTGCCTTCATGTATTCATTCAGAAAAACATTCACTGAGTACTCATCATTGGGCTTCACACATGTTCCCTGTTCTCCAGGTAGCCTTGCAGAAAAGGAAGACACATAAAAAATTATAATACAGTTACCCCCTTTATCTGATACTTTCCAGAAGCCCCAGTGGATGCCTAAAACTGCATATAGTACCAAACTGTATATATGCCATATATTTCCTATAAATATATACTTATAAAAAAGTTTAAATTATAATTTAAGTGCAGTAGAAGATTAATAATAACTAATAATAAACAGAATAATTATAAAAATATGCTGTTAATATAAATGAATACAGCCTGCTCTCTCCCCAAGTATCTTATTGTACTTTCACCTTTTCACTTAAAGGAAGGACTTTACAGCTTCTTTTCTTTGGCATATATGAATTGGTGTCATCACAACTCTTGCACTTTGGAGTCATTATTAAGTAAAACAATAATTGAACCACAAGCATTGGGATACCACAACATATGATTGGATAACTGAGAGGACTACTGAGAAATTAATAGATGGACAGTATATACAACATGGAGACACTGGAAAAAGGGATGATTCACATAGCAGGAAGATTGACATGAAATGTCTTCACACAGAACAGAACATGATTTAAAACATAAATTGCTGATTTCTGGAATTTTGCATGTCATAATTGTGGAACAGGTTGACTACAGGTAACTAAAACCACAGAAAAAGAAGCCATGTTTAAGGTGGATTGCTATGCGATATTCACAGTGGAACCCAAGGGAAATGCTCTTAACCTTGATTTGAGGGGCCTGGCTGAACATGCTAATTATAGTCCATAGGGATTAACCTGATAACTTGGAGCTACCACCTTGGAGAAGTCTAGCATTTATTCCACATTCAATTTGCCTTTATTAATAAATTTTATGTGCCAGTGTCAATGTGCTAGATGATAAAAATCAAGTAATAAATAAGGCATAGTCTTTGCCCACAGGAAATTTTGGTCTGAAGAGAAGAGAAATATATGAACAATTGCAACAGAAAACAGAATAAAAATGTACTATATTAAAAATAAATGCTGAATGTTGTAAGAACATGAAGGAAAATGCCATGAATCCTGACCAAGAGGCCTTGGGGAAAGTTTCATGACAGAAGTAGTGTTTAACCATACCCTGGTCAATTATACAATTTTGATAGGCAGAGAATAAGGAACATTTATTACAGGCAAAGAGAAAGCACAAAGTTTTAGGGGCTTTGAAGTTCTTGGAATATTGGGAGTAAGGCAGTCATCTGGTAAATTTGGAGCATGAATTACGGAGGACAATTAAATAGGAGATAAAGAATAAATAGCATAGGATTGGATTATAAAGATCTTTGAACACCAAGATTCAGAACAACATTTTGCAAAAGGATATGAATTTTAGCAAGATGTATGAGATGCAAGGATGAGGAAGTACATTTGAAATATGAATTATTTCCAGCCTATGTTCAAAATGTCATTGGGAGAATTAATGGTGAAGGTGAAATTTCATAAACAATGTGTGAAACATAGTAAGTGCTCAGTACATTGTGGCGGGCGGAACCCGGGGCCCAGGGTTACACCATGTGCATCCAAAGATGGCAACTGGCAGAGAGCAAATGGTGTTCTGAACATGCATGGAGAAAGGCAGAACGCGTTTACAATTGGCTGTATGATAATCCGTTCAGCTGCCTAGTGCGTGGACAGACATACTTTGTATGTATGCTCGAGCTCCTGATCGCTTGACCTTTAACAGGATTGGATGGACATATCTGGTTACAATTGCTTATGCACGAGACTGCTTATATATTGAGGGTGTTATTGGAATAAAGGGGAAGCTGCTTCATGAACTTCTAAAGAGTATGTGTCTTTTGTCCCGCTGGTCAGCCGAAAGCACGAGAAGCGGCTTTCCGTAAGCGGAGTCGCTTGGAGCCGCCAGGCAAAGAAGCCGCGGTCTTTCCTAAGAGCGGCACGAGCTCTTGAAGCAGCCCGTGGGCAAGCAGCAGTACATGATATCAGAATCTGAATAATTTGCACAAGTGTGAATGTTACATTAAAAAGATGAGACCAACTTGGATGTTATCACAGTACTTCAACCAAGAAATGCTTAGAAATGAACTCAATCAGAGGAAATAAAAAGGAATTGGGAAAAAAAGTAGCCCTGATCTTGAAAATGGACAGGGGAAAAGTAGGGGAAGGAGGAAGGGCTCTAAGATGCCTGAAGTCTTTCTTATGGATAGCTGAGAATAGTGCAAAAAAATAAAACAGGGTGGAACATTTGCCTGAGGAGGCGTTGTATGTAATTGCACTTAAAGACAACATCCCAAATGGCTGCTCCTTATACACTATTGTCAGAAGTAATTTATACTCCTTGCTAAAGCTCTGTGGTTACAATGTGACATTGTTATATCCTTGGTCAATTCTTGCTAGAGAATCCTCTTTGGAAATATATAATCAGAGGGCTACATGGGACAGATACTCTATTTCTCTTGATATATTTTTCCCTTATGTTTGTCTTTACATACTACTTCTTGTCATCAGAAGGTTCAGATTTCAGTGAAGGATGAAGCCTGCCTTTAACGTAGACAAAAAGGGGTCTCTATGGTTCACGCACAGTTCATCATCAGTCATCATTTGTAAGAATTGTTGGAGATATACATATATATATATATATACACATATATATATAATATTCATTGAGTTTTCATTGTGAGGCCATAAATAAATATAAATATATACATAAATACATACATATATGCATAATTTAATTATATAATCTTTTCAATAACCCTGTAATATAGGTACTAGTATAACACAAGAAAGATCAATTATGGGTATAAATAATTCCACGTATGGAGGAGAAATTTTTTCAAAAACATACAAAAAGGATTTGAAGGATTAAGAGCAAGTTACAATGTGAAACAGATGCCCCAGGAATATGGAGTTGAACACTGAAGAGTGGAAATGAAGGAGCAAGTCATGCACCCTCTCAAGGAAGAACTTTCTCAGGAGGGGAAACATCAAGTGCCAAGGTCTAAAGCAGGATCCGCCTGGAACAGCAAGAAGACCACTGTGTCTGAGGTGGCATATGAGGGAAAGAAGAGGAATAGAGGGTGAGCTCAGAGAAAAAAGAGGAGACACAGACACCACCATGATCCAGTATATTTAAGAACTTCAACTTTTTCTCTGAAAGAAAATGGGAGTCACTAGGTTTTACAATAAGGAGTGACAAGACCTAATATTAACAGGTTCCATTTTAACAGGTTCATCCTGGCTGTTATATTCAAACTACTGTGGGATGAAGAGGAAGAGAAGAGAAGCTGGGAGACAAAGATGCAGGATATTGTAAAAATTAGTACCTAGTGTTCCCACTATCAATTTATTGCCTCTCAGCTCCAGAATCGGTGTGGTTTCTGCCTCCTGATTATACCCAAACTGATAAATCTAGATTAATCTACAATCATTTGTTGAGGAAATACTAGCCCCTTTCCCTCCACCCTCCCTAACTCTAAATATCTTATATTTGGGGGAATCTATGGGAGTAATTGGTGTTTATACCAATAAGCAGCCACCCTGGGTCCCATCATTACTCAATCACCTTCTATCTGGAGATCTAACCAAGAGCTATAACAATTGCTTAAAGTGTTCTCCACTGAAAACTAAATTAATTCATGTTACTACATATTTAGAATAAGACATGATAGAAAAATAATGTGATGATAATGAAAACTAACTATAGAATAATCAACTAAAATATTCATAGATGCTAATTCCAGCTAAAGCTACACAGATTTCCCTATTGCTTCTGTTGCAAAAATTTTTCAGACCTGATTGTTCATAGATATGAACATGAATACTCATGATAATAACTAAGAGTGATTATATACTTTACAAACACATAGTTGAGAAATAATAACAAAAGCAATACAGAAAAACCATCAGTTTTGCTTTTGGAAGAAAATCCGAATGATGCTTCACCCAGAAATACTTACATAATCAACACTTAATGAGCTGCAAAATGCAATACTCCTCTTAATTTCCAGCAGGTATTATAAGCTCATAAAATCATGTTATTTTAAGCAAGGAAGAAACTCATAACTATTACAGAGAGGCAAACTCTGTGCTATTTTACCATAATAAGATTTTTCCCCTTCCTGACATTCTAAATGCCTATAATTTTAGTCACTGAGACCCTATATAAAGTTTTACTAGCAGAAAGCTGAAGTGCCTTATTATCTTTGCTATTTATAGGGCACAGATTCACCTGATATCTGGGTCTCTAGCATGCTTGTTTCAAAAGCTGATATCACAAATGCAGAGACAACTAACTGTACTCCATTTAATCAGACATGATAATTGACCTTTGAGTGAAAAGCACAATTGAATTAACTTACATCAAAACTGCAATTTTGCAGTGAAAAAAAAAAATGACACACAATAGAGAATGAATCAAACTTACAATGGACTTTAGAAATACATGGTTAAAATTGGTGGGTAGAAATGTCCACAGACTGAAGAGTTTTTAAATTTCATTAGTGGATGCTGAACCATTTCAGATGTCTCTGAGGTCCTTGATGGGAGTTTAATGAGGGAAGGCAAAGTATTTATTGATCTGTGTACCCCCAGTACCTAGCTAAATTCCTAGATTCCTAAATATAGAGGAGGCTCAACAGATCTTAAATATGTTGTATCATTTCATAAATGTTATATGATTAATGTGTCAACCAAACATAAATGAGTGTCTCTGTCTTCATTCATTTCAAGGTTGAGGCAACAGGAAATACAGTGTTTTTTCAAATTTCAGCCATTCCAAGACACCTATGTGTTTCTCGACATATTTCTTATAGACGCCATATTATTGTTTACCTGACACTGTTCTCTATATTGACGCACATTTTCTACTTAAATAAATTTGCTTCCTCTTAAGCTATAATATCCATGAAATTGAAATTGTTCTGTGCTAATTATATTTTACCACACAAGAAAATAAATGCATAACTTTCAAATTTAAAAAGTTCTTCACATCCATCAGCACAATATATCTTTCCATTTATTTGTGCCTTCTTCAATTTCTGTCTTCAGTGTTTGTAGTGTTTAATCTATAGGCTTTCCACTTCTTGATTAAGTTTACACCCAAATGTTTTCTGTTGTTGCTATTATATTATATATGGAATTGGGTTTTTATTAATTTTCTTTTAGAAAATCATTAATTATTAGTATATAGAATGGCTACCAATTTTGTACATTTATCTTTGTGTCCTGTAAATTTACTGAAATCATTTGTCATTTCCAGCAGTTTCTTATAGTCCCCATATTATTGTTTACCTGACACTATTCTCGAGCTCAAACTTCCAGTATAATGTGGAAAAGAAGTGGTAAGAGTCTTGCTCCAGAACTTAGAGGAAAAGCTTTCAATTTTTCATTATGTTCATGTACTAGAAGAATTAATATTGTAAAAATGTCTGTACTGCCCAAAGCAATATACAGATTCAATGAAATTGCTATCAAAATTCTAGTTGATAGGCATTTTTCACAAAAATAGATTAAAATAGTACTTGAATTTGTGTGGAGGCATACAATACCATGAGTAACCAAAACTTTCTGGAGCAAAAACTAAGATATAATACTCCCAGACTTCAAAATTTATTACAAATTGATTATAATCAAAACAATAGGGTGCTATTATAAAAACAGAAAAATTAACCAATGAAATTATTTAAAAATCCCCCCAAAACCCACATATTTAAAGTCAATTATTTTTTATAAAGATGCCAAGAACAAACAATGGGGAAAAGACAGTCTCATCAATAAGGGTATTAGGAAACAAGTTACTTACATAGAGAAGGATGAAATTGGATCATTATGTCAGACCAGTACACAAATTAATGTAAATTGAATTAAACATAAAACACAAGCATTTTCATACTGTAAAGCTACAGAAGAAAATATAGGTAAAAAGGTGGGGTGTGGCGATGTATACCTGTAATCCCAGCAGCTCTGGAGACTGAGGCAGGAGGATCGTGAGTTCAAAACCAGCTTCAGTAATTTAGCAATGCCATAAGCAACTCAGCACAATCCTGTCTCTAAATGTGAAAAAGGACTAGGGATGTGATTCAGTGGTTAAGCATCTCTTGGTTCAATCCTTCGTACCAGAAAGAAGAAAGGAGAAGGAGAAGGAAAGAAAACATATGTAAAATCTCTACAACATTGGTCTGCACAAATCTTTTTGGATATGACAATGAAAGCAAAAAAAGTAAAAAAGACAAATGAGATTTCATCAAACAAAAAAAGTACCTACAGTGCAAAGGAAGCAATTCACAATGTGAAGAGACAACCTATGGAATGGTAGGAATAGATGTAAATCATATATCAGATAAAAAGTTGATATCAAAAATAAATAAGGGGGCTGGGGATATAGCTCAGTTGGTAGAGTGCCTGCCTCGAAAGCATAAGGCCCTGGGTTCAATCCCCAACACCACAAAAAATAAATAAATAAATAAGGAACTGAAACAACTCGATAGCAAGAAAACAATTCAATTAAAAAGTTGGCAGGTGACTGGCTCAAACATTTCTCCAAGACACACAAATGGCTGACAGATACATGGAAAAACATTGAGTATCACTTGTGAAAGCCACAATGAGTTATCACCTTACTCTACTAAGAATGGCTATTAGGAAAAAGCCTAAATATAAAAAGTGCTGACAAGGATGTGAAGGAAAGGAAACTCTTACACACTGTTGGTGGGAATGTAAATCAGTATAGCCATTATGGAAAACAGCATGGAAGTTCCTCAAAAAACTAAAAATAGAACTACCATGTAATCCAGCAATTCTGCTTTGGGATCTATATTGAAAGGAATAGAAACGGATGTGCTCAAGGAATATCTGCACTTTTATGGTCCCTACATCAGTGGATGAAAGAAAAAGGAAAATGTGGTATATATACACAATGAAATATTTCTCTACCTTGAAGAAGGAATGAAATTCTATAATTTGCAAGATGGAAAAGTATACAAATATGACATGGATTTCATTCTTCAACATGTTTACATTCTAGTTGTAGATTTCAACAAATAAAAGTTTTTACATATAACACTGTGACACATGCATATAACTTTGAATTTTTTGTAGTTTAGATCTTAAAAGAGGAGTTTTAATGTTCAGGCATAACTGCTCTCTGTACATATGGTAGTATGAACTAGAACATTTTCTTCTGAGTTTATAATTATGGTTCATATTTTATTTTTCAGGAATCATTATTTGGAATATTTTATAAAACATTTGAGACAAACTAAATGATTTTTAAAATGCAAATCTGGACAATCAGAGGAACAGGGACTGTTCAAATCCAACTGAAAGAGAAAATTATCCAGGCAGCCAAACCAAGTCAGTGACTACAGTTTGGTAATGAATTGGACCTGAATATTTCTGGTAATAAACATCCAAAGGGGGGAATACAGCAAATATTTTCTCTAGCATTGTATGAAGAATGAGATCACAGTAGTTTACAGAAGCATACTTCGTTTCTGTGGTAAAGTCTAGTGACATCATGTGGGTCTCTCTGTAAAGGTAGTGAGAAGTGCAGGAGGGTATATTTTCAACTACGGTTCTACAAGACATGTGAAAGCACTGTTCACATACAGGCCATTTGTACCCAGACCATTTAAAGAGCCAGAGGGCATAAGATTGTATCATATCTGAAGGAAGGCAACTCTCAAAACAGAAAATATAGTCTAATGTATTAAGGCACCAAAAAAGATTTTGGTAACACACTATAATGATAGACCTAACAGAATCTAAAGATGACTGTTTTGTACATCTTGTATACCACTTCATTTAGATTATAGCTATCTTATCTCGGTCTTAGATATTCTATAGTTACCTCATATGCAAGTCATATATTTCACTAACCAGCTGTGTTAGATATTATTATTATAATATTTGCTACTCTCAACCTTAATGCAGAACTTTAATACCAAGTAACCCCTGCAAAAGAATTACATTTCTCACCACATTTATATCAGGGTAAGGCATGTAATTTGGTCTGGCCAGAGAAACATGAACAGCATGCACCACTGCTGAACAGACACTTTTCAGAGCCATCATGAGGCATAAGATTCTTCTCCTTTGGTCTCCCCACTGCTCTTAGACTGGCAAGACTAAGGGTGGGCCTGTTTCTTAAACTTTGTTCTCAGAATGAAGAAGATAGAAAGTAGAACTGTACTTGAACTTTACAGGTTGTAAAAGATGAGTGAGAAATAAACTTTTGTTTTCATAGGCTACTGAGATTTGGGATCATTTATTACTCACAGAATAACTCAATGAAATCTGACTGAATTGCGAAACAAACGAGAAAAACTTGTGTTGCTTTTATGAATAGACTCTTGGTTGAGCTTGTATTCTGCAAGCATGTTCTGTGTCATTTTATGTGACACAGAACATCTTACAATTTATAATTCATCTTACAATTTATAATTCAGTGATAGCCAGATGAATCCCTCTGTTTATAAAGTGATTTTAATAACTAGACTCTGGTGAACATGCAAACAATAAATACTGAACTAGTTGTAACACTAGAGGGGTAGGTAGAAGAAAACAAAGATTACTAACCTGTATTGAGTATATTCTATGTGCTAGATACTTTTCATGTAGTATTTTCTTTAATACTCATGAGATTCCTAATTTTGTTCCCACTTACAAATGCAATTCAGAGGGGTGCATAAACTGATATGGTTGAAATTTAAGCTTAACTCAGATTGACTCAAAAATCTATACTCTTTCCATTATCCACTTTTTACCACAGGCTTTCCATCACACGAGACAGGATAAATTGATGGGAGAAGTATTATTCCAGAGACGAAAGAAGTCTTTGAAGCCCACTGTTATGGTTTGGATTTTAAATGTCTCCTAAAGGCCGAGTTGAAGACTTGGTGGCCAGCCTGTGGAACTACTTGGAAGTTTTGGAACGTCTAGAAGGTGGGACCTAAGTTATATCATTGGGGGTATGCCCTTGAATGGGACATTGGGACGGGACCCTGTTCCCCTTCTCTAACTCTCTTTCCCTCTCTCTCTCTTTTTCTCTCCCTATACTTCCCAGCTACCAGAAAGTGAGACACCTCTTCCAACAGACATTCCTTGCAAGGAATGTCTTATCACAGGCTCAAAGCAACAGAGGCAGCTAAACATGGAGTGAAACTTAAGAAATCATTAGCCAAAATAATCGTTCCCCCTCATAAGTTGATTATCACAGGAAATTTGCCACAACAGAAAGCTAACACATTCAGTCTTCCACTAACTTGAATGAGAAATGAGTCAGGTTGCAATGGATTATACAATATGTTTATAGGTTTATAATTTGGATATAATATTAATTCCATATTAACTATAATTTGTATTTTAATTTTAGAGGTAATAGAAAACTTGGACTATATAAATCACAAGTGAATGTTTATCCACTCTCTTGAGGGTCAAGAATTTAAAAGTTAGAGGCAGTAGAGGAAATATCAAAGAAAAACACATATTTGACAATACAAAATGTTAACCAAATGCTGTATCACAAGTATGGCCTTTAAATTTTGGCAGATACATTCTTTTTGATATATTCAGTAGTGTTCTATTTGTAGCCAATCTGATGATTTTATTCCTTCCAGTGATAATAGCACTCATCTAGATTATGTTTTAATAGTTTTTTTTGTATTTAACTCTATCATATTTGGAATGTAGTTCAGTGTGGCAAGTAAGGTAAGAATCTAAATCATCTTTTCCTAAATATCCAGTTTTCTCAACATAATTTGTTGAATAATGCAACTCTTTGCTATTTCATTTAATGCATAATTTTGCACATATTGATGGCTAATTTTATTATGCTCACTGGGGGCAGTGTAACTTGAGCATAGTGATCTATAGGAGTGTTGGAAACTGATATTGAAAAGGCAGAGTGCTCAGTCATGTAGGATTTATTTGTAAATCAGGTTAAACAATTGAGATTTTATTCCAAGCAAAATGGCAAGCCACAGAGCATTTCAGGCATGGGAGTGATGTAAGAATTATATATTTTTTTGGTACCAAGGATTGAACATCCCCAGAATTTTGATTTTTGATTTTTTACACAGGGTCTCACTAAGTTGCTTAGGGCCTCTCTGGTTGTTAAGGCTGATTTTGAACTTGTGATCCTCCTGCCTCAGCCTTCAGAGCTGCTGGGATTACAGATGTGCACCACCATGCCTGGCAAAATTATATTTTTATGATGTCACTCTCACTACTATTGATAGGTATTACTATGGGGAATGAGAGCAGAGGGAGAAGTTGGGGAGACATAACAAAATCTAAGAAAAACATGGTAGTGACTTAGACCAAGGATGTGGTGGAAGAAATGGAAGGAGATGAACGTATTCAGAAGCTATTTTGGAAGTATGACTGAATTTGCTTTTGAATTAAATGCAGAGGCCTGAGGGGAAAAGGAAAACCAAAGATTATTCTAAGACTTTTGACTTGAGCAGTTCAATAAATACTAGTACAATTCATGGAAACATCTAAGGACTAGAAGAGGTAGAGGTTTAGAGGGAAATCAGGAGGTCTGCTTTTCATCCCAACTATTCAGGAGGCTGAAACAGGAGGATCACAAGTTTAAGGTCAGCCTCAGCAACTTAAGTGAGGCCTTGTCTCAAAATAAAAAGGACTGGGGATATTACTCAGTGGTAGAGTATTCCTGGGTTCAATCTGCAGTACTGCCAAAAAGAAGGCAGGGAGAAAAAGATCAGCAAGGAAAAACGTAATAGGCAATTAATTTGGGGCACAAAACAGGGATAGATAGAGGTGAGCTGTGGGCTTATTCATTTTATCCCCTCTCATCTCAATCTCCCTGACAAGTTTTAAAAGTCATCACTAAAATTCATCATCATTTTGATATCAAGATGTCACATAAGGGACTCTTAGAGGGAACGTGACGACAAGCTTCTGACAGGTAACACATTAGGACTCTAGGACTTACGAGGCTCTAATAGGACTTGGAACTCTACACATCTGCAGAGCCAGGTGAAGACTTAACAAGTCAGGGAAGACAATGGCCACAAATTTTTTTGGCACATGATGTCTTTACTGTGCCCTCAATATGGTTTGGAGTGTAAGAAGGCAGAAGCTTCCTAAAGACAAAGAAGAGACGTAAAACTTTCATGGAGAGAGGGTCAAGGAGAATTGTCTTCAGAAAGGGCATTCAATTTGGGCCTCAAAATATTCCCCAATAAAACACTTCAAAACAGAAAATGGCAGGGTCCATGTAAAGAATACTGGAGGGGGTATATATATGATGTATGACAAGAAAGGTAAAGTGTTTGTTTATATGTGTGGGGATGTTTGTATCCAGGTGTCCATTCCCATCCCCCCTCCTTCCCTTCATTCCACTTTGTCTAATCTAATGAACTTCTCTCCTTCTGCCCTGCCACCACTTATTGTGAATTATTATCCACATATCAGTGAGAACATTTGGTCTTTGGTTTTGGGGGACTGGGTTATTTCACTTGGCATGATGCTCTCCAGTTCCATCCATTTACCAGCAAATGCCATAAATTCATTCTTATTTATGGCTCAATAATATTCTATGAAGGGTCCAGACTTAGAAATATGGATTTAATACTTGGTTAGGAGCTGCTGCAGGTTTCTGAGTAGGGCTTGACCTTAACAAAGCTCTCCCTGTAGAATATTCATCTAGTACTGAATACAACTCTGGACTCACATAAGAGGTGCTCTTATCCAGTTGAATTTTGTACAAACTCAATAGCCCTGAAATATGTTGTCTGTTGCTCAGTACAAAGGCAATCACATAAGGCCTGCCTCTATTTATCAAATACATTATTGTGTAAGGACAGATTGAATAAAAATGTGATAGGATGGAACACACTGAGGGCTGTATGGAAAATGGAATGTTTGTTTGTATACTCTTCCAGATTCCCACAGTTTAAACAATCTCAAATTAAAAGAGGCAGAGCAGAGAACAGTGAATTCTTTTACTTATTTTTTCTACTAGGCCAGACCATCTCAAAATCATTTGGTAGCTTGGGGAAGTCTCCTTTCAGAAGCAACATACGTAGTAACTGTTGACTTTTTTTTTTTTATTGTAAACAAATGGGACACATCTTGTTTCTCTGTTTGTACATGAAGTAGAGGCATACCATTTGCCTAATCAAAAATTTACATAGGGTAATCTTATTTGATTCAGTCTGTTATTTTTTTCCTCCCCTCCCTCCCACCCCTCTTTTCCCTCAATACAGTCCTTCCTTCCTCCATTCACGCCACCCTCCTTAACCCTAAAGCTAAACCTAACCCTAACCCTAACACTAACCCCTCACAACCCCCAACATATATCCTCATCCGCTTATCAGTGAGATCATTTGTCCTTTAGTTTTTTGAAACTGGCTTATCTCACTTAACATGATATTCTCTAATTTCATCCATTTGCCTGCAAATGCCATAATTTTATCATTCTTTATGATGAAGTAATATTCCATTGTACATATGGATTGTACATTGTACATTGGATATTCATCAATTGAAGGGCAACTAGGTTGCTTCCACAATCTGGTTATGGTGAATTAAGCAGCAATGAACATTGATGTGGCTGTATCTCTGTAGTATGCTGATTTTAAGTCCTTTGGGTATAGGCCAAGGAGTGGGATAGCTGGGTCAAGTGGTGGTTCCATTCCAAGCTTTCTGAGGAATCTCCACACTGCTTTCCAGAGTGGCTGCACTAATTTGCAGCCCCACCAGCAATATATGAGTGTACCTTATTCCCCACATCCTCGCCAAAACCTATTGTTGCTTGTGTTCTTGATAATCGCCATTCAAATTGGGGTGAGATGGAATCTTAGGTTGGTTTTGATTTGCATTTCTCTTATTACTAGAGATGTGGAACATTTTTTCATATATCTGTTGATTGCTTGTACATCTTCTGTGAAGTGTCTGTTCATTTCCTTAGCCTATTTGTCAATTGGGTTATTTGTATTCTTGGTGTACAGTTATTTGAGCTCTTTATAGATTCTGGAAATTAGTGCTCTATCAGAAGTATGAGTGGCAACGATTTCCTCCCACTCTGTAGGCTCTTTCTTCACAATACTGATGGTTTCCTTTGCTGAGAGAAAGCTTTTTAGTTTGAATCTCTCCCAGTTATTGATTCTTGCTTTTATTTCTTGTGCTATGGGTGTCCTGTTAAGGAAGTCTGATCCCAAGCCAACAAGGTGAAGATTTGGACCTACTTTTTCTTCTATAAGATGCAGGGTCTCTGGTCTGATTCCAAGGTCCTTGATCCATTTTGACTTGAGATTTGTGCAGGGTGAGAGATAGGGGTTTAGTTTCATTCTGTTGCATATGGATTTCCAGTTTTCCCAGCACTATTTGTTGAAGAGGCTATCTTTTCTCCATTGCATATTTTTGGCCCCTTTGTCTACTATAAAAAAAAAATTGTATTTATTTGGGTTTGTGTCCATGTCCTCTATTCTGTACCATGGTGCTACCTGTCTATTTTGGTACCAATACCATGCTGTTTTTGGTACTATTGCTTTGTAATAGAGTTGAAGATCTGGTATTGTGATACCCCCTGCTTCGCTCTTTCTGCTAAGGATTGCTTTAGCTATTCTGGGTCTCTTATTCTTCCAGATGAATTTCATAATTGCTTGCTCTATTTCTGTAAGGTACACCATTGGGATTTTAATTGGAATTGCATTGAATCTGTATAGCACTTTTGGTAGTATGGCCATTTTGACAATATTAATTCTGCCTATCCATGAACATAGGAGATCTTTCCATCTTCTAAGGTTTTCTTTAATTTCTTTCTTTAATGTTCTGTAGTTCTCATTGTAGAAGTCTTTCACCTCTTTTGTGAGATTGATTACCAAGTATTTTTTTTTTTTGAGGCTATTGTGAATGGGGTAGTTTTCCTAATTTCTCTTTCTGAAGATTCATCACTTATGCATAAAAATGCATTGGATTTATGAGCATTGATCTTGTAACCTGCTACTTTTCTGAATTCACTTATGAGTTCTAAAAGTGTTCTGGTGGAATTTCCGGATTCCTCTAAATATATAATCATGTCATCAGCGAACAGGGATAGTTTGAGTTCTTCTTTTCCAATTCGTATCCATTTCATTTCTTTGGTTTGTCTAATTGCTCTGGCTAGAGTCTCAAGGACAATGTTGAATAGAAGTGGTGAAAGAGGGCATCCCTGCCTTGTTCCAGTTTTTAGGGGGAATACTTTCAGTTTTTTACCATTTAGAATGATATTAACCATGGGCTTAGCGTAGATGGCCTTTACTATGTTAAGGAAAGATCCCACTATCTCTATTTTTTCTAGTGTTTTGAGCATGAAGGGATGCTGTATTTTATTGAATGGTTTTTCTGCATCTATCGAAATAATCATGTGATTCTTAACTTTAAGTCTGTTGATATGGTGAATGACATTTATTGATTTCAGGATGTTTTACCAACCTTGCATCCCTGGGATAAAACCCACCCCATTGTGGTGCACTATCTTTTTAATATATTTTTTATGCGATTTGCTAAAATTTTGTTGAGAATTTTTGCGACGATGTTCATTAAGGATATTGGTCTGAAAGTTCCTTTCCTCGATGTGTCTCTGTCTGGTTTAGGTATCAGGGTGATATTGGCTTTGTAGAATGAGTTTAGGAGGGTTCCTTCCTCTTCTATTTCATGGAGTACTTTGAGGAGTATTGGAGTGAGCTCTTCTTTAAAGGTTTTGTAGAACTCGGCTGAGAACGCATCTGGTCCCGGACTTTTCTTTGTTGGTAGGCTTTTAATGACTTCTTCTATTTCATTGCTTGAAATTGATTTATTTAAGTTGTGTATGTCCTCCTCGTCCAGTTTAGGTAATTCATATGTCTCTAGAAACTTGTTGATGTCTTTGAGGTTTTCTCTTTTGTTGGAGTATAGATTTTCAAAACAGCTTCTAACTATGTTGTGTATTTCAGTTGTGTCTGTTGTGATATTTCCTTGTTCATTCCGAATTTTAGTAATTTGAGTTTTCTCCCTCTTTCTCTTTGTTAGCGTGGCTAAGGGTTTATCAATTTTGTTTATTTTTTCAAAGAACCAACTATTTATTTTGTTAATTTTTCCGATTGTTTCTTTTGTTTCAATTATGTTGATTTCAGCTCTGATTTTAACTATTTCCTGTCTTCTACTACTTTGGGTGTTGTTCTGATCTTCTTTTTCTAGGGCTTTGAGTTGTAGTGTTAAGTCGTTTATTTGTTGATTTTTACTTCTTTTGTTGAATGCGCCCCGTGAAATAAATCTTCCTCCAAGTACTGCTTTCATAGTGTCCCACAGATTTTGATATGATGTGTCTTTCTTCTGGTTTACTTCTAAGAATTTTTTAATTTCCCTCCTGATGTCTTCTGTTATCCAATCATCATATAATAGTGTATTATTTAATCTCCAGGTATTGGAGAAGTTTCTGTTTTTTATTCTGTCATTTATTTCTAATTTCAATCCATTATGATCTGATACAATACAAGGTAGTATCTCTATCTTCTTGTATTTACTAACAGTAGCTTTGTGGCATAAAATATGGTCTATTTTAGAGAAGGATCCATGTGCTGCTGAGAAGAAAGTGTATTCATTCTTTGTTGGATGGTATATTCTATATAAGTCGGTTAAGTCTAAATTGTTGATTGTGTTATTTAGATCTATGGTTTCTTTATTCCATTCTTCTTTGGAAGATCTATCCAGTGGTGAGAGAGGTGTGTTAAAATCGCCTAGAATTATTGCGTTGTGGTCTATTTGATTTCTAGAATTGAGAAGGATTTGTTTGACGTACATGGATGAGCCAGGTTTCAGGGCATAGATATTTATGATTGTTATGTCTTGCTGATTTATGCTTCCATTAAGCAGTATGAAATGTCCTTCTTTATTCCTTCTGACTAGTTTTGACTTGAAGTGCACATTATCTGAAATGAGGATGGATACTCCAGCTTTTTTGCTGTGTCCATGTGCATGGTACGTTTTTTCCCATCCTTTCACCTTTAGTCTATGGGTATCTCTTTCTATGAAATGAGTCTCTTGCAGGCAGCATATTGTTAGATTTTTCTTTTTAATCCAATCTGCCAGTCTATGTCTTTCGATTGATGAGTTCAGGCCATTAACATTCAGGGTTATTATTGTGATATGATTTGTATTCCCAGTCATTTGACTCATTTTTGTTTTTTGACATGATTTGGTTCCTCCTTTATTTAACAATTCCTTTAGGATAATTTCTCCCTTTGCTGATTTGCTTCTTTGTTTTTCATCTCTTCCTCATGGAATATTTTGATGAGAATGTTCTGTAATGCTGGCTTTCTTTTTGTAATTTCTTTCAGCTTTTGTTTATCATGGAAGGATTTTATCTCGTCGTCAAATCTGAAGGTAAGTTTTGCTGGGTATAAGATTCTTGGTTGGCTTCTGTTTTCTTTCAGGGCTTGGTAAATGTTGTTCCAGGCCCTTCTAGCTTTTAGGTTCTGGATTGAAAAATCTGCTGATATCCTTATTGGTTTTCCCCTGAGTGTAATTTGATTCTTTTCTCTCGCGGCCTTTAAAATTCTGTCTTTATTTTGTACGTTATGTATTTTCATAATAATGTGCCTTGTAGTGGGTCTGTTGTAATTTTTTATATGTGGAGTCCTATGTGCCTCTTGTACTTGGTTTTCCATTTCATTCTTCAGATTTGGGAAATTTTCTGATATTATTTCATTGAATAGATTGTTCATTCCTTTGATTTGTTTCTCTAAGCCTTCCTCAATCCCAACAATTCTTAAATTTGGCCTCTTCATGATATACCATAATTCTTGTAGATTCTGTTCATGATTTCTTACCATCTTCTCTGTTTGGTCAACCTTGTTTTCAAGATTAAATATTTTGTATTCAATATCTGAGGTTCTGTCTTCCAGGTGTTCTATCCTATTGGTTATGCTTTCTATGGGGTTTTTAACTTGGTTTATTGTTTCCTTCATTTCAAAGATTTCTGTTTGTTTTTTTTTTTCAGTATCTCTAACTCTTTATTGAAATGATCTCTTGCTTCCCGTATTTGCTCTTTTAACTGTTGATTGGTGCAATCATTAAATGCCTGCATTTGCTCTTTTATGTCCTCCTTCAATGCCTGCATTTGCTCTTCATCTCCTCGTTTTACTTCTCTGATTGTTTTAATTATGTATATTCTGAACTCCCTTTCTGACATTTCTTCTGCTGTGCTGTCATTGGGTTTTATTGATATAGTATCTAGGTTTGTTTGGGACATTTTCTTCCCTTGTTTTCTCATATTGGTCAGATGTCAGTGGGACTCTGAGATATTGCAGATTTCCTCTTTGGCTTATAGTGTCCCTGTAGATTTCCAGTATATCACCTCCCAGCCTTCAGTAGCCTGAAGTCTTGGAGGAACTTGATAATGCAGTGCTTCCAAAGAAAGCTGCCCCTAGCCCTCTACTGGTTTCAGGGCTGGGAACTGGCTCTGTGCGGAAAAGCTCTTACTGGGCGGGTCTTCTTCGAGTAGCTGGCTGTAGATCGCACCTGCCTCCACAGGGAGCAGGGCTGCTTGTGGAAGTCTTTGGCTGCCCTGCCCTGGTCTCAGAAGTCACCTGTGGGCCAGGGTCCCCCGCTGGATCCAGGTCTTGGAGTGGCTCTGTGCGGAAAAGCTCTCACTGGGTGGCCTGTTCCAAGAAGCTGGCTGTGGATTGAGCCTGCCGCCAGAGGGAGCCGGGTGCTTGGGGAAGAGTCTCGCTGCCCTGCCCTGCTCTGAGAAGCTGCCCCTGTCCGGGCCTGCCGCCAGGGCCGAGCTTCACCCAGTGGGGGAGACTCACCCCGTGGCTCTATGTTGGTCCGAGTCTCTCAATGCCTCCCCTTCTCGAATCTTGGGTTCTGGAGCGATGGGAGATGCAGTCACCCTCTAGTCCGCCATCTTGGATCACCCTATCTGTTGACTTTTACAGCTTTTCTTAGTCTCTACTTGCTCCTATCTCTAAATGTGATCTCAGTTGCCCTTACTTTCTTTTTCTTTTTTATTTTCTGAATCAGTTTCTTCCCTCTGCATCCTCTTATACAATCCTGTTTGATAATCCCAGGAATTTCTCTTTCCACTCACTTCCATTTCCTTGTCTGTTTCTCATAACCATGATTTAACAGAGATAAGCTGTGTATTTTTATAAGTCTAAAAACATGTTTTTAATTACTGAAATGTTTCTGATCTTTGCATGGGGAATGGAAACAACTGCCAAATGAGAAACCCCTATGATGCCATCTCACTTCATTTAAAAAATTTTTTAATTTATTTAATTTGTTGATGTTTTTATGGTAAAGTTGAGACTCATCCTGTTAACAAATATGTGAGTATATAATACAGCACTGCTAACAATGACACAATATAGTAAAGATCTCTAGAACTTATTCATCTTCCATAATTGCAAGTTCTTATCCATTGAACAAAACTCTGCATTTTTAACTTATTTTAAAACCAATTATTTAAGACCTGCTCAAACCCCTTCTCTTACCTTGTCCTTTTCTTCAAACCTCAGTGAAATCCACAGTAAGGAATAACAAAGTAATAATTCATACAATCTATTTTAAAAAAAGAAGTTGGAGAGCAAGGACATCTGGGATCAGAAATAACAAATTTCTAGAAGAACATAAGCCAGAGGTAAGGAAGTCATAGAATGGAATTTGTGTAAAAAGACCACAGCCAAAAACTCTGAACTGAGAAACAATAGGCCACATAGAGGGCAGGGATGAGAAAAACTGTAGGCAGTATCACAGGAGAAGAGGTGTCTCTGGAAAAGGGTCTGAGGAGTTCCCAGTGAGAAGAGGAAACTAGACTCAAGACAAGCAGTGTCCTCCACTTACCTGAAAGAAATGAATTTTAGCACATCCCTGTTAGAGGTCTAGACAGAGGCTTATTCACAAGCCTGGATAGATATTTAAGGGAGAATGCAGACATTCTCAGGAGACAGGTGGCCTTTGGGAGTAAATACAGACCATCTCTACAAGTGAGAGATGTGTTTGGGGGGTTCCTGACTCCTCTTTTAAAGGAAACTTGATAAAGGGTGAGTATGGGAAGGTATATAGGTATGATAACAATTTGGCAAGTCAACATATTTTATGGTGGTCTGGTCATTCTCAGAACCTTAGGCTGATGTGGTGTCCATTATCTGAACTACAGATAATGCTGGAAGTTCCCTAAATTAGAGATTTCTTAAAATGGCATATTTCTCTTTGCTTAATTTAATCCATTTATTGGGGGATTAATTAATAGTACTTAAGGTAATTATAATGAGTGAATTTACAGTTAACTTTAAGATTTACAGGTTTTCCAGGAATTGGGGAATGACAGACCGGAGATCAAGAGTGGTTTAGAGAGTGAGTGACAGGCCTGGAAAAATATGCAGAACTCCTAAATTAAAATTATATTTCCTTGTCCTTCCTTTATGTCAGTAGAATGGTTATCTTAAGATCTGAAAATATGACAGTCCACCCCACTCACCTTCTCTTCTATAGATATGCAGAAGAGGCAGGCAGGTATCTACCTTACAGGAAAAGGGAACAGGTTTCTTCTCCAATGAAACTGAATGAATCACCCAGGGAAAACTAGTGTGAGATTTGGTGCGTGAAAACAATCCCCCACCATTTGTCACTTATGGGTTCCAAAGCATAATAATTAATTCCTATCAGTCCAATCTAAATGAAATCTAGAAAGTCAGAAATATACACAGGAAAAGCACAACTCTTCATTGCCTCATTCTTATATATAATAGACAAGCAAGAATCAGTAGATATTTGAGGGAAATCTTTGATATGAAACAGAAAAATCAAGGAAATAGGAAAGATAGTAGAATGAATCAGACATTGCTATCTTATGTGCATATATGATTATATGACCAATGTAAACTCTATATCATGTACATTCAGAAGAATGAGAAGTTGTACTCCATATATGTATATGTCAAAATACATACTATTGTATAAAAATAATAAACACATTTTTAAACTTTTTAAAAGATTGACAAACAGAAAAAAGTGATATCAAAGGAAATAGGAATGATTCACAGAGCAGAAGTGGAGGAGGAAGAGGGAAAGTGGAGAAGAAGGAATAGAGTGATAAGGAGCAGCATCACCAACAGCAGCCATAGCTAGTGTAGTCAGTTTTAAGGGAGTTGTGGAGTCAGAGGGAAGTGTTTTACATTCAAATAAAATACAAAAGTAAGGTGTTATAAAATAGGTATTGTCCAAGAATAGCAAAGAGTTATCAAGAATTAAAATTATAATTCCTAAAAAATTCACTCTAAAAAAATGATAGCTAAAATTGAAAAATAGTTAAACATGATCATAGAAATCTTCAAAACATAATAAAACTAAAAAAAAGAAAATGGGAGACAAAATGTAAAAAAAAGACAATAAAGAAAGTCTAATAACCAAAAAAAACAGGTGTTCTGGAAAAAAAAACAGAATTGAGAAAATGAACAAGAGGAGATGAAACAAAAGAGAATTTCCTAGAGATGAAGGAGTTGATTATTCCAAATATATAGCCCACTAAGTGTGCAGCACTGAATAAAGATTAAAAGTTCCACATCTTAACAATATACTAGCCATCTGTAGAAGAACAGAATGAATAAGATCTATATATATACATATATATAGATCTATATATATAAATCCATATATAGATATATATGTACACACCTATGTATATATGTATGTCTGCCAAGCATCATACATATATGTACACACATATACATACATATGAATGATCATAAAAAGGAGTTGGATTCTGATGTTCTCAGGAGATCACAGCAGCAATAGATGCTCCTGTTCAGAACAATGAAGTTTGCCTCTGTATTTGTTTCCTCCTTCTTTGCTCCATCTGGCCCCCAACCTATTGCATTGTGCTGCCCAGATTCAGGGCGTTTCCCCACTCAGGTTCCTATCCCACATGCCAGTGATCCCACATGCCAGTGATCTCTAGTAACATCCTCATTGACACACCCAGAAATCTCTTAATCTTTTACATTTTTAATCGAATAAAGCTGACAATTCAGAATAGCCATTGTAACATATTGTTGTGACAAACACCCCTGAAAATCCTAAAAATACAGGGTCAAACAATTCAAGGGTGAGAAAAAGATAAAATACATGTTCAAACTTGCCAAAATTAATGCTCCTGTTAGAAAGCTTACAGAAGATACATAAGGGAATAAACAGACAAAGGAAAATAAAGCTGGGCATGGAGGCACATGCCTGTAATCCCAGTGACCTGGGAGGCTAAGGCAGAAAGATGACAAATTCCAAGACAGCTTCAAAAATCTAGTGAGACTCTGTCTCACATTAAAAGATAAAAAGGAGCTACTGGGGAGGTAGCTCAGTGTAAAGTGCCACTGGGTTCAATCTTCAGTACCAAAAACTAAATAAATTTTTAAAAGAAAAAATAAAGTCCAAGAAACAATATAACTAACCCAAGAAAGTAATGAAGAGATATCTCCGGGATCACAGCTGTTCAGCAGGTCCACCAAGCATCATCTTACAAGCACAGTAGCTCAGAAATACTGTTGAAAGTGGTTGAAATCAGCAATAAAATAGTTACTCTATTATTTAAATTTATAAAAGTAATCAAGAGAAGAGCAGAAAAGGGTGAAAATCTGCCAGAGAAATGTTGGGGAGCACAAGGTAAAGTTGTATAACATATACCACCAATAAATCAAGAAACAATTCTGCATACAAATTATTTAAAAATTTATCAGTAGGGGCTGGGGAGATAACTCAGTTGGTAGAGTGCTTGCCTTATAAGCACAAGGCCCTGGGTTCAATCCCCAGCACTCAAAAAAAAATTTATCAGTAGCACTCAAAAGAAACAGTTAAAAGAGCTGAAAACTATGTTTCTCTGAGGAACAGGACTGAGGATTTGGAAATATGGAATAAGAGAATGTTGCTTTTCAATTTTAAGCCATGTTGTAAATTTCTTAAACAATATGTGTATACTACTTTAATACTATACATACTTATTATACATACATATGTGACTACATTGACTATGATATCTGGTCTTTTTTAGGGGGGTTATTGTGTGAGTTTATTTTACTCTTCTATTTTCATAGTTCAAAATGTTCCATAATCCAAAGTTAAACGAAATTAACTCAGAAGAGATCATTGGGGGAGAGGAGGAGCAGAGGCGGGGCTTGGGGCTGGTGGAGACTCTGGTGGGTAGGTGGGTTCAGACTGAGGGGACTACGGGTCGGCGTTGGGCTCAACAGACTCGAAAGGACTATCCAGTAGGGTTTCAGGAGGCACCTTCTGATCAGTGTCTGAGCGGCGAGTCGAGGCTTCTGGGTCAACCAGTGCCCTCGCAGCATGGTCTCAGCCAGTTTCTCCTCGGTTCCATACAGCCAGTGCCACGCTGGGGGACCTGGCGCAGCGGCACCTGCTGCTAAGGGACCCCGCGGCCCGCCCAGGTGCTCATGATGGGGCTGATCTTCGCTAAACTGTGGAGCCTCTTCTGTAAACAAGGTGCTGGGATACAGCAGTGACTAGAAGTTCCTACTCAAGAAACTCTTTCATTTTAGCAGGAAGAATCAATGAATAAATATATAGTGTGATGTCACTGATATATAGAGAAAAGCAGAAGGGGGTGATCCAAGATGGCAGACTAGAGGGTGACTGCATCTCCAGTCGCCCCAGAACCCAGGATTCAAGAAGGGGAGGCATTGAGAGACTTGGACTAAAATAGAACCACGGGGTGAGTCTCCCCCACCCAGCGAAGCTCAGCTGGGCGGCAGGCCCGGATTCGAGTGGCTCTAGTAGAGTGGGACAGGGCAGATAGCGTCTCCCCCAGGCAGCTCGGTGCAGTCTGGCGGTGGGCTCCTCCCACAGGGACAGATCCTCCAGCCTCTCGGAACAGGCCCCCCAGTGAGAGCCCTTCTGCACAGAAACAGCTTGGCCAGCTCCGGCCCGCCCTGCCCAGCTCCTGCCCGCCCACAGGTTACTTCAGAGATGAGCACAGGGCACCAGGGACTCCCCCAAGCAGCCCAGCCCACTCCGGCAGGAAGCGCCTCTCTAGGCTAGCTTCCCGGGGCAGACCGCCCAGTGAGAGCCTCTGGACGCAGTGCCAGCCACAAGTCCCCAAGCCAGCGGAGACATCCAAAATGCAAGCAGCTTCCGGGACTAGGGCTGGGCAGCCAGAGACCTCTCCAGGCAGCCTTGTCCCCCTCCAGCTGCAGGCTTTTTCCACGGGGCGAACCAAGATGGCGGACTAGAGGGTGACTGCATCTTCACTCACCCCAGAACCCAGGATTCAAGAAGGGGAGGCACTGAGAGACTCAGACTAAAATAGAACCACGGGGTGAGTCTCCCCCACCCAGCGAAGCTCAGCTGGGCGGCAGGCCCAGACTCGAGTGGCTTACTAGAGTAGGACAGGGCAGATAGCGTCTCCCTGTCCCTACAGATCTGTGCAGTGTGGCGGTGGGCTCCTCCCGAGGGACAGATCCTCCAGCCTCTCGGAACAGGCCCCCCAGTGAGAGCCTTTCTGCACAAAAGCAGTGCGCTGGCCGGCCCGCCCCGGCCAGCATCGACCCGCCCCGCTGCCAGCTCCGGCCCACCCGCAGGTGGCTTCAGTGACCAGTACAGGGCACCAGGGACTACCCCAAGCAGCCCAGCCCCCTTGGCGGGAAGCGCCTCTCTAGACTAGCTTCTCAGGGCAAATCGCCCAGTGAGAGCCTGTCTACACAGAGTCAGCCACAAGTCCCCAAGCCAGTGGAGACCTCCGACCTACAACCAGCCTCTGGGACCAGGGCTGGGCAGCAAGAGACCTCTCCAGGTCTCTCTCCCTGGAACCAGTAGCGGGCTAGGGGCAGCGTTCTTCGGAAGCACTGCATTATCAAATTAATCCAAGACTTCTGGCTACTGAAGGCTGGTAGGTGATACACTGGAAATCTACAGGGACACTATAAGCCAACAGAGGAAATCTACAATATCACAGAGTCCCACTGACATCTGACCAATATGAGAAAACAAGGGAAGAAAATGTCCAAAACAAACCTACATACTATATCAATAAAACCCAATGACAGCACAGCAGAAGAAATGTCCGAAAGCGAGTTCAGAATGTACATGATTAAAACAATCAGGGAAGCAAACGAGGAGATGAAGAGCAAATGCAGGCATTAAATGATCGCACCAATCAACAGTTAAAAGAGCAAATACGGGAAGCAAAACAGCATTTCAATAAAGAGTTAGAGATACTGAAAAAAAAAACAAATGGAAATCCTTGAAATGAAGGAAACAATAAACCAAGTTAAAAACACCATAGAAAGCATAAACAATAGGATAGATCACCTGAAAGACAGAACCTCAGATATTGAAGACAAAATATTTAATCTTGAAAACAAGGTTGACCAAACAGAGAAGATGGTAAGAAATCATGAACAGAATCTACAAGAATTATGGTATATCATGAAGAGGCCAAATTTAAGAATTATTGGGATTGAGGAAGGCTTAGAGATACAAACCAAAGGAATGAACAATCTATTCAATGAAATAGTATCAGAAAATTTTCCAAATCTGAAGAATGAAATGGAAAACCAAATACAAGAGGCTTATAGGACTCCAAATATGCAAAATTACAACAGATCTACACCAAGGCACAATATTATGAAAATACCTAACATTCAAAATAAAGACAGAATTTTAAAGGCCGCGAGAGAAAAGAATCAGATTACATTCAGGGGAAAACCAATAAGGATATCAGCAGATTTTTCAATTCAGACCCTAAAAGCTAGAAGGGCCTGGAACAACATTTACCAAGCCCTGAAAGAAAATGGATGCCAACCAAGAATTTTATACCCAGCAAAACTTACTTTCAGATTTGAGGATGAGATAAGATCCTTCCATGACAAACAAAAGCTAAAGGAATTTACAAAAAGAAAGCCGGCATTACAGAACATTCTCAGCAAAATATTCCATGAGGAACAGATGAAAAACAACGATGTAAATCAGCAACAGGAGGAACGAGCCTAAAGGAATAGCCAAATAAAAGAGAAAGCAAATCATGTCAAAAAACAAAAATGAGTACAATGACTAGGAATACAAATCATATCACAATAATAACTGTGAATGTTAATGGCCTGAACTCGTCAATCAAAAGACATAGACTGGCAGATTGGATTAAAAAGAAAAATCCAACAATATGCTGCCTGCAAGAGACCCATCTCATAGAAAGAGATACCCATAGACTAAAGGTGAAAGGATGGGAAAAAAAATACCATGCACACGGACACAGCAAAACAGCTGGAGTATCCATCCTCATTTCAGATAATGTGGACTTCAAGCCAAAACTAGTCAGAAGGGATAAAGAAGGACATTACATACTGATTAAGGGAAGCATAAATCAGCAAGACATAACAATCATAAATATCTATGCCCCGAACATTGGCTCATCAATGTACGTCAAACAAATCCTTCTCAATTCCAGAAATCAAATAGAACACAACACAATAATTCTAGGTGATTTTAACACACCTCTCTCACCACTGGATAGATCTTCCAAAGAAGAATGGAATAAAGAAACCTCAGATCTTAATAACACAATCAACAATTTAGACTTAACCGACTTATATAGAATATACCATCCAACAAAGAACGAATACACTTTCTTCTCAGCAGCACATGGATCCTTCTCTAAAATAGACCATATTTTATGCCACAAAGCTACTGTTAGCAAATACAAGAAGCTAGAGATACTACCTTGTATTGTATCAGATCATAATGGACTGAAATTAGAAATAAATGACAGAATAAAAAACAGAAACTTCTCCAATACTTGGAGATTAAATAATACACTATTATAAAATGAATGGATAACAGAAGACATCAGGAGGGAAATTAAAAAATTCTTAGAAGTAAATGAGAACAAAGACACAACATATCAAAATCTCTGGGACACTATGAAAGCAGTACTGAGAGGAAGATTTATTTCATGGGGGGCATTCAACAATAGAAGTAGAAATCAACAAATAAACGATTTAACATTACAGCTCAAAGCCCTAGAAAAAGAAGAGCAGACCAACACCAAAAGTAGTAGAAGACAGGAAATAGTTAAAATCAGAGCTGAAATCAACGAAATTGAAACAAAAGAAACAATCGGAAAAATTAACAAAATAAATAGTTGGCTCTTTGAAAAAATAAACAAAATTGATAAACCCTTAGCCACGCTAACAAAGAGAAAGAGGGAGAAAACTCAAATTACTAAAATTCGGAATGAACAAGGAAATATCACAACAGACACAACTGAAATACAAAACATAATTAGAAGCTATTTTGAAAATCTATACTCCAACAAAAGAGAAAACCTCAAAGACATCAACAAGTTTCTAGAGACACATGAATTACCTAAACTGAATGAGGAAGACATACACAACTTAAATAAATCAATTTCAAGCAATGAAAAAGAAGAGGTCATCAAAAGCCTACCAACAAAGAAAAGTCCGGGACCAGATGGGTTCTCAGCCGAGTTCTACAAAACCTTTAAAGAAGAGCTCATTCCAAAACTTCTCAAAGTATTCCATAAAATAGAAGAGGAGGGAACCCTCCTAAACTCATTCTATGAAGCCAATATCACCCTGATACCTAAACCAGACAGAGACTCATCAAGGAAAGAAAATTTCAGACCAATATCCTTAATGAACATTGACGCAAAAATTCTCAACAAAATTTTAGCAAATCGCATACAAAAATATATTAAAAAGATAGTGCACCTGATCAAGTGGGTTTTATCCCAGGGATGCAAGGTTGGTTCAACATCCTGAAATCAATAAATGTCATTCACCATATCAACAGACTAAAAGTTAAGAATCACATGATTATTTCAATAGATGCAGAAAAAGCTTTTGATAAAATATAGCTTCCATTCATGCTCAAAACACTAGAAAAAATTGGGGTAGTGGGATCATTCCTTAACATTGTGAAAGCCATCTACCCTTAGCCCATGGCCAATATCATTATAAATGATGAAAAACTGAAAGCATTCTCCCGAAAAACTGGAACAAGGCAGGGATGCCCTCTTTCACCACTTCTATTCAACATTGTTCTTGAGACTCTAGCCAGAGCAATTAGACAAACCAAAGAAATTAAAGGGATACAAATTGGAAAAGAGGAACTCAAACTATCCCTGTTAGCTGATGACATGATTATATATTTAGAGGAACCTGGAAATTCCACCAGAAAACTCTTAGAACTCATAAGTGAATTCAGTAAAGTAGCAGGTTACAAGATCAATGCTCATAAATCCAATGCATTTTTATACATAAGTGATGAATCTTCAGAAAGAGAAATTAGGAAAACTACCCCATTCACAATAGCATCAAAAAAAATAAAATACTTGGGAATCAATCTCACAAAAGAGGTGGAAGACCTCTACAATGAGAACTACAGAACACTAAAGAAAGAAATTAAAGAAAACCTTAGAAGATGGAAAGATCTCCCATGTTCATGGATAGGAAGAATTAATATTGTCAAAATGGCCATACTACCAAAAGTGCTATATAGATTCAATGCAATTCCAATTAAAATCCCAATGATGCACCTTACAGAAATAGAGCAAGCAATTATGAAATTCATCTGGAAGAATACGAAACCCAGAATAGCTAAAGCAATCCTCAGTAGAAAGAGCGAAGTAGGGGGTATGGCAATACCAGATCTTCAACTCTATTACAAAGCAATAGTAACAAAAACGGCATGATATTGGTACCAAAATAGACAGGTAGATCAATGGTACAGAGTAGAGGACATGGACACAAACCCAAATAAATACAATTTTCTTATAGTAGTCAAAGGTGCCAAAAATATGCAATGGAGAAAAGATAGCCTCTTCAACAAATGGTGCTGGGAGAATTGGAAATCCATATGCAACAGAATGAAACTAAACCCATATCTCTCACCATGCACGAAACTAAACTCAAAATGGATTAAGGACCTCGGAATCAGACCAGAGACCCTTCATCTTATAGAAGAAAAAGTAGTTCCAAATCTTCAACATGCCGGCTTAGGATCAGACTTCCTTAACAGGACACCCGTAGCACAAGAAATAAAAGCAAGAATCAACAACTGGGATAGATTCAAAGTAAAAAGTTTTCTCTCAGCAAAGGAAACTATCGGCAATGTGAAGAGAGAGTCTACAGAGTGGGAGAATATCTTTGCCACTCGTACTTCAGATAAAGCACTAATTTCCAGAATATATAAAGAACTCAAAAAACTCTACACCAAGAATACAAATAATCCAATCAACAAATGGGCTAAGGAAATGAACAGACATTTCACAGAAGATGTACAAGCAATCAACAGTTATATGAAAAAATGTTCAACATCTCTAGTAATAAGAAAAATGCAAATCAAAACTACCCTAAGATTTCATCTCACCCCAATTAGAATGGCAATTATCAAGAACACAAGCAACAATAGGTGTTGGCGAGGATGTGGGGAGAAAGGTACACTCATACATTGCTGGTGGGGTTGCAAATTAGTACAGCCACTCTGGAAAGCAGTATGGAGATTCCTCAGAAAGCTTGGAATGGAACCACCATTTGACCCAGCTATCTCACTCCTTGGCCTATACCCAAAGGACTTAAAATCAGCATACTACAGAGATACAGCCACATCAATGTTCATAGCTGCTCAATTCACTATAGCCAGATTGTGGAACCAACCCAGACGCCCTTCAGTTGATGAAAGGATAAAGAAACTGTGGCATATATATACAATGGAATATTACTCCACCATGAGGAATGACAAAATTATGGCATTCGCAGGCAAATGGATGAAATTGGAGGATATCCTGCTACGTGAGATAAGCCAATCTCAAAAAAACTAAAGGATGAATGATCTCGCTGATAAGCGGATGAGGACATATGGGGGGGTAGGTGGGGTTAGTGTTAGTGTCAGGGTTAGGTTTAGGGTTAGGGATAAGGAGGGTGGTAAGAATGGAGGAAGAAAGGACTGTATAGAGGGAAAAGAGGGGTGGGGGGAGGGGGAAGGGAAATAATAACAGAATGAATCAAACAACATTGCCCTATGTAAATTTATGATTTTTAATTAAAATAAAAATAAATAAATAAATAAAAAGAGATCATTGAATGAAACATTAAAGCAAAACTAATATAATTCTAGAAGACATAGAAGAAAACCATATTAATAACCCTGGGCTAGGCAAAGAATGTTAGCACAAAATACCCCTTACCAAAATATAAATTTGACTTCAAAAAAATGTAGAACTCTGTGCCTTAAGTGTACTACCAAGAAATTGAAAAGAAGGCCACTGATTGGGTGAAAATATTTTCTATGTTTTTTTTTTATTTTTTTAAATATTATTTTGATTTATTGTAAACAAATGGGGTAAAACTTATTTCTCTGGTTGTACATGATGTAGAGTCATACCATTTGTGTAATCATATATATACATAGGGTAATGATGTTTGTCTCAATCAGTTATTTTTCCCTTCCCCCCACCCCTGATATCTGGTTTTAATTGATTTAAGAAAAGGAATAAAAATGGTCTTTAAATAATTTTTAAAAACCTCTCAGTATCTAGCATTTGACAGACATTTAGCATAGAATTATACCATGCAGATGGAAATGTATGTTACCCTCTGCTTTTAGCAGTGGTGGAGGTGCAGGAGATAGACTGTTTCTTTGTTTTATTTAGTTATACTTGACAGCAGAATGCATTTTGATTCATTGTACACAAATGGAGTACAACTTTTCACTTCTCTGGTTGCACATGGTGTAGAGTCACACCATTCGTGTAATCATACATGTACGTAGGATAATGATGTTTGTCTCATTCCACTATCTTTCCTCCTCCCTGCCCCTCCCCTCCCTTCATTTCCCTCTACACAATCCAAAGTTCTTCCACTCTTCCCTTATTCCTCACCCCCTTGCTATGTATCAGCATCCACTTATCAGAGAAAACATATGACCTTTGGTTTTTTGGGATTGGCTTATCTCGCTTAGCATTATATTCTCCAGTTCCATCCATTTACAGGCAAATTCCATAATTACAGTCTTCTTTATGGCTGAGTAATATTCCATTGTATATATGTGCCACAGTTTCTTTATCCATTCATCAATTGAAGGACATCTAGCTTGGTTCCACAATCTGGCTATAGTGAATTGAGCAGCTATGAACATTGATGTGGCTGTATCACTGTAGTATGCAGATTTTAAGTCCTTTGGGTATAGGCCAAGGAGTGTGATAGCTGGGTCAAATGGTGGGTCCATTCCAAGGTTTCTAAGGAATGGAAGATAGGTATTAATTCAAAAATATTTTTTGCCCTCCAGAAACTTTCTAATACAAAGGGGGAAAAGTATGTTAATGATCTATGGATGTGTATTGAAATAAATGACTAAATTGTTTTGGGATTATTAGTTTCATGGAAAAGAGATTTTTTTTTTTTTTTTTTTTTTTTTTTTTTTTGGTGTTGGGGATCAGGGCCTTGTGCTTGCAAGGCAAGTCACTCTACCAACTGAGCTACATCCCCAGCCAGAAAAGAGAATTAGAACAGCACCTTGAACCAAGAATTTTGGTTATTAGGTTTGGTGGAAGACTAAACTGCAGGAGAAAGAAACTCAAACTTGGAAAGTATGGTCAAAACTTGCACTAAAGGGAAGCAGGAAGCTGTGTGGGAATGATGAATCAATGCCAAGGGCAAAACAAAGAAGTAATGAGAAGAAAATCTGGTGAGGCCTGGGACCTTCTTTTTTCAGGCAATGGAAAGTGCTGTGGGCCTTTCCAAGAGGAAAATAAGGTGATAAGATTTGAGTTGTAGAGTGAGACCTCTGATAATGGGCTGATGAGTAGCTCAATCAGAGCAAGGAGACCAGGGGTGATTGTAATTGTTGATCCAAGAGTCAAGGAGGCCCTGAAGTAAAGCGATGGCGGTGAGCACAGAAGCAATTTGTGAGAATTCTGGTGACTAACAGACCATGGGGCAGACAGAGGAGTGAAGAAAGGCATGAATGAGTTGACGATGACTCCAGTAGTTCCAGCTGGGATGGTTTCAAGTACAAAGCGGAGTGATGCCAGCAAGATGACAGAACAGGAATTTTCATCTCTCATCCTTCTATCTAAATCACTGATTTGTACAACCACCTACAGATCAGAGAACTTTTAGTGAAGGCCCAGAAATCCATTGGATAGGTCCCAGCATATTGCTGGAGTAAAAAAGTCTGAGAACACACATTGAAGAGAGAAGAACAATTTCACCTAAGCGTATCACCCCTTTCCCAAAGCAACACATTTTAGTTACATGCGAGCCATCCCACAATTTCTTTCATACTGTTATGGTTTGCATATTAGGTGTCCCCAAAAAGCTCATGGGTGAGATAATGGAAGAAAGTTTGGAAGTAAAATGAGTGTCTTATAAGAACCTTAACATAATCAGTGCATTAATCCACTGATAGGGATTAACTAGGTGATAACTTTAGACACGTAGGGTGTGGCTGGAGGATGGGGTCTCTTAGGGGGCATGTCTTTTGGGGTTTATATTTTGTCCCTGGTCAGTAAAGCTTTCTCTCTGCTTCCTCATTTAATGTACTGAGCCACTTCCCTCCGCCACCTTCTTCCCCAAGGTGTTCTGCCCATCTCCAGCAGGCTGTGTATGGACTGAGACCTCTGTAACTATGAGCCCCCAAATAAACTTTTGCTCATCTAATTGTTCTTGTTAGGTCTTTTGGTCCCAGAAACAAAACAGCTGAATAAAACACATAGGTTTAATGGAAAACACAGTGGATGCCTGGCTTGCTCATCCATGAGGGATTCTGTACAAGTGATCCACATATTTATTTTCTTACCCAGAACATAGAGAAGATAGGCAGAGCTGAATAGTCTTTGGACATTGAGGAAAAGAGAAAACAGGCAGGAACTCAAACAAAGGGCTGACAAACTCTCAAGAGGACTGGACATGAACCTGGTAGGATATATCACCTGTGGAAACCCCAGATAGTTCACAGGTATTTCTAACACTCTGCAGGACCCTCCCTTGCACATAGTAAACTCCCCATATGTGTTCCCACAGACATGTATGAGCCTCTGCAGATCATACACAAGCTCACACAGATAACTTAATCTCCTAGATTGGAAAAGGCACTTAAATTTCACCATTTTAGGACACCATACTAGAGAATGTAAATGGGAGACTCTCAATCTAACCTCTTGGCTTTGCACGATATAGCAAAGGTATGTAATCCTAAAATATCCCCCACACAAAAAAAAAAAAGAAAATTTGAGTGAGTGCATCTATAGAAAATATCTGACCCTTTGAATCACTGGTTGGGAAGATTGGTGAAGGTCTTTCTCTCCTGAAAGAAGTGAATAAAAACTGGCAGAAATGACTGTACCTTAGAATGCAAAAATAGCAAATCAAAACTTCAATGAACACATAAAAATATCAAGGAAACATGAAACCATCATAAGAACAAAATTATTTTTCAGCAACTGAACAGAAAGAAATAGAGATCTACAAATTTCCTGATGAAGAATAGGAAAAAACTATTTACAGGAAACTCAGCTAGCTACAAAAGAACACAGACAATTAAACAAAACCAGGAAAATAATACATGAACAAAAATGAGAAGTTCAACAGACAGAAATCATAAAAAAGAACCAAAAAAATTATGAAGATGAAAAATAAAACAAATGAAATTTAAAATGGGACAGATCAGACTCAATTAAGCAGAAGAAAGAATCTGTGAACTCAAAGACAGTTCCTTTAAAATTAACCTGTCAGGGGAGAAAAAAGAAAAAAATTTAGGAATAATGAAGAAAGACTAGAGAATTTATGAAACAACTTTAAAGAAAGCAGCATACAAATGAACCTAATCTCAGAAGAAAAGAGAGAAAGGGGGAAAAGGCTAATTTAAAGAATGAAAGGCTGAAAACTTCCACAATCTTATGAGGCATATAGGGATACATGTTCATGAAACTCTAAGGTCTGCAATATTATTAACCCATAGAAGATCCACTGAGACATCTTATAATCAAATGATCAAAAGACAAACCAAAAAGAATTTTTGAAAGCAGCAAGAGCAACCCATCACTTATGAGGGAATTTCCATAAGGCAATTACTGGATTTATCAGTAGAAAAGTTGCAGCCCTGGAGAGAGTGAAATAATATATTCAAAATGCTGAAAGAAAAGTCTAGCAATCAAAAATGTTACACCTGGCAAAGCTGTCCTTCAAAAATACAGATAAAGATTTTCCTAGACAAAAGCTGAGGGCACTCATCACCAATAGACATAATTACAAGAACTGTTAAAGGTAGCATTCAATTTTAAATGAAAGGATACCAATTAGTAACAGGACAATACATGAAATTATAAAGCCCACGGTAAAGGTAAGTAAACAGTCAAATTTTAAAAACTCTAACACTATTAAATCATATATAAACAACTTTTAACTAAAGTATGAAAATTAAAAGATCAACATATTAAAAATAGCTATACGTAAATAATGTTCATGGATATACAAATAAAAAGATAAATTATGATATCAATAAGAAAATGAGGGAATTAAGGTGTTGTTTTGTATGTCATTGAAGTTGTAAAAAGTTTAATAATGGTTGTAAACACTTGTAATGATATTTCACACAAGCCTCATGGTAACCACAAACTAAAAACCTATAGTAGATACACAAAAGAAAAAGGAAAACAAAGAACACTGCTACAAAATTCATCAAATTTCACAGGAAGACAATAAGAGACAAAAAAAGGAAAAATGAACTACAATACAGAAAACAACAAAATATAAATAGTAAATGCTTTACTATCAATAATTAATTTAAATTTAAAAGTAAGTTTTAAATTAAGTTTTAAACTCTCCAAGAAAAAGACATAGCATGACTGAATGGAATAAGAAAACAAAAATCAAAGAATACACTACATGTAAGAGACTTACTTTAACTTTAAGGAAACAAAGGATGAAAGTGAAGGGTTGCAGCAAATGGAAACCACAGAGAGCATGGGTGTCTATATGTATATCAAACAGAACATACTTTCAGGCAAAATCTGTCAAAAGATAAGAAAAGGTCATAATAAATAATTAAACAATAATAAAAGAATACATTCATAAAGAAGATATAACAATCACAAACATGTATGCACCCAGCATTTGAATGCTTATATATATAAAGCAAATATTAACATAATTGAAGGGAGAAATAACAATAAAATAATAGAAAACATTAATAACCCAGTTTCAACATTGATTAGCTCATTCCACAGAATATCAACAAGAAACCAATGGACTAGAACAACAAAATAGACTAAGTAGACTTAGCATACACACTGAGCACAATCTATCCATAGTAACAGAACATGCATTTTTCTCAGTGCACATGGAACATTTATCAGGACAATCATATTTGGGGCAAAAACAAGTCTTATTAAATTTAAGAGGACTGAAATTATATCAAATATCTTCTCTAGCCACAAAGTTTTAAAACTATAAATCAATAACCAAAGGAAATTCTAAAATTACAGCTCTATGGAAATTAAACAACACACTCTTGAAGAACTGATGAGTTAATGAAAAAATCAAAAGGAAAATAAAAACTACACTGCTGGATGTAATGGCACACACCTATCATCCCAGCAACTCAGGAGGCTGAGGTTGGAGGATCATGAGTTCAAATCCAGCCTCAGCAACTTAGCAAGGCACTTAGCAATTCAGCAAGACCCTGTCTCTAAATAAAATATAAAAAGGGCTGGGGGTACATATCTTTCACTCTCTACCAGAGTTTATTGATTGCCTGTCATCCAGGAGGCATCTTGGGACAAAAGCATGGTGGAGCCTACAAACGCTAAAACCCAGATTTATGGTGTTAAATATTGGTCTTCCCCTTAAAGGCAACATACTAGAAGCCTTCAGGGACACTTTAAGTCTACAGGATAGAAACTATACTGCCTCAGATCCACACAGCTAGATGGGAAGACACACAAACATGAAAAAACAAGGAAATAAAGTCCTCCAAACAAACCAAGATGCTCTAGTTATAGAATCCATTGACAACACAGTAGAAGAAATGTCAGAGAAGGAGTTCAAAATGTACATAGTAAAACTGCTCCATGATATAAGGAATAAAATCAGCAATAAACTTCCGGAAGTGTAAGATCACTTCAATGAAGACATAGAGATCCTGAAAAAAAATCAAGCAGAGGGCTGGGGATATAGCTCAGTTAGTAGAGTGCCTGCCTCGCATGCACAAGGCCCTGGGTTCAATCCCCAGCACCGCCAAAAAAAAAAAAAAAGAAAGAAAGAAATCAAACAGAAATCCTTGACATGAAGGAATCAATAAGCCAAATTAAAATTTCAACAGAAAGTATCACCAACAGATGAGACCACTTGGAAGACAGAACCTCAGGCAATGAAGAAAAAAATATATAATCTTGAAAATAAAGTTGACCACACAGAGAAGATGATAAATTGTGTGATGTTCCCTCACCCAGACACAATACCTGAACAGCAGGTGCTGAAGCCAACAGAGTGGAGCTAATGTGACTACTTCTGGGCTGATAAGAAAGACCCCCAAGGCAATGGCACTGTGGCAGGGTTTGAACTGCTCCTCCAAAGTAACTGACAGGCAAACAAATGCAGAAGGAAGCATCTGAATTCATCAGAGAGAGGATATTCCCAGGCCAAGAAGACAGACCTGCAACCCTGTCCTGTCTCCAAGACTGAAGACCGCCTAACCCCATGCCATGCTTGTTGCTCTGAGAACAAACTGAGGCTGGAACTTTGTGGTCCCTGCTGAGTTCCATAGGAGTGACCATCACACACTTGTGCCCCGGGATGCCCCACGGCCCATCCTCCAGGTCGGTCTTTTTATCTCTGGGGCTTTGGAAGATAGTCAGGAAAAGGAAACATCCTAAATGATCATCCAACAACAGAAATATAAAGAAAATGTAGCAAAATACATAATGGAACACAATTCAGTCATCAAAAAGAATGAAACCCTGTCATTGGTGACAACATTGATAGAGCTGATAATTACATTAAGTGGAATAAGGCACAGAAAAACAAGTACTGCATGATCTATTCACATGTGGAATCTAAAAACAGGAATTTATAAAAGTATAGAGTAGAGTCTCTCAGGCCCTGGGAGTGGGGAAATGAGGAGATATTGATTAAAGGATACAAAGTTTCAATTAAGCAAGATGAGTAACTTCTGGGAATCTAATGCAGAGCATGGTGAATACAGCTTAAAAATAATGCACTGTACACTTGAAATTTACTAAGAGTAGATCATGAACTCTCAACATCAAAAAATAAGTATCTGAGGTGCCGGATGTATTAGTTAGCTTGACTGTTATAATCATTTCACAATGTATACATGTATCAAAACATCTCATTATACACATTAAAATCATACAACTTTTATTTGTCACTTATATGATAATAAAGTTGGTGTTATGGTTTAGATATTAGGTATCCCCAAAAGTTCATAGATGAGACAATGCAAGAAAGCTTAGAAGCAAAATGTCTGGGTTATGAGAGTCTTTATCCAATCAGTGAAATAATCCTCCACGGGATTGGCTGAGTGGAAACTGAAAGAGGGTAGGGTATGGCTGGAGGAGGCAGGACACTGGGGGTGTGCCTTTGTATCTGTCAAGTGGAGACCTGTCTCTCTGCTTTCTGGTCATCATGTGAGCTGCTTCCATCTGCCACACTCTTCCACCATGATGTCCTGCCTCACTTCGAGCCCTGAGGAATGGAGTCTGCTGTCTATGGACTGAGACCTCTGAAACCATGAGCCCCAAATAAACTTTTCCTACTCTACAATGGTTCTGGTCAGGTCTTTTAGTCACAGCAGTGAAAAAGCTGACTAATACGGTTACAGGAACTGTAAGAAGTATTTCCATGCAGTAAGCAGTTTTTCTGTTTATGTGTAGCCATCTTATGCATGATCAAATAGCTATACCAAGTAGAGAATTTCTCAGTGGTGCATCTCAATTAATTATTGATATCTTCCAATTTACTATTTACATTCAAGTTTGCACTGTATAACTCAAACATTCCATGGGCGCCATCAGCTTAAATCACTCCAAGAAGAATGGGGAAATAGCAAGTAAATGACCGTAGAATGTTGTAGAAAGAGGCTTCATTCATGATAGGTAGAGTGAGGATAAAGTCAGCTTAGTTGTTACCTCAGTAGTGAAAAAGAATCACTATAAGGGAAAAGAAAACTTCTTAAATGGAAGATTTCAGCCCAATTTGCCTTTAAAATCTATCACTGCTATTAACCAGGGATATTCTTCATTGCGTTCAATCGACCAATATAATGAAGCAATGGTAGAAATATCAATAATATTATGAATATTCCTCATATTAAATACCATAGCTTATTTCTCTAATAAAGATATTTACAAAGGACATCACAAAAATAAATGGGACATAAATCACCACAAAAGTCACAGAATCAGTATTTGGCATGAGTGAGGACAAAGTCCCACACAGCACCCACTGAGCTCCAAGGGAGGCTAACTGAAAGGCCATTAGCTCAGATGATAATTATATAACCAGATTAGCTGATCATTGGTGCAAAGTGCTTAAGAAGTTCCTTAAACTAGATAAAGGTATAAAGTATATGAGAAATATGGGCTTGAATTTTTAAAAGGTGACCTGAGCACTGATCTACTTCTCTTGTCTTCTAAGTTCCTGAAATTATTGGAAAAAAAATTGTGTTGGGGGGAAGCCACTACATTGCCAGATATATCCAAAAGGCAACTAGACCAGAGATTTCAAAGAAACCCCAGATGGGTCAGCCAGGCATGGTGCTGTATGCCTGTAATCCCAGCAGCCCCCAGAGCCTGGGGCAGGAGGATTGCGAGTTCAAAGCCAGCCTCAGCAACTTAGTGAGTCCCTGAGCAACTCACGGAGATCCTGTCTCTAAATAAAATACAAAAAAGGTCTGTGAATGTGACTCAGTGGTTGAGTACGCCTGAGTTCAATCCCCAGTACCAAAAAAAAAAAAAAAAAAAAAAAAAAAAAAAAAGAAAAAAAGAAATAAAGAAAAAAGAAACCACAGATGGTAGAAATTACCATCTGGGTAATTTGAGGAAGAGTTTGAGGAAATAAGATTAAAAACCCTTAGATCCTTTCCCATGCCCTAAAGAAGCTCCAAGCAAATAGTTCAAGAGAAGGACTGGGCTATGGAGCAATCATGCTGACAATGGAAGAGAATGCAGTTTGAAAAGCTGAGCATCTGTAACTTTCTTTCACTTCTTTCAGCATTCTTCCAAGGTGCTGGTATCCAGGGCTCAGGCTCTCAAAGTTCTGAGAACTCCTCTTCACATGAAGCATGCCTACAGAGGATCCTTGATGTGAGCATTAGGGTCTGAGAGACAAGATTTTGAGGTTATCTGAATCTTCCTATGAAGCCCTGCAATACAAAAATATATAAGAAGACAAAACAAAACAAAACAAACAACAAAACAATAAAAACCCCTTCCAGCAATACAAAACACAAAGACTCACCTCTCCCTTCTCTCTGCAGAGAAAATCTTCCTTCTTTACTCATTTTGGGGTAAACCATTTATCACTGGAGTCTTTCAAAGTCAAGAAAAAGAGATGGATGGGTTTAAAAGCTCTGTTAGAACCGAGGTGCTACAGAAAGTTTGCTCTGGTCAGGGCAGACTATGAGCTACTTAACTAGTTAAGATGAACCTGAGAAATGGCCACAGTGGGATTCCACATGGAGAGTCTATCATACATTACAGAACAGATGGGTCAGGACCAAGTGGTGCACACCTGCGTATTCATTATCTTTAGGTAACGAGGCACACTTCACCTTCTCCAGCTTTGCCATCAAAAAGCTCAGGAGTGTGTTTCAAATATGTGGTAATGTAAAGAAGAAAATGTTATTCTTGCTCAGAATTTCGTTCGGATAGCACTGCTTAAGAATTCCTCTTACCATCTTCTTTTCTTGATAATGAATGTGTCCAATGACCTTTCTTTTTTCTCACTGAAGAACACTTTATTTCTGGAAATGCAGATAAAGTACAACACAGGGAATCTCAATCCTAATTTTTTTTTTCTTTAAGATAAGGAGTTGGGTAATCTGAAGTTACCTGTCATGGCACATGCAAACGTTGGCAGCTGAGGGTTAAAAGACTCAAAGGAGTGAACTTGAAGGCTTTCTATTCTTTCTCCTGGCACTCCTCTAGAAAGTACACAGTTCCCCCAGGGAATGCAGGAGAGCTAGGGTGTTGAGATTTGGTGGATAAGAAGAGCTTGTGGTTATTTATAAAATCCCACTTGTATAAAATAGCTTCTGGCATACACGGGTGTGTGTATTTCCTGTGAGTTCTGCCTCTGCAGCTGCAGCTTAGGATAAAGGTGGAGAGCTGAATAGCGCACAAGCTGCATGTTTAGGTCAGCTGGCAATGACTGGCTCTGCTTTTTCATAAATTGTTGCATACAGATAATTAAGTGCCTTCTGAGTAATCCACTGGACAAGGGGGAGGGGGAGAGCTCACTTCCAGCAATGATTAAGAAAAGCTTTACGGGATGAGACTGGATTTCAAATGGACCTTTCAAAATGAGCAAATTTCAATCCCTATCACTCTCAACATAACAGCCAATTGAAAAAGCCTACAACATTCTTTATTCAAAAGTATGTTCAATACTCATTGGCTTATTTTCATTGTGGAAGGTAAGTTTTCAAAAAAATTTTCAAAAAGTACTATTAAGAATTAAGCCTAATTTTAAAAAAAGAACCATGTGTACATTATCCTTTGTGGCAAAAGCAAGGTCTGACTACAAAGTAATGAAATTAGTTTCGTCTGTTTCTGAAGAAATGGTTGAGAAGGTGATTCCAAAGCAGAATTTCTGAACACTGTTATAATAAGCATATAATATCCACAAGGTACTGAATAGATGGGTTTGCAATATTTGGGACAAAGTACATCTTTTCAATTGTTATTTCCAGATAAAGAAATAGATTCTTATGCTTTACCGGTTACCTATTAGCAAGAAAGATGTACCTATGGAGAAAGAGGAATCTGGTAATACTGAGAGGCAATAATGAAAATTCAGGACTGGCTCCAGGGTTAAGTTGAGATAAAGCCCAAAACTACTTATAGAAAATTTAATAATTAGAAAGTGAGAATAATAATAGGTGAAAAGCCAGTAAAAATTACAGAGATTGTGATTCCATATACAACAAATATTTCATATGGAAAGGTCAATTCATCTGACTGACTGAGGGAAAGAGATGCCTACAATAGTGCCAAACGTCACAAGTACCCCCTGAGTTATGTAAAGTGGTGGTAGTATCAGGTGTCTGGGAAGGCATTATTTTCCAAATAATGCCTGTGGGTATCAAGCTTTTTGATTCTCTGATATAGGAGAGTTGAAAGGTTTTTCAAATTCTTTCAGTGGCTATTAATATGTTTTTCCCCACCCTGTAGCTTCTTGGTGATATTCATAGATCGATCTATGAACATCTGGGGAGTACTAAGCCAGAACTCTGAATGACACTTCCAGTTTCTCAAATTAAAAATTTTCATTACTGAGTTGTCATAATCACAGAAGAAATGCCAAATGTTCAAGTTAACTTGCCTGGAGTTATACTGCAAACCATTAATAAGAAATTAATTAGAGATGCCCAGAAAATTTGTAGCTTTTTTAGTTAATGTTCATTAATGTAGCTGGTACAAATACTAATTGAATTTTATTTTCATTTTGATGTTTAGTGTTTGAAGAATGTCTCCGAATTTGCTCCAATTTGGTTTTATCTTGGATACTGTGGTACATTCCGGTGGTTCCCTACCCAATGACCACGCCTCTCCTCTCTTCCTTGCTAGCACAGCCAGTTTTGTTTATCCTCCTCTGAATGCAATGCCCTTCCCCTGGCTCAAGTGGTAAGTTTTGATTGCTCTCTAAGCCAAAAATAATTGGTCACATTTTTGGTCAATGACTGGTTTAGGCATGGGAAAATGATGTAGTTTTGGTTAATGAAGTTTTAAAGGGAATCTACTGGAAGCTTCTGGGAAGAAAAAGAACAAGAAAGACAGACTGACACAAATACACACACACACAAACACACACACAAACACACACACACACACACACACACAAATTTGTTTTGAGATTAAATGAGTTTATGAATGCAAGACCCTTACTACAGTGCCTAGCATATAGTCAGTAATTGGTATGAAACAACTCAATAATTACTAGGTATTGTTAATTCTGTTGCTGCTAGGCAGTATCCTAGAATGGCCTGAAACCCTAGATCAACGTAGCTAAGACAAACATTAGCCTATTACAGATCACTTACCAAGGAGGCACATATCCACAGGAAGAGTTTTGACAAGACCTGGGGAAATCAACTACTCCAAGAATTTTTCAACTTAACATGTAGAAGCTGGCTCAGAGCTAATTGAATGTAGGTATAGAGCAATAGTATTCATCCCACACAATAACCATGCAGGAAAGTTTGGTACCCCCTCAACAGGAAGTGGGAATAATCTTGCAAGATTTGTTTGTGCAAATGTAATTCTCTACTTGCTACCTCTTTCTAGCCCCATAAACCAAAACTTTCTACATGTGTAACATATATATATATATATATATATATATATATATATAATGAACAAGATAATGGTAATAACAATCTCATAAGAGCTGACATTATAATAGACTCTAGAAAATGAAAATCTTAAATTTAACATAAAAACATTTCAATTTCTAGAAAATTTTTATTTTCATTCACTTATCATTAATGTGAATACTAATGAAAGGTTTAGAAATATTGGTTATGCAGAATACAACTGATATTTCCCCCTGAAATCTTAGACAACATGTGAAAGTATAGCAAGTATGAATATTATGTATTTTAGTTATATATTTCATGTGTGTTTTCCAAAAATGCAAGTTAATATGAGTAAAACTCATTAATGAGCAATGAACTTTTAGCACCATAAAAAATATGTACTAGTCCATGACTTGAAAATTAATACCTATTAAAATATTAGGAAATTACATATTTCTAAGCAATTGTAAATCTGTCCCTTTCTTTATTCTTTAAATTAAAAATCAACTTTCATTATAGGGATGTGTTATAGTTTGGATCTGGACTGTTCCCTGAAGGCTCATATGTTGAAGGTTTGGTCCCCAGCTGGTGACACTATTGAGAGATGGTGGAAACTGTAGGAGGTAGGCCTGGTTGGAGGAGGTAGGTCACTGGGGGTTATGACCTGGAAGGGTGTATCTTGTCCTTAGCCTCTTTATCTATCTTTCTTTCTCTCTCTCTCTCTCTCCCTCTCCCTGTCTTTTTCTCTCTTCTTCCTGGCTGTTATGAAGTAAGTAGTTTTGCTCCACCACACTCTCCATACCATGATGTTCTACCTCACCATAGGCCAAGGAATGAATGGTGTCAAAGGGACCATGTACTGAAACCTCTGAAGCCATTAAGCAAAATAAACCTTTCTTCCTCTAAGTTGGTTTTCTCAGGTATTTTGTCACAGAAATGAAAAACTAACACAGAATGCTGGGTGCTTTTAAGGAGGTTCCATTTTCCATTAGACAGTAGATTGTACTAAATGATGCTTGAAAGAGTCTGAACTTGCTATCTAGATACCCTTAGGATACTGCCTGCCCCACAACTGTGCCTCAGTCTCCACTTCTATAAAATAAGATACAGACAAGAAGGTCTCCTCCAAATCTAAAATCTAAAAGCCCTCTTCACAAAATGTATCAGAGAGTAATGCTATACTATCAATACTGCAAGTTTGCCACATAGTTTCATCTTTCTCCAGATCACAGAGAAAAACTGGATTTTCCAGTCTGCCCTTATGTTTATTTGGAACTATATGACCCAATTCTGGTCAATGGAGCATGGTAGAAATGAGATGCATCATATCCAGGCCTGGAGCATGAAATACCTCATGCAGTCTTCCAAGCTCTCCCTTTCTTCACTCATCTGCATGATGGGTGGTATAATACTGGAAGAAGCCCAAACACAAAGTTCATAGCTGTGAGTACAGTTTTCCAAGAGAGCATCCTAACCAGGAGCACCTACATCACATTTGGTGTGAATGAGAAGTGAAGCCATATTAAGTCGAGGAACTATGAATTTCAGATGGTATACTATTGCCAAAAATGAGCATTAGATTTACTAATACAAACATACATGTATTCAAAATCTCAAGTCAGATCTTTAAACACTGACAACAAAAACTTGAACAATAATTAGAATACTTCCCTTGGCTAGAATTGCAGTTTTTAAAGTGTCATTTTATTATAAATAACAAATAATAATTGTATATATTATTTGGTACAATGTAATGTTTCCATGCGTATACACATTGTAAAATGATCAAATTAGGTGCATTCATGTATCCAGTACCTCAAATAACATTTCTTTTTAGTGAGAACACTTAAAATAAAATTGTAAATATTTGTAAATAAACATTTTTTGTCTGGTGCTGGGAATGGAACCCAGGGCTCTGCAGTGTGAGACAAGCACTCTGCCACTGAGCTACAGTCCCAGCCCAATGAATTATTGACTAAAATCACCATGCTGTGAAATAGAGCACCACAACCTGTTCCTGCTAATTGAAACTTGAACCCTTTGAGAAATATTGCCCTTTTCCCCATCTCTGTTATTCACCAGTCTAGTTCCTACATCTAGGATTTTTATTTTTTTTAATATTCCAACAAGGCTCTAGGAATAGATAAAGGTAAAGTGATAGCACCTGTGAGAAATAGCATTTGGGCACTTTATTACTAAGGTACCAGGGAATAAAAATGCCTCTTCATTTAAAATCCTATAAATACTTACAAAAATGCATAAAATTAGAGCAGTTGCTACTTTAAAACTGTGTCCTTGGGTTTAATAACATGGTTTGTCTTAAATACAAACTATAATCCAAGGATGGTGTATGTATGTGTGTGTGTGTGTGTGTGTGTGTGTGTGTGTGTGTGTGTGTGTAGAAGTTTCTAGTAGATTATTGGTTTCAAAATATAAGCTCTGAAAAAATACTTACAAATTAGTTTTCAAAGGTATTCTTTTATACATAGAGATGTCAGAAATTAGGTTCTTTTATGCCCTTTTCATTTTTCTTGATATTTATAAGTATTTTGAATCACATATAGCCATTTTTAATATTTTAAAAATTACCAAAACAAATTTTATTTAGGTATTGAGGATTGATCCCAGGGGAACTTAACCACTGAGCCACAGCCCCACCCCTTTTTTATATTTTATTTTGAGACAGGGTCTCACTAATTTGCTTAGGGACTCACTAAGTTGCTGAGGCTGGCTTTGAACTTACAGTCCTTCTGCCTCATACTCCTGAGTTACTGGGATTACAGGCGTGCACCACTGTGCTCAGCTACAAAACAATTGTTAAACAACACTGTATAATCCCAATGTTTATATAACAAGAAATGGAAATACCTAAGAAATAAAATTGACTAGGATTCACTATATGAAATAATATATTCAAACCACTCACAGAATAATCCTTGAAAATCAACTAAATAAAAAGCTGGGAAAAGTGCAAATGGGGATTTATTGTACTATCTCTCTTTGTATCTCTGAACATTTCTCAAAAAAATTTAAATGGTATGGGGCAGAATATAGCCCCTCTCCCAAAGATGTCAACATCCTAATCCCCATTAACTGTGAATACATTTGTTTCTGTGGTTAAAGGGAATTTAAGTTGCATAAAGATGTAGGAATGCCAATAGACTATTTTTGAGATGAAGAGATTTTCCTGGATTTTCTCAATGGTTTCAATGTCTTCACAAAGGTCTTTATAAGCACAATAGGGAGGAAGGAAAATGAGCACCAGAGGAGATGTGACAGAGGAAACAAGGTTATAATAGTTCAGCATGAGAATGATTCCATCAGCCATTACTGCTCTGAAGGAAGGGGCCAAAGAATCCGGGTGATCTCTAGAAACAAGAAAAGGTGAAAATGGATTCCATCCTAATACCTCCAAATGGAATTCAGCCATGCCATTACCTTGATTTTAGTCCAATAAGATCTGTTTCAGATTTGACTTCCTGTTAATCAACTTATTTTATTTCAAGCCCCCAAATTTGTAGCAATTAGGTACAGCAGCATTTGAAAACTAATACAAAAGGAAAAAAATTCTCATAGACAACCTCTCTGTGCTTAGTGCTGTGACAGTCACTTGAAGAGATGCCAAAATGGTATGGTTCCTACACTTCAGCTACTCAACATCTGCTTGAAGAGACAAGGCTTATCCAAGCTTTAGTTTATAGCTAAAGTAAGGGATCCAGAGGATAAGTGCTCCTGGAATTCTGGCCACAAAAACAGCCATAAATCACTGAACCTGGCTTGCTCCTAACGAACAGTTCTGTAGGTACAGAAAAATGGAATTGGAGTACTGCTAACACACTTGGGTTATCTGTCATCTCTCTGTGCTGCAGGTCTGATGTGTGACAAATGAAATCCCTGGGCATCTGAGGGCAGCCTGAGGTAATGGGTGGGTCTCATCTTCACAATAATGGGCTGTCATACACAACAGAATCACTACCACCTGCAACAAAAATAATCCGTTCCCCCAGACCCTCCTGAACACCTGAAGAATGTTTGTCTCTCCAAAAATCATTTTAAAATTCCCAGCTGGAGGTGTTGCCACACGGTCTATGGAATTCAACTACATCACCACTCATTTTCTCATTCCCGTCCCCCATGTCTTCAAGCTAACTGACACAACCGCTCACCCTCTGTAAGCCCCTGTAATTTGTCTCTGCCCATGGAAATTTAGCCATGGGAGCTGTGTAACTAAACCTTTCTATGCCTTGCGTTCCTAATCCTTTAGATGTAAGTGATGATACTACCTAGCCAATAGAATAGGGGGCTATGAGAATTAAGTGAGATGCTGTATGTAAAGTGCTTAGTACAGTGTCCACTATGCCCTGAATCAAAGTATAGTACAATTTTTACCATTTGTTGACACTAACTGATGCAAATTTGACCAATCACATGCCCTGTTTGCATGGGACAGCCCAGCTTTACACATACTGCCTCAGCATACCTATCAATAGCATCCCTTTTCACTCAAAGACTACCTTAATAACAAACAATAGTCAAGAAGCCAATAGTTAGAATTCAGGTATATCAATACCAGCTGAAAAACTGATTCACAATAAAATGCATGGCCCAAGCTTCTTAAATCTTGCCTGCCTAACAATAACAGGACTCTCCAACAGGCCAAGGGTATCAAAAAGGCCATGGCAAGATTTCAGAGAGATGTTATATTTTTCTTCTCCTTGAATCTGTCTTCTTCATCCTCCTTAATCCAGGGAGAAAGCTGGGATTAGAAAAAGCCAACTCTGCTGCCATTTGATTATTTCAAGCAGGCATTTTTGTCTGTCTCCCTAGAAAGAACAAAGTCAAATTCTTTTGATATCGAAATGCCTCTATGCTTTAAAGCACCAGAGCTGTGATTATGATCTGAAAATAGCTCTTGACATAAAACAAAGATTAAAGATTCAGGTGAGTTTAGAGATGGCTACTCCTTAGTTCTAAGAGGCTAAAACCAGGTTTAGACCAAACAACAATTTATTACAGGGATAAGATAAGGAGTTATATCTGAGCATTTATTCTTTGTAATAGCTTTTTTCTTTAGAATTCTCTCTCTTACAATCTTTGCATTCATGATTTTATACATTTCTCTCTCTTTCTTGAGAATATATATGTGTGTGTACATACACACATATATAGTACACACACATATATATTAATATATATAATCTCCATGCTACACTGCAAAAAGAGTACTAAAAATAAAATATTGGGAATATATGTGTCTAGATATGCATAATAAAAAGTCTGAAAGACTCTGGAAAGTGAAAAAGGGGAAGTTGGTCGAGAGTGGGTAAATTTTGTATTTTACAGTACAGTCAATGTACCCCTGTACCATTTTACTTATTTTTACAGTAAGTATGACACTTTTGTTATTTAAAAAAACACCAAAAAGTTAATTTGATTTTTTTAAGTATAATTAGGTTGAAAAAGCATATGAATATCCCTCCTAAGAATATATACTAATAGACAAGATGGTTGGATCAAAAGACTAAGGTTTTAAATTGACATGAGTTAATTGAAGCTTAAATAACTCAGAGGAAATAAACTTCCTCTTCCTCTGAGTAAGTTTATTTAGTATGTTACTACTTCTTGTAACTTCCCTAGTCAAAAAAAAAAAAAATATTCACCTCTTAAAATCCATGGAATTGTACAAAACGACATTCTTGTACAAAGCTTGCAATAATCCTTTCTTCTTAAGTTTGGGCAGAAATTGTGAATATATTGGGACTTCACTCGTATGAAAATGTAAGCATTTACACGGCAAATGTGAAGGAATTTTACCATGTAATCAATTACTGTACCTAATCAGTTGACTTTAGTCAAAAGGGAGATTTTTCTGACCAAATAAACTGAAACTTTAAACCTGGGACTACCCTGAAGAAGCAAACTGTCATGCTGTGAAGAGGACCACATGAAAGGGAATGGTGGGAAAACCAAATGCTGAGGGCCTCTGTTTTATAGTGTCAAGACACTGAATTCTGCCAAGAACCTGAAAGCACCCAGAAACCACTCCAGACACGGGAACTCACACAAGAGATTTTATCAAGCAGACAGGCAGAGTATCTCCGTGCAGGGTGAGAGAGAGAAAATGAGAGAACGAGAGAGAGAGAGAGAGAGAGAGAGAGAGAGAGAGAGAGAGAGAGAGAGAGAGAGAGAGAGAGAGAGAGAGAGCGCATGCGCAAGAGAGAGTGAAAGCCAGGAGGGGAGAGCAGAAAGCCAGGAGGAGAGAGAGAGAGAAAAATGGCAGGGGAGCCCTTCTTAAGCAGTGGAATTCTGCGGGCTGATAACAACAGACCAATGGCTGGCGAGGAAGTTTGCGGGCTAACAATCTGGGTTGTAAAGTGGTTGGGGGAGGGCGAATAATGGCAGCAGCAAAATCGCAGATCCAATGCCAACAGAACCCACAATTTTAGAAGCAGATTCCCAGTCTCAGATGAGAACTCGATGCATCTAAAACCCTGATTGTAGCCTGGTCAGACAGTGAGCAGAGAACCCAGCTAAGGGTACCTGGACTCCTGACCCATGGACATTCTGAGATAATAAATAGGAATTGTTTTGAATCACGAATTTTATAGTAATTTACACAACAATGGAAAATTAATACAGAGATTAAATTCAGTTTATGGCCTGGTATTTGTGACAAGTCTCCAGTTCTTGTTTTTGCAAAATTGTCTTTTGCTCTTTGTTCTAGCCCAAGACATCTATCTATGCAAGGACTTATAAATATGCAAATCGCCCTCTACATGTTTGGGCATGCCATTACCCCAGGGAGAGAGGGCATGGAGGAATAGTTAAATGCATGGATAGTAGAACAGTGCTGTCCATCAGAAATTTATGTAATGAAAATGTTCTATATTTGTGCTGCTTCTATGGTAGCAACTAGACACATGTTGCTGTTAAGCACTTAAAATATGGTTAGTGTAACTGAGGAACTCAATTTTTAATTCCATTTAATTTTAGTACATACAAATTTGAATAACCACCAGTGGCTACCAGAGTAGATAGTGCAATTCTAGAATCACAGCATCTGGTCAAACTCCCAGCTCCATTACTTAACTGTATGACCTTGCACAATTTCCTTCATCTATGGGCCTTACTTTTCTACTACTTAGGCCTGCCTCACAGGGTGGTTGTGAGCATTAAATGAGCTATTACTTATGAAGTACTCAAAAGACTATCTTGGGCTAGGAGTTATAGCTCAGTGGTAGTGCACTTGTCTACCATGCTAAGGCCCTGGGTTCCATCCCAAACACCCCCCAACACACTTACTATGCCTTCTACATAGTAAGCATTATGTTTGTCAAATAAATTAGTAGATTCTACTGTCCCATTTTTTTCCCATTTAGAACATGTATGTTTACTTCTTAAACCTACGGATTCTGCCTTCTCCACAAAAAAGCTTTGGGATCACTCCAAACCATACAATATTTAATGGTCTGTCATATTATTTTGGCACCTACTTACAGACTGCCTTGAATTGCTATTTAAATATCTATGGGTATATTTTCTGACTCTAAGATTGAATAGTCCTCAATGAAAATCACCATATCTCATGTGATATTTTATATCTCATGGTGCCAAATACACATCAGTTTGTCTAAAATACACTCCATAAACATTTGTTGACATTTATATAAGGCCTTGAATTACATCGGAGGAGAAGTCAGAGACAATATGCAGATGTTGACAGTAAATTTCTTATGAAACTAAGATATTACTAGGTAAGTAATAGTTTTGTTGTTTGTTTTCTTTTTTTCTCTTGCCATGCTAAAAATGGAACCTAGGGCCTCATGCCCCATGCCTCAGGACTGCTAAGCATGCACTCTACCACTGAAGTATACCTGCAGCCCAATATAGATTCTTAAACATTCAGTGAACATTCTAGTTTTTCAGACCTGAGGGAGGGGGATATTTGAACCCTAGATTGAGAAGTATATAGAGAAGAGAATGGCAATGACCCTGAGAAGAAATTAGTACATAAGTAACTCATAAACACTCCCCAAAAAACACTTTCATCAACCCATTAACATACCTAGAAAATGTGTTTTCATCCTATGCACTAGGCACTGAAATTTTTCATTTTATGTATGTATGTATGTATGTATGTATGCATGTATGTATTTATTGGTACCTGGGATTGAACCCAGGGACGCTTAACAACTGAGCCACATTCCCAGACCTTTTTATAATTTATTTTCAGACAGGGTCTCAATAAGATGCTTAGGGCCTTGCTAAGTTTCTGAGCCTGGCTTTGAACTCAAGATCCTCCTGCCTCAGCCTCCTGAGCCACTGGAATTACAGGCATGCGCCACAGCATCCAGCAGCACTGGAGGTTTTCATAAGGCAGAGATCTAACTTTCCTTGTTAGGGACTAGAGACAGTCAGTCCAAAGAAACTTTGAGTCTTTACATCCTGGGATACCAAACTTTGCTGTAAGCTACTGGGAAAGGCACGAAACCTATTAGAAATTAGTTTTGTTGGACCTGGATCTCAATCCCAAAGTCTGTATGCTGACATAATCTATTTGTGCCTTAAGCTCAGAGAGATAGACTCCTGCCCACTGTTCCTGCCCAGACTCTTCCTTGGGAGTCTGTCTCAATCTACCAAGTCATTTGAAACTGCTTTGCCTCTAAGAACAAAATTTTGGTCCTAATTCTGTCAGCACCTTTGCCCAAATAACTCTTCATTAGAATATCAGCTTCTAGTTTTGCTGGGGTATATGTGTGTGTGTGTGTTACTGTGGATTGAACCCAGAGTCTCAAGCATGCTAAGAAAATGCTCTATCATTGAACTAAATCATCAGTACCTAACTTTCCATCTGACTACATCTCTAGCTTAAACCCTGTGACTTGTCTGCAGGCAGCCTGACCAACCTCTATCCTGTTTGACTTCATATCAGCTTTGCTGGTTATGGTTTTGCCTTTACACCAGGCACACAACTCCAGGACCTTCATAAGACATGATTTAATGGGGAGGTACCAGATTCTAGGGACAGGAGAGTGATAAAGATGATATAGCCACTCCCTTCCCAAATCATACCAAGTCACTAGCTCAATCTGTGACACTATACATGTAGCAGAATGACAGAAAGTTCCTTGAAGGAGCTTACTTAAGCTCACACTGGTAATCAACCAACTCTTGGTTTTTTTTTTTTTTAAATGGCTATAAATATTTCTCTAATTTTGGGAAAAGTCAATGGGCTTTTACTGTCAGGCATTTTCCCTTACACTTAATTGCATATCTGCATATAATCTTTAACTATCTAGTTGGTTAAGGAAGAAAAAAAGAAAGAAAGACGTATTAAACCCCCCATAGTAAGACAGTAATAAAGCAGTAAAAAATAAATAAATTTAAGAAGAGCAGCAGACTCAGCAACTGTAATACTGCTTATCATTAAGACTTTCTCTGACTTTATTATCCATTACTAATGTATTCTTTTATTTGGGGGCATTTTTTTCCATTAGTAAGTCTGCATACAGTATAACTATATTAGCAACAAACATTTTATTCCTTCTAGAACATGGCAATAAAATTTGAATCATGATGCTTTTTAATAAATTCCAGTGACTTTTGGTCATTTAATACTAGAGAAAATTAAACACTATTCTTATTGTTATTTTGCATCACTGTTCAAAATAAGAAATACAATTACCAAAAAAGTTTAGTTTAATTGTAAGCTGTAATATATTATATATTTTAAGCATAATTATTTTTAATACATTATGGAATTGCAGAAATATTCCCACGTTCTTCCTTGAATACAATTGATCAGTAATCCCTGCAAGATATATCATAATTAGACTACCAAAATGTTACATCTTCATATTAACTGCAAGAAAAACCATTATGAACTAGTTTTAAAAAGTTAAAGAAACATATTTTCATTATAGTAAAACAAGCATTCAATTAACAAAGCATTTCTAAGAATTTTCCATGTCTGGTAATGAAAACAATGCTGCCTATCAAGTGTGTTATGAACAATAAACCAAATCATGCATATCAAATTTCTTCCATAAATACTAGAATAGATATTCAATGGAAATGGCAATTGTATTGTGGAAACCTAGTGACCCTAGTTTTCTAGACTTCTAAGAATAATCATTCTTGACTATCTAAATAAAATAATTTGAGATCATCTTAGGAATCTTGACCGTAAATATCACAGAGCCTTCCTGTGTATTTCAAATAATTTCCCAGGTGTGTGAATTCATCTGGTCTGCTTGTTCTTTGTAACATGTGGCCCCAAACTGCCTCTTCCAATTTCTTTGAATCACTACTGACTTTGGTCCATCCAGTGACCATTAAGCAAAGCCTCTTTGGCTCTGGAAAACTTGATTACAAAAGTAGAGTGCCTCCCTCCAGTCCCCAAGTTAGTACTAACACAGCCCTAAAACGAATTGTGATTACCACATTGTGCTGGAATGTTGAGAATTTTATAAGAGTATTAAAATTCAGAAAAGGAAAATTTAGTTCAATATCAGACATCACGGATCCCCTAACCAAAAGGACACACCCCAATATGGAAGGTGTCTTGCAAACCAGCTGTCAAGGATTTCTTCTCCTACCACCTCTCTCACCCCAACTCCAAGGCTCTTAAGATTTGTTTTGTCCCAGGGCAGGTCAGAGGAAATGGAAAATGCCTGAACATCCACAAATGCTTGGATTTCCTGCCCTCATCCCCCACCCAAAGTAAACTTCTGCATTGTTGGAATAAGTAAGCATCCCATTCTGAATTATTTACACTTAGATTACTTCCAACAGCAGAGGACAAAGAATAAGTACTTAACATACTTCTGCATGTCAATAAGGCTCACAAGTAATCCCTTCCAGAACAAAGAAAGTTTACCTACCCCCAAGGCAAAGTCCCATTTACACTCTTCCAGCTCCAGGAAGCAAATTTCCTGCAATTTTTGAAAAGGATTTTATCTCTGCTGCCAGTCATCAAAGAATCAGAAATATTGAGGCTCTATCTTGGACCACCTCACTATAATATGAGTAATATTAATAAGATCCTGCCAAACTATTTTAGTAAATGGATTTTTAAAACTCATCTAAAATTAGTACATTAACCGTTTCTATACAAATAGGAGCTGCCAACTTTCAATTAGAAAGCAGTTGGTTTCTAAAGTAAGCCAACAATTACCCTGCAGATTTGTTGAGGGATATTGTTGTAGATAGTACAAAGATAAATTTCAGACTAGTCTGCATTCAAATAATCAAAAAAATCCAATTAATGAGCTTTTGCCAAACCGTGAAGACAGGCTTAATTTTCCCTAATGCTAGCCCAACAAACCAGAGTGATTGTATTTAGATCTGGCCAAAACATCAGATGAAGACCTTAAACATATCTTATTATTTTATAGAAGGAAACATAGGTCTTAAGAGTTAGTTGCTAAGGTTTACACAGCTGTTAAGTGGCTCCTGGGTTAGGTTGTGTATTTATTCTTAAAATGCAAGATGCCCTAGGATAGTGTAAGGCCCCCAAAAAGAAAACCCCAACTCTGTCCCATGGATGGACGGCAACCCCAATCAACCGCAGGAGGCGTCACTTGATGCAAACCGCAAGAGGTGTTTATTTCAGCGCGCTGGGACCCAACTCCAGGAGTCGAGTCCCTAGCAGAAAATCTTGTAGGTTTATAAAGGCAGAAACCACACATCGGGAGGGGTCACACATGAAAGGGGGAAAAGGGGGAACAAAGCTGCCAGGAAATTTCAAAGGGGGTCTGGGTTTGCTGACAACATGTTTCACAATGTTTTACAACAGGGCGTAGATTCTGGTCAATAGTTTCTGGTAATCATTCTGTTTGATCACTATCTGGTTATCTGGCTCAATTTACTCTTTTACTCTCTGTTTGGGGCTGTTTCTTGGAACAGCTTTAAGGGCTTTGTTCCTATTCCTGGGAGGGTGACCTTAGGGAGTTGAGACAATGGGAGGGAGACCTTAGGGAGTTAAGATAACTGGGAGGGTGACCTCAGACAGCTTAAAAAAATGTCCATTCTTTCATTTCCCCATTTTCTTTTCTGGTAAGTTCTAATCATGGAACTTCTGTCTCTATATACTCTTCTCCAAAGCTATTTCCTTGGCGGAGGGACTGGTATTATTGCCTGAGCATTAGTACCTGTACAGCACTTATTCTTTCCCTGATGAAGGTGACTAGGCGATTTCAGGCAGGCAAGAGCCGAGGGGGCGGGCCACCAATTAGCAGCCCCTTGTTTGCAGTCCTTGATAAACAGTCCTTGATAAAGGCAGGTAAATTTGGTAATCAATGGCCTCCGGAGATCCTTGACATTCCATTCTTCCAGGGGCAGTCTCCAACTTGCAGAGGCAGATGACCTCATGGCTTCATTTCCTCGATTTGACCCGATCCCCTATTTCTACACTAACTACCTATTCCCAATTCTGGCTTCATTCCCCCCATTAGCTTTAGGAACCCATAACTGCTTGTTAAGAAAATGAAAAGGGGCATCGGTCATTCTGGCTGCTTCGAAGCTGAATGGGGGCAGTGAGGGGCAAGCAGTTTGGAGTTCCTTCTTTTTAAAAAATCGGGTCAATCGAGGGGTCCCAGGAAGAAGCCTGGTTGGGGAAGAGCAGGTTGTAAAGTCATCTGGGGGTGGCTGCTTCTATGATAGAAGAACAAAAAGACATGAGTACTGAAATGAGATTAGCACAAAGTAAATGTTGCAGCATCTGAAATATGCCACTGAGTATCATGAAAATGACAGAAGTTAATCTCTCACCAGGAGGTGAAAGAACTGAGAAATTGTTCCCATAACTAGGCCTAGCAAAGGCTGGAGAGAACAAGGCCTTTATTTGGGGACTTTAACATTGTCATAGATGTCCCCAGAAAATATAGTTAAGCTACTTAATGTCATCTGATTTTGTAAAATATCCCTTTATTGGTATAACCTGTGTTCAGTAGAGATCTCTATACTTCTGTTACTTAGAAATAGATAATCATACTGGCAAACATAGATTAAGTCTACCTGTGTAGCTTAGGAAGGTCTGCAGACCTTAAACTGACTAAAAACTTCTGACTCTGGCAGTTTCTCTGATAGTTATCAGGCTACATCTTAAGTTACATTTAATTATTATTTCCTTTAATTGCCCAAGAATGGCTATATTTTGGTTTTAACTGTTTTGCTGGGTATCTAAGATCAAGCTGGTCAAATTGACCTGGTTCCTGTCTTGTTAAAGAGTCAGCTGAGTTCCCACAGGGGTCACTTGTACAGAACTTAAGAGCGGCTCCTTAGCTCCACCAGTGACTTTGATTAGGCAGGGTCTCTTGATGAGGTGTGACTTCCTTTAGAAACATCAAGGGATGTTTCCCCTTTTCCATGACCCTCCTCTGCAGCAGATGCACTGGATAATTTTTCATCCTCTAGTCTCAACAATCTCCTTGATCAGGAGGTTGTGTGACCCAGAGTTGCAACGCTCCTTAGAGAAGTTCTCTTATTCCCTGGGTTCAGGCTAACGTTGAGGGCAAGACCCAAATATGGACTTTCCTTGACCTCTGTATTTAACTCCAATTTCTAAGTTTGATCTTAATTATCCAGCAAGCCAGTCTCACCAGTCATAAATTAAGAGTAATGGGCTTTAACTTTAATGTCCATAACTTTACAGTTATTTACCCTTTTATCTAACTGGAGTCTGCATTAGTACTGGAAGTTACCACTATCTATTCTATAGGTGATGGCTTATTATCACAAGTTACCTAGGTTGTGTGTTCTTGGAGCAGCTACTTCTGCAAAACATTAACAGGTAACAGTTTTACAAAATGAAATTAGCAAGAGTAAAAATATATTCAGCTTGTATAATAGCTATCTTGAATTTTGATTGAGAACTACATTCTATCCCCTATTTGAGATTACACTACTTTTACAACAAGAACCAATTTTTTGACTATAACTTTAAATAAGCTGAAGTCTGACTTATTTTGGAGTCACTCTAACATGCAGTAAGGTGGGAGGCAGAGCCTTATCTCAGGTAAGGCAGGGCTCTTTACAGATCTTAAGTGTTCTAATTCTGATGTTGATCTTTGCTTCTTCCTTAAATATCATTAAGTAGTTTACATATACTGTTTCCTGAGTCTATATAAACTTTATAATTAACACAATTTAACATAGTATCTAAAACATGAATCAAAGAAAGGCTGAGAGAGCTTTTAACTTTCCTTTTGTGATTAAATGGCAAAATGTTTTCATGTTTCTTTCATGTTTCACAATATTAACCTTTAAACAAATCAGACTCTAATGTTTAGAAATACATTTACATTTGAAATTCTTTATCTTGGTGAAAAAAGTAACAAATTTTACACATACCCTATTGATAGCAGGTCCTATAATAGAACATTAAATGATAGAAATAAATCCCCAATAAAATTTACTCTTTATAAGTTTAAGATTACCATTACAGACAAGTTTAATCTGGAGGATAGCAGAGCTTAATAAATTCCTTACTTTAAAAACTTGTGGTCCTGAAAAATATGAACACATTTAATAACTAGTGACCATTTCACAAATACCTTGACACTTTTATCTTACCAAATTGAGTTTTTAAAGAGAAATGTATACTCTGTAACAAAGTACAATACTCTATAATAGTTGTTTAACCATAATTGTATACACCCCAATTTTTAAGACTAATTGTTCTAAAGAATAAAACTTAATAGACACAAAGTCAAGAGTAAATTAGTGTTTCAAATCCTTGTCATTTTACCATGTCATTCTACCATATAGATTAAACTTTGGTTTATATCAGAACATTAGTATTTCACCTTAGGAAAAACCTTCAATAGCTTTAGCTGTCTCACATACATATAACCAACTTAGTTACACACAAACTTGTTGAAACTTGCCCTTTACTTACACAGTCTTTCTTAGCACTTACTTAGACCCTCATGTATTTCATCACACAAGCACTTTCTTACCCAGAAAAATTTCCTTTTTCCTTTTACTAAATATATTTCCATACCCAGAATCTTTTATTTTCTCTTTCCTATTTGTTGATCCCTTTTTGTTCACATTCTGAAACAACTCTTATGAAATTTCTGAATTTAGATAAATCACTCTATTTTAATAAGATTAAATATTCTGTTGTTTATAGTACTCTAATTGAAAGACAGTTGAAACTTTTGGGACCCTTTGTATATAGAATTGCACTTGTTAGGACATAACTCTTAGTAACCTTGTCTTTAGTTTAGTGATGACACAAAGCAAGTTTAAATCCTTTTATTTACCAACCTATGAAAACCCCAATAATGTTTAAGTATGATACCCCATGGAATTTAAGGAGTTAAAAGTACTAGACGTTATTTAACAATTAGCATTTTAACTTTGTAAATTAATCAGATGTCTCTACAAACACATTAGAGTAATCCCATACATGTTAACTCTAATTCACTTATTCTGTAAAAAACCAAGATATCAGACAAGTGTCCTGAACAGTATTTGCTGTCTCTTCCCTGTTGAAGAAAAGTCCTAGAAACAATTGATATTAGACATTTTATTAACATCAATATTTTATTAGCTTGACCACCTAGAGACTTGTGAGTTATTTTCAAAGACATTTTGCTTTTATTAGTTTACCCAATTTGAACCCTTTTTAAATCACGTGAATTAAAAGTATCTGGATCCATTTTTAAATTTTAATTTTAGGAGCGCTCAGTTTTGATACAGACAAAACATGACATCAGACAGCACAACATACAAATAACACAAAATCAAGCCCTTGTAACTTTATAGGTGAATCTCCATTGCAGTGTAACAGATGTTCAAAAACTCTAGTTGAATAAAAAATAGAACTGATCAAAAAATCATGAGCTCAAAAAACATATAATTAAAAATATAGCATTTACTTTGCTGGAGTTTTAAAGACTCTTTTTACCTTTTCTTTCCCTGGGTTTGAGACTGGTCTCCTACTGAGCCTTTAGGCTTCTTTTATTTATATTCCAATGTAAGCCTTGACTGAGATCTGGAAGGATCTAACAGGTTTTAACAGAAACTCTGTGTCTAAGGCATTTTAGCCATCTCATCCGGACAGGTTGGATGTTAAAATTATGAGACCTTATTTCTCATTACTTTTGAGACTGAAGCTACTTTGCTAAGTTACCCTTCAGGGCTGTCTGGAGGGGGAGTCCAGAGAAGGAACCTTTGGGGTCCACCCGAGAGTAGCCCGGGCCGAGAACCCCGCAGTTGTTCCAACCCTTCCTCCACCTTGTCCGCCACAAACACACAACAGAACCAGATACAGACGGGCGCCAATCTCTGATCCACCAATTGAACCCCATCAGCGCCCTTACCGACGGAGACTACCAGGCGTCCCTGGCTCTCCTTCCACCCTTAGGGCGTCCCCCAGGGCTGCAACCTGTGGCCCCCCAGGCACGTCTGCCGGCCACTGTCCGGCCCCTCTCACGAGTCACCGAACGGCTGCCACCAAAACCGAAAGCACGCTCACAGAACCAGACCAACTAATAAAACACAAGACAAAGACAGACAACTTCGGGGTACCCCTTCTTACCTCCATGGTCGACTCCGCGGATGAGGGGGGGCCATCTTATCCCGGACGAGCCCCCAAATGTAAGGCCCCCCCAAAAGGAAACCCCAACTTTGTCCCATGGATGGACGGCAACCCCAATCAACCGCAGGAGGCGTCACTTGATGCAAACTGCAAGAGGTGTTTATTCCAGTGCGCTGGGACCCAACTCCAGGAGTCGAGTCCCTAGCAGAAAATCTTGTAGGTTTATAAAGGCAGAAACCACACATCGGGAGGGGTCGCACATGAAAGGAAAAAGGGGGACAAAGCTGCCGGGAAATTTCAAAGGGGGTCTGGGTTTGCTGATAACATACAACATGTTTCACAATGTTTTACAACAGGGCGTAGATTCTGGTCAATAGTTTCTGGTAATCATTCTGTTTGATCACTATCTGGTTATCTGGCTCAATTTACCCTTTTATTCTCTGTTTGGGGCTGTTTCTTGGAACAGCTTTAAGGGCTTTGTTCCTATTCCTGGGAGGGTGACCTTAGGGAGTTGAGATGACTGGGAGGGTGACCTTAGGGAGTTAAGATAACTGGGAGGGTGACCTCAGACAGCTTAAAAAAATGTCCATTCTTTCAATAGAATCATTTGAACTAAATTTTATGTGTTTGGGTTAGTACTGAAGCTAGAATTGGGGACAGGCAGTTAGTGTAGAAATAGGGGATCTGGTCAGATCGAGGAAATGGGGGCCATGAAAGCCATCGCCTCTGGAAGTTGGAGACCGCTCTGGGAGAATGGAATGTCAAGGATCTGCAGAGCCCATTGATTACCAAATTTACCTGCCCTTGTCTACAGGCAAGGAGCTGCTAATTAATGCCCCCTGGGCCCTTGCCTGCCTGAATGACCTTGGCCCTCGCCCTGCCCATTGCTTCTCACTTAATGCAAAACCAGGCCTAGTCACGTAGGCAGGAAGGAAAGAGATAAGGGGGAAAGAACAGGAGAATAAACCTATAAAAAGGACAGATTTGCTCAATCCAATGGGTTCCGCCTTTGGGTCCCCTTCTTCCACCCGGGAGAAGTCAGCTTTTACTTTTCTTTAATAAAGCTTACTTTCTACTTTGCCTCGGTGTGCTTCTCTGGCATTATACTTCAACACCTGAGGAAGTAAACGGTAAACGGTGGTATCAGTACCACCCGAATTTAAAAGTTTAGTTTCTCATGTTATAAAAAGAATGCCCACAGGTAGGCAATTGAGGACTGATATGATGTTGATTCCATATGGTCCTTAGGGAACCAAGCATATTCTAGAAATCTGGTCCCCCATGCTAGAGGGTAGTACTACTCTCGATGGTTCAAGATGTTACGGGAACAGGATCTACAAGGGCAGAATAAAATCATCCATCTCCCTTTTTTAAGGAGACTGTTTAAAACTCCCAAATGATACTCCCACCCTCATTGGCAAGAACTTAGTCACATGATCATGTTGTGTCAGTCAGCCTTTCTTCACTGTGACAAAAATACCTAACAAGAACAACTTAAAGGAGGAAAAGTTTATTTTGGATCATGATTTCAGAGGTTCAGTTCATGGACTCTATTGCTCTGGGTCACAGGTGAGGGAAAACATCATGGCAGAAGGGTGTGGTAGAGGAAAGGAGCTCAGTTCATGGTGGAAGCAGAGAAAGAGGAGGAATCAGGGAGGACAGGGTGGGAAAAGATATAATCCTCAAGGTCAGGACCCCAGTGATCCATCCCCTGCAACCATGCCTCACCTGCCTACAGTTAACCACCCAATACAGCAGTCTTTTCAAATTAGTAAATTCATCAAATGGATTATGTACTGATTAGACTTCAGCTCTCTCATTCTAATCATTTCACCTCTGAACATTCCTGCATGAATGCAGAGGATTTTGAGGGACAATCATATCCAAACCACAACAATAGTCTTTATTCTAGGAGGTAATATGCTAGAATAAAAATTGAGTTTCTCTGACCAAGCAAGAAATAAAGAGCAAACACTGTAAAGCTACTAGCAATACCTGCCACAGTACCTGCTCATTTTTAAAGTCTGTCTTCTTCTGAGGACTTCATATGCACAAAGAATGACAGTCACTTCTATTACCAATGATTGTGAGATACAGAGAAATGGCATGCCCATGTGAAATCTGGTTTCTAGATAAATTATACCTCACATAACAGAAATCTAAGTTTAAGGACTTACCAATGAAGACTTCTGAATGAATTTAGCCACCAAATCTCAAGCTGTACTACACATATTCTGAGGGTGGATGGCCCTGAAAGAAACAACACAAAAAGTACTGAGCTAAGCTGGTTTATATTCTCTCAGCCCAAAAAGATAACATCTCTCTTGGGGAGAAAAGGAAGGAAAAAAGGAACAGGGATTGGTTTGCTTCCTATCACTTCTAGAAAGATGTTATTCCTTACTCTATGGATCAAGCTAAGGACACTGGGCAAAGAATGTGTCTCTCTTCACCTACTAAATATCAAGCACAGTATGAAACATTTTATATCTCCTTTTTGTATTTCTCATGATAATCCTCACTAGGTCATTATAAATATTCATTCATTATGAAAGAGGAAATCCAGACTCAGAGAATTTAAATAACTTGTCCGTACTCACATTCTTGATTAGATTGTTGAGCTGGGATTCAACCCCAAGTGTGTGTTTGAATCCAAAGTCTATTCACTTTTTATTTTCTGTACTGCACACCAATGAAATCACCTGAATCCCCTTGAAAATAATTATAGTAATGTAGATGCAGTATGAAAATGTCATTAATCCTTTCAACTATCTTGAAAAACTGGTGCTTGTCAATCACATATCTTTGGTTTGGTATTAAATTATGCCAAATGAAATGTCTTTTTACAAAAATATATTGTTTAATTTTAAGTTAATTCACCTTTGTAAGTCTCAGAGGTTAAGTCCCATTCTTCCTTGGGTGTGTACACACAGTACCTATTAGCAATTAAAATGAGTTACAAATGTGTCAAGAAGAGATCCTGCTGCTGAAATTCAGGTCAGCTTACATGAAATGGATATATATCTTCCTCTTCTAAATGTTAATTAGATGTTCTATTTTATCTTCAAAAGTTTCTAGCAGAAATTTTCTTGAAGTTGACACTTATAGGTCAAGAGAGTTTCATGATAGTGTCCTCAACCCTGAGACTTTTGAAGCCTATTCTGAAGGGTTTATATAGTTTTACTCAAAATTTGAGATGAAGAAGAAAGCAAAATGAAATGAAAAAAAAAAAAAACCTATTATGGACTTTGGTCTCCTGCAATGTCCTCAAAATTACTCAGTAGACCTTGTAGATGATAACATGAAAAGTAAGCTACTTCAAATTCCATGAAATTTGACATTTCAGCATCTGTACACCAATAATAAGGTAAATCTTTTCAAACTTAATACTGAGATGTATGCTCACATTTTACAACTCAACAAGTATTTATTAAGTATTTTATTCCACTTTATATAGTTTATCCCAAAGCACGAATAGCAATAAACTTTTAGTCAAAAGAATTTGAAAATAAAATGTTATTACTTTATGTGGCTGACCAACAATGCCCTCTTTACCATTGTAACATGGTTCATAAGCAGAGTGTATTGTGCTGCATTAAATTTTAATGGTGATCATCAATGAAAAATACAATTCTAGGTTTTGTTTTTTTTTTTTTTTTTTTGGTGCTGGGGATCGAACCCAGGGCCTTGTGCTTACAAGGCAAGCACTCTACCAACTGAGCTATTTCCCCAGCCCCAAAAAATAGAATTCTAAAACTAAAATATCAAAACATCAAGCAACCAAGTAGAAGAATTTACATGACAGTTAGGAGACCTAAGTTTTAGCTGACTCTGTGACTGAATAAGTCACCTTACCTCTCTGACCCTCAGTTTTCCCATCTATATAATGAAGATGGACTAGAATTGATCTTACAGTTTACATTTAATTCCTGTGAGAATCTTACAAAAATACCACTCTCCGACTTCATCCCAGAAAATTCAATTCAGTGAGTCTGGAATGGGGCCCAGAAGTCTGCCTGTTTTATAAGGGCCTAGGGAATGTGAATGCTGGACATGCGCACAGAGTAAGGTACCCTAAATGTAGAGCCACTTCCAGATTCACCACTCTAATCGTCTGGAACATTCAGCTATCATGATGGCAGACAAAAAAGAGAGGGAGGCAGGAAGGGAAGTTTGATAGGTACATACAGAACACACAAAGTCTGAGTTGATCGAGTTCTTTTAGTGAATGTTCATACCCAAAATAATCACTGACATTTTGCAAGTAGAAAATTCTTAAAGGTGGCTTTTTACTTCAGTATTTCAATGAGACTAATTAAATGTGTAAGTGGTTTTATAAATCTGCAGTTTAAATGCAGATAACCAGCCCTAGTCTCCCATAGTATGAGATCTTTCCACATAAAATATTAGTTATATCATGGTAGCTTTTTAAAAAGAAAATACTTAAGATACTATTGCATATGAACATTGAAAAAGGATCAGAAAGTTGGAAGATTTAACTCAATAGAGGTAATTATGTTCATTGATCTTCTAGTGCCCTATTTTAGCCAAAGCACTAACTTGAAAATCCAAGAAGCATAATTTTAGGAAGCCTGTGATCAGTAACACCCCTACAGTAACAGAATGAATTTGGCTACTGGCCACAGCAGAGGTAAAAGATTAGCAATTTCACTGGTGTCCAGCACAAACCAATGTTGATGACGTAAAAAACAGATCTGTTCACTCTTGATTATATCATAATAAGTGAACTCCAAGCAACTGGAACTTCACAGCAGTGACCCAGAGTTATCCAAAATTGTTATGCAATGTTTATTTGTATTCAAGATATAGGCATTATCTTTGGTTGAGTGATTATATTTTTAAAATTGTAAGTAGAACATCAATTCATAAATTTGACAACTGTCCTTCCTTGCTGTAAACAATTCATCATTTAGCAGTCATGCACATGTCTCTTTAAATTCTAGTATTTCTATTGAAAAACACATTAAAATAAAACAATTCAGTATATGTGAATTATGGCAAATAAGTTGTCTGGTTCAAAAGGTGCCATTTCCTGACCTGAGACAAGATCTATATATAACGAGCTAAAGGATCAGCATACTGAACTCATTATTCTGAAGCAATGATGTGCAGCACAAAATAAGTTTACTTCTGCCTACTTTCAAAATATTAATAAAGTGACACTTATCCCACTACAGTACTTGAGTTTCTTGGGGTTGCCCCAAGGTGATGCTTTTAGATACTCCATAAGGTTCCTCCATTCTGGATACACTTTAGTCCATTTTTCCCAGAGAACTTTAGGAATATTTACGTTATGAAAAGTCATGACATTTAAATCCTTTTTTCTTTACCTAGGAACTATAGTAATCCCATAGGCAGATGCAAAAGTTATCTGACATATGTTCTGGGGTATCACATTATTACATTTGATGTAGCAGTGTCCTCACCTGCCATAGTCAGGTGAGTAGTGTTGGGTGTCAGGTGTCATTGTAATGTCACTTATGAACTACCTGGGAGATGTAAAATGGAAGAACCGATATCAGTCTGAATAATAAGTCATCAGAATTCAAGGGAAAAAGTCCATTGATTAGTAGTGATTGTTGAATGCTACATCCAGCTATTACTTGGGAATGATTTTATTTACATTCTAGATCTTATTTGCCTTGCTTCTGAAGCCACCATTTCTAAACCCCAGTTCCTTTTGTGCAGATTACAACTTCAGGGTAGATCTGGAGTGTGTCATCTTTGCCATTTTTAATATTAATAAACTAGTCCTCTTCACAAACGATGACATTTTAAAAAATCAGAAATACTTAATGCAAATCCTTAGTAGCTGCTCTTCTGGCTGTAACTCTTTAGAACTGGACATCCGCATGCAGACATTTTTAAATGTTCTGGCAGAGACAGCATTAAACTCTCTACCACAGCACATACTTTACCATATATTTATACTAGCCTAACATAAATACATAAATAAAATCAACAGAACTCAGTACACAGGCTCAACTGCATTATACCATTCCAATAAAGTGCAATGTCAAACCCAATAAATTTGGTTTCCTCCTGAACATATTAGGTTGTAACTCCAGACCAAAATAAAACTTCCCTTTGCAGTGAAATTAATAGGATAGAATGTGTCAGAATAAATGAAATATCTACTAATATTGTCCCAAGCCTTATCTGTGCAACCTGTGACTTTTGCCATGTATATTTACTCCCAAGTCCAGTAAGCTTAAATATGGTTCTAACTGATGAATCACTGGACTTAGCCATCAAAGGGAGAGATCTAGAACCCTTAGGGAATAGGAGCCATTGCGTGGTGGCACTTGATAGAATTGGTGGAGCACCATAAATTTTTCTGCAACTTTGCACCACATATCCTTTTTTTTTCTCTATTCCTATTTTTTCCCTCTGTGTACGTTGCCCCCTTTCTCTTTTCTGTCTCATTTTCCTTCATTGCCTGCTGAACCCAGTGTGCTAGTGTTTTTAAACTATGAGATACAATCTATTAGTCACTCCTAAAATCAATTTAGCAGGCCATAGCCAGCAATATTTTTAAATCAACTACAATAGAATATTTCCAGTTGCAAGGCTATAATGAGGGTAATATTGTTTCTGAAAACTCTCATTTTGATCTATAACTGTGCTGAGAGTCATGATAGAAAATGTATTTCTTCCTGAGAAGCAGTACCAGTACGTATCATCTACCTCCACCAATGGTACTTAGGGCATAAGAGGTGGCAGGCTGCAGAGTGTAGTAGACAAAAAGCAGAGCAAAAGGCAGCCTGGGATCTTGCATTGGCTGTGTCACTGCCATAATGGACATTATGCTCCTTCAAACTGTTCAAGCGTTAAGTAAAAGTAAGGTGCTCATACACAAATACAGATACGTATATACTGCCAGAGCTGCTGCTAACTCTCCTCAGCACAAAGGTTGGCCACCCTTAACAAATACTGATGATCTTGTCCAATAAGTCAATAATGCTGAGATGGAAAAATTCTCATATATACATATATTCAACTATTTGGAGAAATCTGTGGAAAATGATGAAATGTTTTGAAGTTTTCTTTTGAATGTTTGACATTATATAGCCCCAACTGGATTGATATTGTTTTTCTAATCCTGATCTTATCATTCAACTAAAATAAAAATATTGTATTCTCACTACACTTATTATGTTTTTGTGTAACTTATGCATTCTAGGGAGTGTAGGAATCCTTCAGTTCAAGAAACATGAGTTTCAGGAGTTCTATTCTATATACATCCTGTCCTTACTGATTCCATGTGGCAGTTGCAAGTAGCCAGTTTTATACATGGGGAAATTGAAAGAGGTGCAGGGGCTACTTTGGACTCCTGGTGAGAAAATAGCAGGGTGGGATTCGAACCCAGGTCATTAGGCTCCAAGGGCTCCAGATATGCTTGATAAAGTCAAACTGCTCTGGTTCCTGGCACACTATTTCAACCAAGTCATACTGCCTGCCAAAATAATCAATATAATTGCACTGAATTTAAAAATATCTACGTTTTCAATAGCATCAGGAACCAAAGTCTACAATATCCTTTAAACTATAATTACTAGTATTAAGGTCATGTCCTCTTTGTGCTGCATTTCTTTATTTAGGAATGTGTCCTATGGAACTCTTCTTTGAAATGTTTGGTTCAAAAGGATCAGTATTCTCTGAAAAGTCAGAACATCTGTCTTAGAATTACTGACTCCACATGAGGTTCCTACTTTCTCTCTTTTCTATCTTTCTCTTCTTTATTTGAAGCTTTCGGGATAGATGTGAAAAAGGTGGAGAAACAATATTCTCAGGTAAACTATGTGCCCAACAGTAATTGCACAGTTTTTGCATCGTCTTACAAACAAGCAATTTTTTAGTTACTCATCCTAGATGAAATTTCTGCCTTTCTTCTAGTCTTAAGCCATAAAAATCCAGGCAAATTTTCATCTTATTTATCCATTCTCTCACTGGCATTTCAATAAGGAATCTCTAAGTCCTTTAACAACATGAGCCTTTCAATCATAGAGATACAGTTACAATGCTACCAAACCAAAGGAATAACAATCTGATTTTTTATCAATTAACAAAAGTGCATTCATATGAGCATCTTTGCTATGCAATTATATTTGGACATTTCCCCCAACACAGAAACTTTTTGGAAAGTCAGTATAAAACAGCCTTCAAATAAATTGGTACATTTACATTTTTCACACACTTCAAGCTCTCTCCTACTATAATTATCTATGCAACAACCCTCACAGAAAGTTCTGTATTGCTCATCATTTTTTGTGTGTGTATGCATTCAGGGCACCATTTGAAAAAGCTACCCACCTACTTAAAAATTTTATGCTGACAAAAAGAAAAGACTGCTTTTTTTAATTTTATCTTACTATCCGTGTGGTCCCATGTGGAAAGGCAGGTTGTTAAATGCTTTCTGAAAGCTGGTAAGCATGTGAAACTTGCTTACAAGGCTAATTAAAATTGATGCATGACATATATTGCATGGTTCCAGTGGATCAAATAAAGTATCAGTTTTTAGCATTGATATTATGCTCTTCATCTAATCTGCATACAAGTTATTGCTTTTTGTGTGTTCCCTTTGACTGGAGAGGCAGCACTCTTTTTAGTAAACTGTCCCCTTTTTCCAGCATGCCTGTCTCATTATTTCTGCATTTGAATGGCCTCTTAGCTCTTAGTTTTGCAGTTGTTTTTAGCACCCATTAAATAACTACATGAAAAGATGACACGGTCAGAAATGAGGTAAAGACAGAGAAGTATAGCATCATGTGCCCAGACCACTACTATAGTTTGTAGCAAACAGTGTGCATTGGATGTTTTACATAAATAAGGATATTTTTAAATGAAGAGCAATGTTTCTAAATATGTAACTGGAAATAGCCTGCCCATGTGCATATGTGAGAACTATGTTCTTCTGAAATTGCTTATCTGAATGGCAGGGAAATTTCAAAAAGGCTTTCTCAAGAAGTAAAAGGAGCAGTAATGATCCTTAAAACCCAGAGATAAAATTATAAGATAATTCTTTGGACTATTACTAAAGTAAACTCCATATGTTCATAATACAAGATTATCAGCAGTTTTCTCTTTAAAAGGCTCAGCATAGCACAGTCTCCTTAAAAACCCATTATGGAAATAAAGCCAAGAAGAGAAGGAAGAAGCACAAAAGATTCCCAAGGGAAAGGACAAGACCAAGGTGGAAGTCATTTCTGTGAGAACCTGTTTCAAATATATGGGAAATAACCTTGAAACAGATAAATCCTAATGCAGATTCATTATTTACAGAGCTAAGTTATTTTTGTTGGTTTTTTGTTTTTTTGTTTGTTTGTTTGTTTGTTTTTCTGATTTGCACTCCTCACTCTTCTCTGCTCTCCACCACCAAGCTTCTGGATGTCCTGAATAATTTGGGGCTTGCCAGACTCTCAGAGGGGTTCAAAAGGGCAGGGTGCTGTGATTACTTCCATTAAGGCCAGTCTCCTCCAGCATTGAGGGGAAAATGTTTTAGGGCCATCAGATGAACTCCCGATTCCTGGCTTCAATTAATGAAACTAGTTTATCCTGAATGCTCTGAGAGGGGAGGAGAGGCCCTAGGGAAAACAGGTCTTGAGGGGAACCGCAACGCTCTTGGCATAAATTGCACCACCTTCTTGAAATACTCTTTAACGGAGCGCCTTCCTTTAATAGAATCACAACCTGGACTACTAATAAGAGGAAGAAGAAACGAGAACTAAAGGAAGGAAGGATGGCAAGAATGCTCTTAGATCCAGGCAGCGTCTTGAAGAATAAAAAGAATCAGAGTTAAAATTAGGACTGGTACGCTGCTGAGGGCTTGCTTTTGTTAACGTATTTGCACAAATCTAGCCCAGCTTTACATTATTTGGAAATTCCTTGTTTACCATCCTCCTAGGAGGTCTTAAATATCTGCATGCGGACTCCCACGATTGGGCGCTTACTAGTTAAGGGAGGCAGCCGTCCGGAGGATGTCCAGCTTGGACGGCTGGCTGCTCTTTCTGCTCTTTCACTTGTCCATAACTTCCACCCACTGGTTTTAGTTTCCCCTTGGAAGTGGAAGTGACTGAGTACCATCCTTATTTCACTTGGCCGAGTCCAAGCTGCAGCCCATGGTAGAAGCTGCAAGAGCTGGGCAGAGTTCCAGGCGAGAGGGGCCGAGAGGCGTGAGCAGCGCTCCACAGCGCTTGTCAGAGAAATGGAGCAGCGGCTTCTTTGTGGGCTGGTCCATCCCCCGCCCGGGTGCACAGCGGGGACATTTGATCTGCGGGGTGATTGATAAGTGCGGGAGAGGGGCCGCCGTCCGTCCCTCCCTCCCTCCTTCCCCTCTCTTTCCTCCAGATTTTCTTTCCTCCACCCTCTTGACTCCCTCCCTCCTTCCTGCCAGAAGCGCTGCCCGTTGGCGAGCTGCTCCAGTGGGGAGCTGCCTGCCTTGGGGGCACCGCCCGCACACCCCGCCTGTGCCCTAGCTCCCGGGCCGCACAGGTCCCAAGCTGTGCCGGCTCCTGCGCCTCCCCAAGTCGTAGATGCAGCGGGTGCCTCCGGGGGAAGATCCTGGCGGCACGATCGCTCGGTAAGTTCTGAACACTCGGGGACGCCCTGGTGACTGAGCCATGAGCTGGCTTCCCTTAGCCTTTCGGGATGAACCTGAGTGGGGAGGATGGGCTCAATCCAGCCAGGGCACCTCGTAGGTTACTGCTTTCTACCTCAATCCCTGCTCGGGCTTCCTCGACCCTGGACCGCTGCGCGGGCGTGGTCGGGATCCGCGTTTGTAGTGCAGCCCGGTGGTCACTGCTGCCAGGGGTGGCCCACACACCCGGTAGGAGCTGGGGCTCCCCGGAAGGCTCCAACTATCCACGGTGCCCAAGCCTCATGGTAAGGGCAACCCGAGTAGCCGTCGCGGCTGCCGGGCCCCTGGCGGGGCATTTTGCGTCTGGCGGCTACAGCGTGGGAAGGTAGGGTGGCGCTAGTGGTGGGTGCCCCATTCCCAGCACCGAGACCCCTGATCACCGAAAGAGTCCTTCAGCAATGGGATTCGCTTGGAGTTGCCAGGAGGATGGGAGGGGGATAAAGGGGACTGCAGGCAGGCGATCCCCCTCTCAGGCCTGCCGGCCCCCAACCGCGTCTTGGCCTGAAGGGTGGCTGTTCGCCCGCCAGCAAGCGCCCTCTGCGTCCTGGGGAAGCTTGGGCGACCTGAGACAAGCTCTCTCCTTGGTTGGAGGCAAGCGAGGCTGAGACGGAGCAGTTCGTGTTTAAGCCTCCCTCGCCTTTGCGTGGGAGTAGAAGCAGCGTTTTCCTTGTTTTGCGTTCGTCCTTGCCTCTTTTGGGCTCCCAGTTCACCTTGAACCCTTCCACTTCCTTTCAAAGCCTACTTTTCTTAGTAGGGTGCTGCGGCGCTTCTATCCGAGCAGCAGAGCCCAATGAAACTTACTAAAGAGTGTTAATTGGGTTTGAGGCATTTTTGTTCCCAATAACTATGTTTCAGAAAGTGGCTGTAGACGCTCATACACAGGCAGGAGACGAAATGGTGGAAGGGTCAACCGACCCGTGTAGGAAGCTGTGCATATAATGAAGACCTGTCACAACACCGCGGGCTACCGGTGTTGCTCCCCGCAGCTAGCTTACCACCACATTTCCTTTATTCTCTAAGTGTCAAGGATTTCAAGAGGCCGCCAACCCCCATCTCTCTCCCTTTTTCCTTCCACCCCTTTCTCCCGCTGAGATTTCTAGCAAAATAGTCTCTCTCTTCAAGGAGTACTGTCAGCATCATCAATGTCTTGAAGAGAATTACTGTATTTGAGAACTAAAACTAGTATTTGATATTTAATTTAAATGTTAAAATTAAAAGAACACATCTATGTAAAACATAAAACACCACTACCAAAGCCTAGGTGGAAAGTTCTTCTCTAATTCATATTAAGCAGTGATAGGCTTTTTGAAAAAGCTGCTGGACTGGGACTCAGAACCCGTGTTCCCTTTCTAATTTTAGTTTAGTTTCTCAACCAAGTCAGCACTTTCCCTGGTTGAGGAATGTCCTCATCTGTAAACCAAACCTGATTTCTAAGGTCTCATCCAGCTGTCATGTTGGCTTCTGCCTCAATGAGATATTAACCTAATTAGGAAGTGTCTGTTGAATGAATGACTGAATGAATAAACCATCTCTCTCCAGGAACAATGTACTTTTAATATTCGGAAATATGTAGAAATGAATGCCCTTTGCTATGAAAGGCAGCCTAATTGTGCTCGCAATGCATCACTGTGCTTGCACCTAAGGATGCAACTGCAGTAGAGACTAGGAGGCCATCCACTGCTGCCTGTGTCCCTTGAGACTGCTCATCTCCATGTTGCCCAATGGCACAGAGAAGGAAAATTTGAGCCTCAAGAGGGAAAGCATTCTGCTAAAGGCCACCAAAGAATTACTGGGGTGAAGGGGGCTCCTGATACCTGCTCGTATCCTTTTCTTGGAAGGAAGAGGAGGAGGAGGAGGAGGAAGGGGAAACATCAGAGAAAAATGCACAGGAGATTACTAGAGCCACAGGTTGCCTTGATGCCTAAGTTTATAAATAACCCTAGCTTTTCTTGGGGCAAGGGAAGACGTAGTATAAACTGCACAATCTTATGACCTGGGCTTAACAGGAAAGAATAAGAGAGAAACAGGGGGCTTTCCATTCTCAAATGGCTCATTTTCCCTGTGCAATGTTCTATCCTGTGTTTGCCCAGGCAATAAGAACCTATGTCTACTCTATCTGCAGCAGGTTGGGGACTGGAGAGTAAGGGAATCAAGCTGAAGTGTTTTATGGGACAGGGACATCATTGATCAATACCTTTCCTCATTCTCTTTCATTCCCTCCTTTTCCTGACATATCTACCCCTTGCCACCAGAGGCAGCCCACAGTCCTTCCAGGCAACAGCAAATATTATTTACACCTTGCAAATAGACTCTATACTGGGAGACTCCTGGATCCTGGGGGATGTAAGATAATTAAGGAGAAAGGAGATAATGAAGGCAAACATCCAGCATTTCCTCAGCCATTACTAATGCACTGGGTTATTTGAACCCAAATGATGTCAAAGCTGGGAGGGCACAGAGTCTAACCTCTTTACCAAATGCAGGCAGGAAGGTCCAGAAGAAGCTTGTGACATACCTGGCAAAAAAACTAGATCAGAACCCAGGTGCACCAGGTCCTGGGCCATGACTCCTTTTACGTCTCCTTTGCTTCTCAGGAGTCAGGCTTACTGTGTTGCCTTCCTGTGTTCTCCTGGCTTCCCCCTGCCCTGCAGCCTGGAGGGTGTAATGGGCCTTCCTTGGGCTCCTACTCCCAGCTGAGGCTCATCCTGGCAGTGCCTCTCTGACACCCACTCCTCTTCTCCTAACTCCAGGCAAAAAGCACACGTTCAAACCTTATTATCTAAGTATAAACCTGGGGGTTGTGTTTGTTTATCTCAGTTTGCAAGCTCACAGTTGCTGGCCTTCAGAGTCCAGGCAAATATGTGCATGACTGGTCAGCACCAAGAAATTAATTTTCTCACATTGGAACAAAGTAGGTAAATAAAGCATAATCCCTTAGGCGGACTCCTGGCCCCCTACACAGTTACCCCACTTGCTGCACTGAGGGCATCTAAGCTAGAAGGCTGGCTGGTGGACACCAGTCCTGTAGCAAACAGGCAAAAAACACACACCCTTCCTAGGAGGCTCTGAAGCCTTGCTTGGGAATGTAGGATGAGAGTCCCCTGGAATGTCCAGGTGACTGGCCTGATGTATGTGAGAGAAAGGGGGTGGAACACCACTCAGAGGTCTGAGGAGTTCTGGTGATGCCAGTCCCTCTGCAGAAGCTTCTCCCGCCGCCAGCCGGGTTGGAGGTGGAGTAGTTCAGAATCAACTGACGCAGCCGGGAATAGAGCTTTGCAAAGCCACTCGCAGAGAAGGGAAGCATCTGCCCCACCCTCCCCCACCGCGCGCCCTCGATCCTCTGCCTACACCCTCCCCCCGTGACGTCACCCTCGCCCTGTCCCGGGGAGCCTGCTAAGCCTCTCAAATTCAAACTGCTAGACGCACTGCTGCCGCCGACACCGGATTGGAAGCGCGCGCCCAGGCTCTGCTGTGGCCGCCGCCCGCCGCCCCAGCCGGCAGCTCCCGGACCTCCCTACGCAATTGCAGCCAGGGCACCGGCGGCGCAGCTTCTCTGGGCTCAAACCTCGGTCTTCCTCTTCTGCCGCCCGCCGGATTTTTAATTTATGCGCACCCTTCCCCCAACAAAATTAAAGCAGCCAACAAAAAGCTGGGCATCCCCTCTGAAGTGGCGTCTTCTTTTACCTTGCTCTCCCTCTCTTCCCGAAGATGCTAAACTCCTGGCGGACTGCAGAGGAGGGGGGTCCCGTCTTCTCCTGATGTGTGAGTACCCCTCTCCCTGAGCTGTCTTTGCTCTCCCATCTCCACCCCCGCCGCCATCCCAGATTCCTGATTTTCCCACCCCCCTTTTTGCGCAGTTAAAAAAAAAAAAAAAAAGTAAAGCAATTTCTGCCACGAGCCCAAAATGGGGGAACCGCCCGAGATCCCTGCGAGATACCCCCGGGGAGGAGGAGGTGGGCTGGATTTAGTAGGACAACTCGGTTACTAATGACTCCGCGGCTGGCTGCGACCCGCCGGGAAATCGGGGGCAGGCATGTGTGTTCGGGAACAAGTGTGTGGGTGGGCTGGGGTAAGTGGGCAGGGAAGGGAGAGGAGCAGCCGCTTTGAGAAACGCAGTGATTTCATTCTGCCGTGTGGCCCACCCCCTCATTCACCCTCCCTCCCACTCCGCCTTCTTGCTTTGCCATTTTAATCAGCCTGCCTTGTTTCTTTCTTCCCTGCACCCGCTTCCCCCCCTGCCCCCCACTTAAGGTTTGCCTGTAGGTACCTGAGCTGACACCGAAGGTGCCTAAAGATGCTGAGCGGCGTTTGGTTTCTCAGTGTGTTAACCGTGGCCGGGATCTTACAGACAGAGAGTCGCAAAACTGCCAAAGACATTTGCAAGATCCGCTGCCTGTGCGAAGAGAAGGAAAACGTGCTGAATATTAACTGTGAAAACAAAGGATTTACAACTGTCAGCCTGCTCCAGCCCCCCCAGTATCGAATCTATCAGCTTTTTCTCAATGGAAACCTCCTGACGAGATTGTATCCCAACGAATTTGTCAATTACTCCAACGCAGTGACTCTTCACCTAGGTAACAACGGACTGCAGGAGATCCGGACTGGGGCATTCAGCGGCCTGAAAACCCTCAAGAGACTGCACCTCAATAACAACAAGCTCGAGGTATTGCGGGAGGACACATTCCTGGGCCTGGAGAGCCTGGAGTACCTCCAGGCCGACTACAATTACATCAGTGCCATTGAGGCTGGGGCATTCAGCAAACTTAATAAACTCAAAGTGCTCATCCTGAATGACAACCTTCTGCTGTCGCTGCCCAGCAATGTGTTCCGCTTTGTCCTGCTGACCCACTTAGACTTGAGGGGAAACAGGCTGAAAGTAATGCCTTTTGCTGGTGTCCTTGAACACATCGGAGGGATCATGGAGATTCAACTGGAGGAAAACCCATGGAATTGCACTTGTGATTTACTTCCTCTCAAGGCTTGGCTGGACACCATAACTGTTTTTGTGGGGGAGATCGTCTGTGAAACTCCTTTCAGGTTGCATGGGAAAGATGTGACCCAACTGACTAGGCAAGACCTCTGTCCCAGAAAAAGTGTCGGTGACTCCAGTCAGAGGGGCAGCCACCCCGACACACATGTGCAAAGGCTGTCACCTACAATGAATCCTGCTCTCAACCCAACCAGGGCTCCAAAAGCCAGCCGGCCACCCAAAATGAGAAATCGTCCTACTCCCAGAGTAACTGTGTCAAAGGACAGGCAGAGTTTTGGGCCAATCATGGTGTACCAGACCAAGTCCCCTGTGCCCCTCACCTGCCCTAGTAGCTGTGTCTGCACCTCTCAGAGCTCAGACAATGGTCTAAACGTTAACTGCCAAGAAAGGAAGTTCACTAATATCTCTGACCTACAGCCCAAACCTACCAGTCCAAAGAAACTCTACCTAACAGGAAACTATCTTCAAACTGTTTATAAGAATGACCTCTTAGAATACAGTTCTCTGGATTTGTTGCATTTAGGAAACAACAGGATTGCAGTCATTCAGGAAGGTGCCTTCACAAACCTGACCAGTTTACGCAGACTTTATCTGAATGGCAATTACCTTGAAGTGCTGTATCCTTCTATGTTTGATGGACTGCAGAGCTTACAATATCTCTATTTAGAGTACAATGTCATTAAGGAAATTAAGCCGCTGACCTTTGATGCTTTGATTAACTTGCAGCTCCTGTTCCTGAATAACAACCTGCTCCGGTCCTTACCCGACAACATATTTGGGGGCACAGCCCTCACCAGGCTGAATCTGAGAAACAACCATTTTTCACACCTGCCTGTGAAAGGGGTTCTGGATCAGCTTCCAGCTTTTATACAGATAGATCTGCAGGAGAACCCATGGGACTGCACCTGTGACATCATGGGGCTGAAGGACTGGACAGAACATGCCAATTCCCCTGTCATCATCAATGAGGTGACTTGTGAGTCTCCTGCCAAACATGCAGGGGAGATACTGAAATTTCTGGGAAGGGAGGCTATTTGTCCAGATAGCCCAAACTTGTCAGATGGGACCATTTTGTCAATGAATCACAACACAGACATTCCTCGTTCACTTAGTGTGTCTCCTAGTTCCTACCCTGAATTACACACGGAAGTTCCACTCTCTGTCTTAATTTTAGGATTGCTTGTTGTTTTCATCTTATCTGTCTGTTTTGGGGCCGGTTTGTTCGTCTTTGTCCTGAAACGCCGGAAGGGAGTGCCAAGTGTTCCCAGGAGTGCCAACAACTTAGATGTAAGTTCCTTCCAATTACAGTATGGGTCCTACAACACTGAGACTCATGATAAAACAGATGGCCATGTCTATAACTATATTCCCCCACCTGTGGGGCAGATGTGCCAAAACCCCATCTACATGCAGAAAGAAGGAGACCCAGTAGCCTATTACCGAAATCTGCAAGAGTTCAGCTATGGCAACCTGGAGGAGAAAAAAGAAGAGCCAGCCACACTTGCTTATACAATAAGTGCCACCGATTTGCTGGAAAAGCAGGCCACACCAAGAGAGCCTGAGCTGCTCTATCAAAATATTGCTGAGCGAGTCAAGGAACTCCCCAGCACAGGCCTAGTCCACTATAACTTTTGTACCTTACCTAAAAGGCAGTTTGCCCCTTCATATGAATCTCGACGCCAAAACCAAGACAGAATCAATAAAACCGTTTTATATGGAACTCCCAGAAAATGCTTTGTGGGGCAGTCAAAGCCCGACCACCCTTTACTGCAAGCTAAGCCGCAATCAGAACCAGACTACCTCGAAGTTCTGGAAAAACAAACTGCAATCAGTCAGCTGTGAAGGGAAATCATTGACAACCCTATGGCATCAAAGGATGCTGCTCCAAAACTGTCGGAAGCACTGCATTTGCTTTTGTGTTTGTTTGTGTTCTCGCTTTTCCAGTGTTAACGGGGGGGACTTTGGAAATGTTTGGGAGATGGGGTGAAGCAATGATTTTGCCTTTGCAAGTTTTCCTTTAAATTATTTCTCTCTCGCTCTTCCCCCACTTTTCCCTCTTCTCTTCTTAGGAACCATCTGTGGACATGTTTCTACAATGCATTTTTCATATGTTTTGTTTATGGTTTTGTTTCTGCTTTCTTTTTTTCAGTGTGGGAGTGGAAAGAGGAGATTATAGTGAATGAAGGAAGAATAGGCAGACTTTTCAAATGAAAATGGAAAGTATTTTGTAGAAGATCTCCAAAGATCTTTTGAAACTATAACTTCTTTTGTAAATAAGATATTTGGTGTTTCCATCTTCAGTTACCAAGTATAGCCACTGGGTATCACTTCTTTGTGTTAAAGTGCCTTCGCACTTTAAGTACATTACTTAAATGTTGCTTTTAGCTTTGATAAATTGAACATATTTTAATGTGTTGTATTTTTAAAATTGAAAACACTGTAAAATAGATCTATATGTCAGCTATATTAAGTCAACGTACAGTTTGCTTGAGTTATAGAAACCAGCTTGTCATCAAATGATTCTAGTTTAGAACTTTATAGACTTAACTGTAAAATATTTCCTTTCCTCTGGGTTTAAGTGATTTTATTTAAGTCAACTAAGGAGATTTAACAGTGGACTAGAGGTAATAAGCCACCTCAGTTGGGATTAGCGATTCATTAATAAAATATATTTAACCCAATATCAGAGTGAATTGAACAATTAATGCCCTTCCATAAGTCATTATTTTACGCTAACATGGTCAGTGTTTTAGATTATTTTCCTAATTAAGAATACATTACACAACTTGTAATATATTTTTTCTGCATTAAATTAGATATTTTTATATATTTAAATGAAAGAGTCTGTATTTCTAACTTTTTAATTGAAATTAATATTTTTTCTGCCTATTGAAACATTTTCTATAAACACACACCAGTAGAGGCCGCCACACACCTCATTTAACAAAGACATATGAGCCATTAAATACCTTGAAGGAAGACTTCAAAGGTGAGATTAAAACTTCCCAAATAAGTTCTCTGTAAATTCAAGGCAGCAGAGATAAAAATGTACACATTACTTTCTACTTCTTTTAGGCTTAAAGTTAGTTGGAATTCTCGTTTCATATTTTTGACAAAGCATTTTCCTCCTGAGTTTAATTGAAACATTAATGGGGTGCTACCAAACCATGTACTATTTGCATCTCCAAATCAATTAATAGTTACCTAAACCATGACAGTAAGCGTCTTTTTCTCTTTTTGCCTTCATTAGGCATATTTTACTTGAAAATTTCCTTGTCAGCTTGAGCAAGCCTGTCATTTTGGTCTTAGCATTAAAATGATTTTAACTAACCAAGTCTATATAACATTTATGAAGCCTTATTAGCCTGTAAATAATTTTAGATGCAAACATTATTGTGTGATTTAAACAAACAGCCCTTCTTTACAACAAAAAATAGTTTTGTTTTGTCTATTGTAAATCCTTATGCAACTGGGATGGTGATCTGCATATAAAGTAGTCCAGCTTTTCAATTCCTTATTAAAGCAAGTGATGGCGTCTGAAAGAAGCACACTGTTTCCTTTTCATAAATAGGTTACTGCACATAATAATCCTTTATTATCATGTGGAGATTGAAGTGGATCATGATAACTTATTTTAAAGCTTTAAAATGACTAATAGTATATTGTTGGTCACTATTAACAATTCCTGTGCTAGGCTTTCAATTGGAGTTACTTTAATCCAAATTGTTAGGATTAATAATCACTGGTGCAAAACACTTTTTCAAACAATAGAAGATAATTGTGTACATACATTCAGGAAAAAAATGTCCTTAACAATTTAAAATTTCTGAATATGAATATCCATAGTGAGAAGCTAACATTCTTTGATAAGAGATCAAAATTCCTGTTTAAATCCATTAGATCAAATTTGAAAATGGTGGGCTGAAATGGTCTGCAGGAAAGTTTAATGTATAGAAATTTTATATTCTACAGAAGATGAGCTAGAGATTACACTAGTTGAACTTGGAGAAAGCTCCTGGATACCACCTCGTCATATGAATTTCAAAAAAAAATCCTCCTGTGGTACAATTATAAATACAAAATACAGAGGTAGGTATGTTGCAATGTTATTATGAAGACAACAGATATTCTCTTAAGTTAGTTTTTAGGCTTAAACCATATGACTAGAGCTATTATCATAGTGATTTCATTTCCATGTTTGTTCTTATCCTCAAAGTAAAGCCTCTTCTATAAAATGCTATTGTTTTTAGAAAATTTCATTCATTAATCTTAAAGAAAGATACTTTAACATTAATTTAGTTCCACAGTGAGGCCTCCTGGAAGAACTCAAACTTTTAAACTCTTTTGCTTAAAAATTATGGTTTTGTTCTATATTCTTATGCTTCTTAGATTCATACTTCATTTGCATTAGGTTTTAAGATAAAATCATTTGAATGTAGTCGAGACTATTTCATATAAAAACATAATATACCATATAATTTGAAGCTTTATTTTCTACTGTAATCATAAACACTTTGAGTTTTATTAATTTATTTGCATCTCCACTGACTATACGGTTTTGCTTTATCTGTTCAAATGCTTTCAAACATATTTTATTTTAGGATTTTCATTTTTATCTCCTCCAGCTGGATTTTACTAGTTCCCTTTCACGTCACATGCAGCTTCTAAAGGGTGTGAGCTACAGCACAAATGGTTCCAGTCAACAGAATGAAGTTCCCAGGGCCCTGCCTGGAACAGATCTAGATGTCTGACCCTACAAATGGCAAATGGTAATTCCCTTTGATTCTAGCTCTTAGTTGTTTTCAGTGTTCCCGAGTATACTTCTGGCTAAATTCGTATTGAAATACTCAAGTACCACTTTGCAGAATGGACACCATTGCCAAGAGTCTAATTTGGTATGGATGGTCAACCTGTGTGCCTTGTTAGTTCCCTCCAGCATTTGGTGAATAAGGAAATGAACCTTGAATTTCCTCTTCTTTGTCATCTCTCCTGTAAGGTGACTTAATTTTTCTAAGTGATTCCATGTTATCAAGGGCTCAATAGTTTATGGTTTTAAAGTTCTTTTTAAAAACTGACAAGGGAGGTTCTATAATTTTTTGAATGCTGAAAATTCATTTTGATTGTACACATTCCAGAAACCTACTGGATTGGGTTGCTAGAGTAAAGAAAACCTTCCTCCAGACAATTCGAAATCATTCATTTCTTCATCTCATTCATTCAATAAGTATTTTTTGAATGCTTGCTTCCTAGGTGCCAGGCTCTATGCTGTGTGTGGAGGGTGCACAGAGATGAGCAGACAGGATTTCTGCTGCCCTCACTCCACCCTCCTCACTCCCACTCCCACTGCTACCAATCCCCCTCCCCCTCACAGGATCTCTCTCCCACCTGGCAAGGAGCTTAGTGCAAATAAAGGAGAACTTTGCCCGAATGACAATCACTCAGAGTAGCAGTGGAAACAGTAATGCAATGCCGAGGGATGAGTTTTTAAAGATGTATCTGTGCACTACAATATAAAATTGATATATCATAAATAGGTTGGCTATTACGTAGCCACTATTAACATCTATTTGGAGTCATACAGCTAAAAAGGAAAAAAAAAAACACCAAAATAAAACAAATTACTGCAGAATCGGGCCCAATACTATGAGCCCGATGATAGCTATATGTTTGTGCTATCTAAAGATCTACTTTGTAAAGTTGATTACCAAGACTGTAAATACAAAATCACAGACCTACTTAAATTTTTTGGAATATTCATGTTTTAGAAGCAATATTTAGTTTATATTCCCGTGGCTTAAAAGGTAATGTTTTGGCTTAAGTGTCTTTTACCAATACAATATTAAGACACTTAATTGTGAAAGAGAAAATTAAGTACTGTATATAGGTGTACTTTGCTTCTCACAATGGTTGTGCAAAAAGTCATGTGTAAATTTGAAGTTTTGTAAATCCAACTGTATTTTAATGCATTAAGGGAGCTATAATTTAGAGGAAACTTGTGAATCCTTTTATAAAGAAGAAAAACATTTTATAATACAAATAACCACACTCTGATTTATCTGTTTTGTATGTTTGGATTTTCAATATCGACTTTACCTAAAACGGAGCCCATGTGCATAATAAGAGTGTGTCTTGCCAGTGCTGCTTGTGCTACCAGTTTCTTGGTTGCTAAGGGCTTATACTTGAAAGTCTGCTGCAGTTTCGTGTGAATTGAGCTATCGAGCGATTCTCTGATGGCACAGTAGCCTTCCTGAACAGTCCAAGTAGCCTACCCATCTCAATTCAATTGGACACAGGACTCTTCTGCTCAGCAGCATCTCCTCTCCCAGATATGACAATGTCTCATTAGAAGGTAGAGTGACTCCTGTATTCACATTCTGCAAAGTGCTTAGAGTCACAGGTTTTATAATAAATATATGTTATTATGTAAACATACTGAATTGCATGTGTGTTGGAATTTTTTAGCAGTATTTTAGCTTGAAAGTACTTGTACAAATACTGTTAGATTTAGTTGCAAATAATTGTTCTCAAGTTCTTGGAATAAATGTTAAACGAAACGAGCTCTGGTGTATATAGACTTCTGTGCCAAATAGAGACATTGTTTAAGAAAATAAATGTCATATTTTGGGCTGTTAATAGGCAAAATGAAATATTGGAAATGTGATCAAATCAAATATTGTATTTTATTGGACAAACTGTTTACACAATTATTTCATGCTGTAGTTAGATTTCAGTTAATAAATAAATATTCACTAAAAATCAACATTCGAATTAGTTAGAAAAATTCTTTAGGAATTCAAGACAAAATATTGCGCCAACCATCCTGTTTGCCTTGATATATAATGTTCAAATGCTTACCTATTAGGGTTTTTATTATTTATGTTTAGGGTAAAATGAGCTGTTAAAAACATGTATTAATACTTCTCCATGAATATGCGTTAGAATCATATTTTTTAAAAATTGGAAGTAAACAAAACCAATGAAAGCAGTTAGGTAAAGATTTCTCTAAAAACTGAAGCAATGTTCACCGAATCCCCAGTCACCCCTCCACACACACACATTTACACTGAAATCAGCTGTTTTTGATTATAAAATTCGGTGTAATACCACAAGTGATCCGATAACCTCATATTTTTAGAGGCTGACATGCAAATCCGAGAAATTGAAATGGTGAAATCTTTAACAGAAATGCTGTTACTATATTCATAAAGACTAGAATTAAGACAAATGATAGAACATGAAAGAGAGAAAAGGAGAGAGATGTATTTTTTTGTTTTTGTGATTATGGTGGTATCATGGCAAATTGAATTCTTTGGTATTAGCACTTGGTGAAAAAAATCAACATCTGCCAGGTATACACCATTTACATATGTATAATATAACAAAAGATTTGAGATTCCTCTGGTGGACATGATGGCTTAAAATAGACTAAATTCTGTTGAAATTGTTAATATAATGTGCAATATATTCTGTTTACTCATGTAGTATTCACAGGATAGCCAAAACAATTGGAGCAGCCACATTGGAAAGTATTTTGTTAAAGGATGAGAATCAGTGTTAGTATACCAGATCATTCCATCCTTTGAAAAGATCAGTTGGAACAAAAGGGAATAAAATTTATACAGCTCTTCATTATGAACACATGTAATATACAAGTGTTCATCAACAATTCCACAATGCCATTGCTGATACTGGAAAAAAGACCATGAAAATAGATTTTCATATTCCTGGAGGGGCTGGAAATGCACCTGATTTGTGTTTGCCTAGTCACCTGCTTTGTAAATAGTTACACATTATTTTTATTCTTTTAAAATATTTTATGTTTGCTATCAACATTTCCATAAAAAGAAACATCTGACCTAGGTATCTGTCAGATTATTATCTGGCATTTTTGGACATTTTGATCTTGACAGAATGTTGGCTACAACATGCAATCCATGGTACCTTTCAGGTCACAAAGTGACTGCCAGGCACACAGAATTAGTGAGTGGTTTCTATTGTGGGTGATGCTCAGCTAAATCCCTCCCTTGTGAAGCCTCTTTCACTTTCAGATTGTTTAAACCTGGTGGTGTTTTGGAGTACAATAACTCTCTAATAAATAGTTCCTTAATGAATGGATGGATAGATGAATGGATGAGACTCACCTCTCTTATGAACACTGAAGTGAAAGGTTGAAAACTAGAGGATCTGTGTTCATGGCATAATTATAATGGATCACCAGCTGTTTCAGGAAATCTTTAAAAATGTTTACTCTTAACATTTTTTTTTTTTTTTTTTTTTTTTTTTTGCGGTGCTGGGGATCGAACCCAGGGCCTTGTGCATGCGAGGCAAGCACTCTACCAACTGAGCTATACCCCCAGCCCTACTCTTAACATTTTTAAAGCTTATAAGAAACACACACATGCAAAGATATACCACATGCAAATGTCAGAATAGTTATGCTAACACAAAGTTAAGATCCAACATTTGTTACATGCAGATAGGCCCAATTTTCAGGGACACTTTGGTATGTCCATTGAACCCAATGATCTCATTCTAGAGTTAAATGTAGCTTTACTGCTGAGCTGTGAGATTGCCCTGTTTTTCACTTTTAGAATTGGGACACTCCCAGTTAAGAGAAAATGTGCTCCCTGACAAACCTGAACGATGAATTCTTCCAGAACTTCTCATTCAGTTCTTTCAATGGCTCTGTGTAGTTGATTGGTTTATTTCTTTAGTCTTCTAGGTTGCAGAAAAATTTTTTGAACTCAAGACCATATTACATCATATTTCCATCAGAGAAGAATTGTTTCATAAAGACCTATTTATATAATATAAGAACCTACAGGTTCCCCATCTGGGAACAGTATTGGATTGTTTGAACTCAACTGATATATCCCACTTTCGCAGTCTATGATTCTAGGCTACTTTGAGAATGACTGCTGCACGCAAAACTAAGTTGGATCTTGAGACAACTATTATTGAAACCTTATACCTCTTCTTTCGGTTATCAAGACTGGACATAGCCCTAAACTGATTTATTTCCACTAGATTCAAATGTACTATTCATCTTGGGTTAATCCCTCTTCCTAAATTTGAGTATAAAAGATTCAAATAAGTTTTCTTCTTTATAAATCACAACAATCTACTGCTTACTTGGGGAAGGATTATGATGAGTTTTCCATTTATCTGTTTTTGAAAGGAGCTGTCTTTTTCTGTTGATGAATGAGTTATTCTGTTTAATGATTAGGAAAATTAAACTATGAATCTATCTAGAAAGACCATATTATAACATTACAGGGAAAATAGTATTTTTCCCATTTTATAGTTCATTATCCCACCCCTTTAGTGAATACTGCCAAGCTTCCTATCATCAGGGAAACTGATGTACATTTGGAAAAATCAGCAGAGCTTCAGAAATTCAATGATTCATTTCAGTGAGCAAAGCTCTTAGCTGACAAGTGGTATTTGGCCTCTTCCTGATCATAAATTTCAGCCATAGTTTTATGGCTGAGCCAATGTGTCTCTATCTGGTCAAATAGATTTTAACTGGAAACAAAGAATTAAAGCCCTCAATCTGATAATATTTTACCGACACGATCTTTTGCAAGAGTGAAAAGAGGAAAAAGTGTGCATCCAAAGTTTCTCTGCTTCCCAGAGGTTTCTGAGGAGCTTATTAACGGCATCAGTGAATGAAAGAAATCCAGCAACATTTAGCTGTGTGTTTTCTTCTGTCATGTTACAGCAAGTTTTGAAAAAGAAAATACAGATTATCCTTGTCCAAACCAACATCTTAAAAAAAGTAAATTTAAAGGAATACCATTGGGATACTAAGGACTTATAGTAAGATTACATTTCAAATGCTGATCTTGGAAGTTTGGAACCAAATGTATTTTATTGATGAAGTTGATCTCTGAAAAGCAAGAATGTTGTAAGTAGTAATCTGGGTAACTTGGAGGACAGATCTATTGGAGCAATTCATTGATCTTAAGCTGCATTTATTCAGATTTTGTTCTGTGTGAATTCAGTAGGAAGTTGTTGGTTTGTACTATGCAAAAAGCTCAAATGTGAATTTTAAGAATAAGCTAATTATTCAGCTCTTATAGAATAAAACCACAGAATGCTCTGCCTGTGTTGATGTTTTTCAATCAGATTTTCTCAGTTCCTCTCTAGAACAAAGTCAACTGTCCAAGGATGGATATTTATATAAGGGCATGGTAAAGTCTTAGGAAGAACGGGGTAAATATATGCTTTCTCAAATGATTTATTACAGAGAGCCAGGAAAGAGGGAATTTCACAAACTAAGGTTGCTGCTCTCCAAGAGAAATCTTTCCCAAATCTTATTCCTGACCAGGACACAAGTATTTTTAGTATGTAAGTCTGAATTTTACCAGATGCTGCCTCAATTTACTCACAAATAATATAGATTTCTTCTTATTTGTTGACCAAGGAAGATCTGAGGACATTGGGAATGTGGATCATTAGATAAAAGACCAGAAGTCCTAGGATTTATCTTTCCTGCTGCTGCTAACTCTCTGGGTGACACTGGGTCATGTCTTTTCCTTCTCTGAGAGTCAACTGCCTCATCTTAGGTTGGATTTAGCCTTCATGCACAAGAAATCCATTGAATAAAACAAGCTCACTACTAGGAAACACTGGAATCCACGTTAATTTATTAAAAAATAGTAAATCCTTCTCAAACTTGAAACATTATCCTTAATAACAAATTATTTTTAACAAAGCTCACACCTGTTTATATGACATACCATTGAAAACATTTGAGCTAGAAGTTCTAATGCTCCTTTGGGCTTAAAAAAGCCTCATGGTTTTCTTTCTGTCATCCTTATTTCAGCTCTTAAACATTATAATTGTATAAATCCATTTACACAAAGAGGATGAGTAATTTCTGGTAGTCCTTATGTGGTAACAGCTTGTCTCTAAAAATACAATTTATGGAGTGCTCACTGTGCGCTGAACACTTGAGCAGATGCTGTGCACATCTAAAACAAATCCACAAGTGTTCCTGAAGGCCAAGTGTGTGCCTAGCAGTGAGGCAAGATGCTGGAGAAAAAATGGAATACTTGTTAGCCACCATGTTTGCTTTCAGGACCACCTCTACATCAGAGAGACACAAGATATACTCTCCAAATAAAGCATGGTGCCTATCCTCAGGGAATTTATAACCACTTTGAGAAAAGGAGTTACTTGTCCTTGAAAGGGATATTGGAAGTCAGGATGAGAAAAGCGAAAGTTCAGTAGAGACAAGACTGGCATTATCTAAGAAAGCTACATGGAGCAGGCAGAACATGTACAGAGCCTTGAATTGAAGGCTTGGGGAATCAGAAAGGTTGAAAATGTAAAGGCAAGAATAAGCATAGAGGGGCTGGGGTTATGGCTCAGTGGTAGAGCACTTGCCTAGCACGTGTGAGGCATTGGGTTCGATTTTCAGCACCAAGTAAAAGTCAATAAATAAAATAAAGGTATTGTGTCCATTGACAATGTGTGTGTACATGCATGTGTGTGTGTATATATATATAAAATATGTATGTATATGCATTATATATATGCATATGAAATTCAGACTTGATTCCATAAATCATGAAATGCTTTTCAAGCAAAACAAAGATAACAGAACTAAATATTGAATAGGGCCTTATAAAGTATTTCACATGCATTTTAATATTAACCCTTGTAATCATTGCTTGACATTGTTATACTTGTGTTTCAATGAGGAAACTGAGGTTTAGGGAGTTTGGGTACTAGCCCCAGTAACCTAGTGACTATAGGGAAAGGCCATCTTGTTCCACAAGATTCAACACAAAGGACTGTTGAAAAGCAGTCCCTCTGGAGCCAGCATGCCAAGATTTGAAACCCAGCTCTGCTACCCACCAGTTGTGTGGCCTTAAGCAATTTATTTAACTTCTCTGGGCTTCAGTTTCCTTATCTGAAACAAGGCGGCAATGATCATCTTTACCTTACACAGTGACAAGGTAGGTCAATGAGTTAATATTTGAATAATAAAACATATTTGTTGTACTAGACAGAAAGTGAGAAGTGTATCACTTGAAACCAGTTGTGGCTGAGTTTTGACTCATGTCCTGTTCATTTCTAGTCCCACTGGATGAAAACAGAGGACCTATAGGCCAGCTGGAAGAAAGAGTTATCTGAGCTTTGGGAGGAGAGGGGACTGGAATCCAGGAAGCTGCTCTGGTGATTCAGGATAAAGGAAGTGAGTCCCTGTGTTTAAGGAATTGCAGAGATGACAGGAGACCCTCCTCCTGTGTTCAACCACAGGAGGTCCACAAGCTGAGAGCACGAATTGATCATTTAGAGAGCCGATTTTAATAAACACATCTACCTTTTGTCATGAGCAAATCCTTCGCATAATGATATTCATATTTTCTACTGAAAGGCATAAGGCAAAGTTAGTAAAAAAAAAAAAAAATGCAAGAATTTTCTTCAGGGATTCTACAGAAAAAGAACCTTGAAGAGCTTTAGTAATGGGAGGAGAGGAGTAACCTGAGGCCACCTTGAGAGGAATTTCAGGCATAGGCACTCCAGGTCTTAGCTATGTGCAGAGCCAACATAACAGATGCAGAAGGACTCAAGCTCAAAGTGTCTGGCACTTGGTTTTGATGCTCTACTGCTCTAATGGTTCTTGAAATTGTGAATCACTTTTGAACAGGGGACTCTGCATTTTCATTCTGCACTGATCCTCTGAAGTTACATATAACCCTTTTGGGGTCTATGACACCAGTGATTCAAATAACTTGCCACAAATTCCTCTTGTCTAAGGCAAATTTGTTTCTAGTAGGACCACTGTTTTATGAACATCCTACAACCTCTTGTTTTTCTAACTGCCTGTATCTAATTGCATTGTCCTGTCATATGAGGTCCTGAACTAAGTGAAAGTATGGATTCTTCTCCTTTTATATTCTCCTTATTTATAGTTTACATATCTTTTCAGTGCATTCAAAATGTATGTGTGTGTTTAAGAAAAATGAAAGCATACAGTGCTAATGCTGCAGTAGTTGGGGAAATGCCATGTCTTCTATGTGTCTGTTCTGTGCACACCCTGTTGTTATCTCCACAGTGCATTGCTCATAAGAGTAGTCAGATGATTTTGCAGTGTGAGAAGAGCAATTTGATTTTTTAGGGCAGGTAAAAAAAATGATCTGGTATGATGTAAGTACACTGCATAGGGAAGAAATTGTGTACATTTAAAAACTCTTCGCTTACCTCAGTGAGCTTTGGCCATAAGAATAACTTGCAGTGGGACCAGATGTCACTCATCAGAACTGCCTTAAAAACTAAGGAAAAAGAAGGGAGCAGAATTTCCTCCATTTAAGACCATCCAGAAACAAAAACATTTTGAAGAGAATGGAACTCGGGAAAGTTGACACATAAGTTAAGAGCAGGGGTGGAAATGATGAAATCCTGATTGACAGGATCGGGATATTTCCATTACATTCTGTTGCTTGATTACAAATGAAATTGTTTTGAAAAGGCTTGGAGGATTTCTATTCAATGGCACCTGGATAAGTTTCCACAGTTATTCATAGCAAAACAACTTAAATAGTAAATTAGAAAGGTCACAGGATGACAGCACTGTAGAAGCAAAAACTCCCCTGTACCCCCATGCACAGATTTCTATCAAGCTTTGTCAGGCACTCAGGAGGAGCTCCTACAAAAGCTCACAGCTGCCTTTGAAGCCTGGAATATTCAGAAACCAGAGACTATGGACCACAGATCAGTCTTCTGTGTATATCTGACACACAAACCATGGGTCTACTTGAAATGCAAATGAATGAGTTGTAGGGACAACATTGTCTTTAAACGTTGTATTCGGTCTTTCTGACTTAAAAACGCATCATCTACTGAAGTGCTGAATCTGTTGTGTGACGTACAAAGTTTAGGCCACATGTAAGGCTCAATGCTTATGGCTTACATCCATTTTATATTATAAAACACTCCACTCATTGCCGATTGGTTTCTTAGCCTGACAAAATTCCAGTAGTGCCAAGAAATGTAGAATCCCTGAGCCTGCGGAAGAGAGTTCTACAACTTTTGGCTGCATTGTTCCTGGAAGGGTAGATTCAGGCACCAAAAACCTCCGTAATCTGACTCTGAAACTGGTCAGATGGCTGTAGACTGAGAAAGCTTTGCTTTGCAACTGTGAAAGTTGCTGAATCACAGTAGAGAGCTAGCATATGACTTATAAAACTTCTAGCATTATCTATTTCATTTTATTTCTTTTTCCTAATAACCCCAGTGTTATCGAAATCCAGGCATGATTGCTACAGACAATCAAACCAAGTAATGATTATGGAACTAAACTTTAAAAGCTGATTTGGTAAATAAGTACCCAGTTCTCTGGTTTAATTCTTAAATAGACAAGTCGAGGATTCTTTAAAATTACTTTTTGCTATCTCTAGTAGATTAAAAACTACAGTGTGATTTTTTAAAAACACATTATGTTTGATATTGCCAAAGGCTGTCTCTTTTCCCTATAAGTAGTAATGACATCAAAGTCTCCCTGAATCTGTCAGCTACTTTGGGCAAAAATGGTTCTCAGACTACATGTGATAAAAAAAAAAGGCATGATTCTGTGTCTTAATTTACAAATTTTGTTATGAGGGTTGGGGATGTAGTTCAGTGATGGAGCACTCGCCTGGTATGCATGAGGCCTTGGGTTTAATCTCCCAGCAGAGCAAAAACAAAGAAAGAAACAAAAACATAACAGCAACAACAACAAACCCAAAACCCAAAATTGTACCATGAAGCTGGATGTGGTGGTACATGCCTATAGCCCCAGCTACTCAGGGGACTGAAGCAGGAGAATCTCAAGTTTGAGGCCTGCCTGGGCAAATTAAGGAGACACTGTCTCAAAATAAAATTTTTGAAAACATGGGGGCTCTGATGTAGTTCATCAGTAGAACACTTTCCTAGCCTGCTCAAGACTCTGGAGTTCAATCCCCAATACAAAAAAAATATTGTGCTGTAATTCCAATTACACAAAAGCAAGCATGTCTATTAGATTTCAGATGGCAAAATTTCCACATTTTTGTAAATTGAAGAAATAATTCTTAGCTTCTTCCAGCAATTTAGATTTGCTTTTTCATGTCAGATTGGTAATGTGCTGATAATGTAACAGGATTTGAGGGAGGCATATCTCACAGGCTGCTGTAAAATCCCAATCATCATGCTTAGGGATCAGAAAAGGATCTAGCAATTTAGTTTTTAAACACTACAAGATACTTGTAAATATCACCTGATCTTCATAAAATTATGAAAATCAGGAACAATTAACATGAAAATATATTTCTTTTCACTTTTCAGAGGAGACCAGAAGTATCTATGAAAGAATTTAAGGTTTTTTTTTTCTTCATATAGTAAACACTATCAAGAACAGGTGGGTGGAAGAGTACTGAAATGTAGGTTATTACCTTATTGTCCCCAGGGACAAAGAAAAGAACTTTTCAGTTCCAGCTATTATGCAACAAACCATTTTTTCAACATTCTTGTTCATAATGTTTTCTGGAGTGGAACGTCTGTCTTCAAAAGGTTTAAGCTAATGCCCACACATGCCCACTTAAAAATACTCTCCATTTATTACATTTCCTTTTCCCAGACCTCTGGTAAACTTAAGAGGCCTCATTATACTATATGGAGATAAAGAGATTCCCAAATGGAAAAGAACTGTTTTGAATGCTAATGTCCATAGCAGAGGGAAATAATGAACTCATTAACTCATTCATTCATTCATGTAACAAACATTTATTAAACACTATACAAAACTCCAGCTGTAATCCCCAAGGAGTTCACAATCAAGTGGTGCAGAAAGTCATGCATTAAACGAATACTAATGCAGAGTTGTAAATGCCATGAAAGAAGGATATACAGGGTGCACTGAGAATGAATAGGAGGCAGCTATAGGAGGCACTCTGGGTAAGAAGACCTACCAAAAGCTGTCCTAGAGCTAGACCTAGAGAGGTGGCTAGAATTATCTTGGCTGAAAAAGTTGGGTAAGGGAACAGCAGATTTAGAACAATAAGATATACTCCATGTTGGCATAAATATGTCAGAATATACTCTACTGTCCTGTATAGCTATAAAGAACAAAGAGAATTTAAAAAAATAGAATGACAACAGGAAAAAAAGACCTGTGCAAGGATGAGCATGTTTTCTTTTTGGAAGTGTTAACTCCAGCCTAGGGTGTAAGGGGAGGGCAGCAAGGATGAGACTGGCTTGGTAGACAAATCATGAAGACAAACTAAGGCAATCATAGGCAATGTGGCTTTGAGCAGAGTAGCAGTATGATCAAGTCTGTATTTAGAAAAGTCATTTTGGTGTTCTGGATAAAGGACTAGAGTGGGGAAAAGCCAGAATTGGAAAGAATAACTTAGAAGTTAATATAGTTGCTGGAGCAGCTGAATCTAGGGTATGGGAGCCCTAATGAGAAAGAGAGGTAAGCAGTTAGAGAACCTATTGTTGTCTTTGCATCAGAAGAAAAAGGGAGGGCTCAAATCCTGATACGTTGATATCACTTAGAATACTTTCATATAGTTAATGCTTTGCATGAAAAGCATTTATTCAGCTTATATTCCATTTTTGTGGAATTCTAAATTATCTATGGGAAGTATAGATAGCCTCACTTCTTCATACACACTAAAGGGTTTAGTGGATAAATATCATGCTTCAAAAATGACCATACTTAACAGAAGCATCTAGACATGCCCTAATTCGTAAATGTGCTAACATTTCCTCAATATAATTACCATTGTTTAGTATGGACATGTACTTGGTGATTATATGAGAATATAAATCCTATACAGAATATAGAAATTCCATAATGTGTTTATTATAAAACAATATTTTTAGGAAAAAGGTCGATAGAATTTGGAAGTCAGTCATCTCTTATACACAGCAATAATCAGAAAGCATTTAAGTAGAGATTTACAATTTAGTTATAAATTACATTTGATTCTTAATTTTGTTATTTTAAAGGGTTTATTTTATATTAAAAGAGTTTTTCCTTAAATTTCTAGGATCATCACCATTGCTTCATTAAATGATTCCATAATATATTAATTATGACATTTAACCAACACCCAAGCACCTGCACATTGCTGAGAACTGGAATCCTGTGTGAACGAGGCAGACAGGGTGGTGACCCTTGTAATGGTTGGGGAGATAGGCACAAACACTGCCTAGGAAAAAGTTCTCCTCAGTTTGGTTTGGAATCAAAGCAACACAACTGGGCTGGGGCTGTAGCTCAGTGGCAGAGCACTTGCCACTGAGGTTTGATCCTTAGCACCACATGAAAATAAACAAAAGACATTCTGGTTCATCTACAAGTACAAACACTTTTTTTTTTTTTTTTTAAAGCAACACAATTCTTCAAGGAACTCATACCATAATCGTTTGTTCACTCATTCGCCTGATAGTTACTAGGAATCTCCTTTCTGCTGGATATTATGCCTGAGGCTGGGTGCAGTGGTAAATAAAATAGATGAGGTTTCTGCTCTCATGGAACTTACTATCACCTAGTGAGTACTTAAAGTACAATGTGCTGAGTGCTAGGGTGAGGTGAACTACAGATGGAAAGTTCCCAGTATGTGATGGCACTGAAGATGTGTATGCATCTGCGTGTGTGTGTGTGTGTGTGTGTGTGTGTGTGTGTGTGAGAGAGAGAGAGAGAGAGAGAGAGAGAGACAGAGAGTGAGAGAAAGACAGGAGAGACATAAATTGGGAGAGAGAAGTAAAGATATGCTCATCTCAGTTTCGCCAAAATATAAAAACATTGTTTCTGTCATGTATGAAACAATAAGAGAACGAAACAGGAGAGAGGGAAAAGAAACGTGCATGTCACACCTCCTTATGGAAGTGACTTCCCAGTAATTATTGCTTCCAATTCTCAAGAATTTCTTCCAATTTATGATCTTTTCTTCTTTGACACATCCCATACAATAAAAAGAAATGTCCAATTCCTTTTGGATGAACTGGTAAGAATCTTTTAAGGTTTGTTCTTCCTAAACGCTCTTATAAAAAAAAGATCTAGCAGAATGTTGTACAAAGACTGAAAAAAAAGATGAGGACCCTAACCTGTTGAAGCTTCATTTTCTGTGATTATTTATACTCCTTTTTCCTCACCTTTGCCTTCCATGTAATCAGCCTCATCTTGTAGCACACTGGAAAGATGCTGATTACATACAAGTCACAGGGTAATTTACCCTTTTGACCTTCCTTGAGCTCTTATAAATCTCTCTACTGCTGGGAGGCCAGGGTTTTGTTCTTCCCTCAGCAACAAAGGGCTATTGCTTTATAAGCTGCCTCACATAGCAGCAGCAAAGAAACAGTGAAAACTGTGTGTGAGGCTGCAGGGGGAGGGGTGTCTGTGACCTTGGCCTTTCTGAGAATGTGGGGAAGAAGACCATTTCCCATTTTCCCAGTGTTCACAGCCCTAATCACACCAGAAGAAACGTCGGTGACAAATTGGAATGCAGCTATCAGTTGTGAGTGCAAAATGAGGAGGTTGGACCAGTTGATCTCAAAAGCTCCTTCTGGCACTCATGTTCCAGTATTCTAAATATGTCTCAAGCGTGATAACTTGAAGAGGAATTTGAATAGGGTGGTGAATTAGACCTATGTGTGAGAAGCACCCTGGTGGATATAGTCATTCACAAATCACAACTATGGACAGTCTCTCCTGAACCCAGATGTCAAACAGGGAAGGTTCAATCTGAGTTGTGTTGAATAAACATGGAGAGCCTGACCACCATACTAAATTAAATGGGAGTTCTCTGACCTCCAATAGAAGGTAAGCAGAGAGGAAAATAATTTCAGCATTTGGTTTCTATAAGTCTGGGAACATTTTTCAGCTTTGCAATTACATAGTTGTTTACAAAACTCCTTACATTCAAGATCAGGGGGGAGAGGGATTCTGAAAAGACTTGCAGAAGTCTCCCTGGTGAATTCATTCAGCTAAGTGATACCTGCTTTTCTCCTGATTAGGGCACTGTTAGAATTCCTTCTCTTTGTTTTCTGTGGTCAGCCAGCATCATCCTAATTGTTCCCCTTCTTTCTTTCATTCCTCTTGCTGTGTTAATTGTAATATTTGAAGCTGAGTCCTCTTAAATTTCACCTATTCTGGTTAAGATCTGTCTGAGCAGCATATAGCTAGAGAAATGGGTATATTTAATTCTTTCAATTAATTCAATATGGACAATCACCCATCTTAAAGCAAGTAATAATAACAATTACGTAGCATTTACATTGTACTACACAGTATTCTAAGTGCTTTACATGTATTAATTCATGCCATGTTCACAACCATCCTATGAGTGAGCTCGAGTGCACAGTGAACACACACATGGACATCATTGTGGGTATTTTTCCTCTGTGCTGGTTTGCATTTGTGGTAGTTATAGTGTCTTCTGTTTTTATTTTTAGTTTGGAGTTCTGAGAAAAACACAGAAATTTCTTTCACCGGTTTATTTTTTTCCTATCTACCATGGCACTCAGCCCTGACCTGGCAGACTTTTTATGTCCCAAAAATATTCTGGCAGTGCCAAGAGCCCAAGCAGCCATGCTACTGGAAGCAAGAGCAACGTCAGGCACCATGTGCCCTGAAGAATGCCAGTTTGAGAGATGCATTAAGATCCTGTAGGCTTCAACTGGCACAGAACTTTCGCTGTTCCCATTTGCAACTCAGGGAGACAGACCACTGAGCAAGAGAGACCTTGTCAAAGAGATATGGAGAATATTTTTCCCCAGGTTGCCTGAGAGCAGGTTTTCCCTGAAAGTCGCTCAATTGTCCAGCTTTTTCCCCTGGGGTATGTGAAGGTAGTCCTGGGGTGATGTAGTGTTTCAGGACAGTTACCCAGCACAAGATAAGATCCTGGAAAAAAGGAACCAAGTTTTTTCAGTTTTCTGGGAAGAATTTTTGGCAGTCTGCATCCTTATTATCGTCTTACCAAGCACTTTATTAAAAGCACTTGTATCAACACAACACTTATAAAAAGGCTGCATGCCTGATAGGGTTTGATATCCAGGCCTGTACCGTCACTACTTATATCACCATTTATCGGTGAGGAGTTCTGCTTCCTCAGATGTTGAAGTATACATCAGAGAAGCACGCCAAGGGAAGTGTAGAGTAGAAAATAAGAAGCTTTATTAAAGAAAAGTGGTAACACAGACTTCTCCCTGGAGGGAGAAGGGAGCCGTCTATGATGTTCTAGAATCCCAAGAAGTGAGGGCACCCTGTTCTCCTGTTCTCTCCCCGCTTATCTCATTCCTTCCAGCCTATGTGACTAGGCCCAGGAGATGACGGAGAGATGGCAAAAAGGTGAGAAGTAGATGGGGGGTGGGGGAAGGACCAAATGGAGCCCAGGGGCATTAATTAGCAACTCTTTACTTGCAGTCTTTTGAAAAAGAATGGTAAGGGCAGGTAAATTTGGTAATCAAAGGGCTCTGGAGGTCTTTTGACATTCCATTCTCCTAGGAGCAGATGGCTTTCATGGCGTCCATTTTCTCCATTTGACCCAATTCCCTATTTCTACACTAACTGCCTGTCCTCAATCTGGCTTCACTAGGAAAGTGAGAGCAAACTTGATCATCATTTTGAGATACTAATGATCTCTTATCTCTGCTCAGACATCATTGGGAGTTTTGGAAGATGAATTTGACTATCTAATTTACTCTGGCAACCAGAGCATTAGACTTTGTCCTGCCAGGGAGTAGCATGAAATGATGGTGGTTGTATGTTCTAATGAGGTTTTCCTTATGATTCCCTCCCACTGTGTCCCCTGCCTAAGCACAGATGACATCACGACATATGACCATCTTCATGTATGCCACTGCTCCCCAAATAGTGCTGTAAAAACTATAGGTATAGCAAGAGTTGGTCTCTTCATTTGGGTATGAATGTATGTGGAGCCACTGTGTGTGTGAGCATGTTTTTATTCCAAAAAGCATCTCACTCAGTGGCTACTGAACTTTGTTGATAAGCCACACTGGAAAGCGAAACTAGCATGCAAGTGGTAGCATCTTGTAGGCAGCATTGTGACATTTACTTTTCCTTCACAGTACCCATAAAAATCCCAAGATTAAATTTGGTTTGCCTTTTATTTCTTCTGTCACCCTTTGCTGGCTTTTCATTGCAGAGACTTTGTATGAGCATGTTGGACGTGGGAATGGGCTGCCAACAGATGAAATAAAAATACTTCCATCACTCTTCCTACCACCTCCAAGAAGTAGATGAAAATACTTGCAGGCCAGGGCTCAAATCTACATACTATGTCAACTACTGTGCTGTCTTTAAACACAGCCAAAACAGACAGGCACAGTGTAGTCTGAAATTTTTGGTTACTTCGGAAGAAAGTAAATACATATTTTAGTTTTCAACAACAAAAGAGCAGAAATGTATTCAACACTGTCTTGCTAATTTCAAACCGTTGTAGAGAGGTGTTTGTTTGTGCTTGCTAATGCTCAGTATAGACAGAAACACAGCATGCTTGGAACTGGTTCCACAGGAGTCATTAAAAGGCATGCTGAGAATATGTGCTAAGAATAAGACACAATTCTTTGTTCCTGTACTCTGGCAAAACTCATTATGGGAAGTGATTTCAAAGTCAAAGATATGACATGTTCATTCCTCCGGGAAAAGAGAGGGCTGATTGGCAAGTGTCTTTCTTTGTTCTGTCTCTGATGACTGCATCTTTGGCTGGGATGGCAGGAAGACATATTGGAATTCCACAGGTAGGCAAGATGAGAGACACCAGAATCCGGGCAGGAAAAGACCAGGCTAACATGTTATTGAGCATCAATATGATTGTACCATTTAAATCACACAACTTCATAGCATATGTTTTTATAGGGCTTTCAAACCATTGCAACCTGATGTACTAGAGGAAGGTCTTGGAGTCAGAAGACTTGTTGAAATCTTGGTTCTGCCACTTCTTCTGTGATCTTGAGTAAGGTTGTCTCCTCGAGCTTCAGTTTCCTAAATTGGAAAATGGACATAATAATAGCACTTACCACACAGTGATATGAGTTAAATTCACTCACATATTTTGAAGTGCCTTGCTCAGTGATTTGTACCCAACAGGTAATTCATGTATTTTTTTAATCTCTCAACATGAGGAATAGAAAGTACCCAATATCACGCAGTGTGGCTTGACCCATTCATGAGTGTGTTAAGCTATGAGCTCCATTTTAATATATTTTGGTTGTTCCTTGAGTCACTGACACTCCAGTTAGGCTTTCTTTAACTTATAAAAGTAATTTCCCACTAAGCTTTAGCATTTCACATAAGAACTAACCTTTCTCTATACTTCTTGCCTACTGTTACATACAGTAGTGCCCACCAATTTCTGGAGCACATTAAAATCATGTGGGGGAACCACAAATATCCAGGCCCTATGCAGAGATTCTTATTCAACTTGTGTAGGATGGATCTCTTGATATTTTTGGCATTGGCATTTTAAAAACATCCTGAGGTAATTCTAGCGTACACCAAAGTTAAGAATCTCTGATTGACAAGAGTATGTTTTCTCTCCTCCATCTTCTCCCCTCCTCCAGTACTAATGATGATGGGTTGCCTAAGCCAACCACACGCTCCTGCTTATTTCTCCTCAGTCCAGGACTTTGTGCAAGGTCAAGGTGCATGGTAAATGCTCAATAAATATCTCTTGAATAAATGAATGAATGCATGAATTGCCAGTGTTTCATGCTTGCAAGGGTGATGACTGGTGCTAGTGACTGATAAATTGAAAAGAGCACTGATTTAGAAATCAAAGAACCTGGGTTTTTGTTCTGATTTAATCATAAGCTACATGGGTTTTCGTGATCAAATCATTTATTCACTGAGCCTCAGTTTCCCCATGTGTAAAATGAGAATAGACTATAATGGCTTTTATAGTTCTGACGTCGTTATTCTGTGAGTCTATGAAAACCCATGGCACTAATAGCTATATTTCTGCCATTCTTATAAAATGACATGTACACGGGGAAAGGGAGTTTAATGAATCTTGTAAAAAGCACTTTCTGGAACTAGAGAAGCCATTTTCATAATGGAGAGGATTTAATGGACTTAGCTTGTAAAGAAGCAATTTAGTAGCTTCTGTCCATTTGGAGCTGTTGTTTGTGCTAAGCAGAAAGAAAGGAGAGGGCGATGAGTGAGGCTTTAGCACCCATCTTCTCTCAGAGACAGTGTGGCTTCTGGAATCAGGCTAACTGGATCCAGACTGACTGCTTACTAGCTGGATGACTTGGACATGTTCTTTGGGGTCTGATAAACATGAAATGAGGTAACATGTAAAGCACTTACAATAGTACCTGGTAAGTAGAAAGGGCATAGTAAATATTAAAGAAAAAAAAAGGAACAGGAGAAAATCTGAGTAAGATTCCCTGAGTCTAGTACTATTTGTTTCCATATTCCTATTCTAGACACTGAAGCTCAGGGCAGTCAAATAAATTTGCCCTTTGTGACAAACCTAGTAAATGGCAAAGGTGAGATGTTCAGTCAACACATGTGATGGCAAAGCCAGTGGCCTTGCCCTTATTCCTCATGGCTTTATTGGGATTCCTACCGGAGCTAGATGTGCTTGAAAACTCTCTACAATTCTTCATGCTATGCTCACTCTAGTAGTCAGTGCTGGAGGTTTGCTCACTTCAGTAGCCTGGCTTGGGTCCTGATGGGTTTGGTTTGGCTGCTGCTTCTCAGCTGTTTGCTATAGCCCTTTTTTAAGTGTCCTTTCCCATAGAAGAACAGTGTTGCTGCTTATAGATGGAGCTGGATTCAGACAGGCACCTCCAGCTTTTAGCACAGTGAAAACGTCTATGTAGGCAGAATTATTTCTTTATGCATCAAATCATAAAGGTCTTTGCAAAGTTATCTTTAAAAAATTAACTCTATCTTCTCCAAAGCAAGCAGCCCATCCTGGGAACTCATTAAGTCTGGAGCAGGGGGCCTGAGCCTAAGTGCTTTGAAAACTTCCCAGATTCTGCTAGTTAAAATCTCCCAGATTCAAGTTCAAAACTATTATTGTATAGTTGGGGAAAGTGAGAATGAAGAAAAGAAACCTACCCAAGATTGCATCAGAAGGACTCAGAGATAGGTCACCTGATTTCAATTGCAGAACTCTTTGCCTTGCCTGTCCAGCCAAAGTTCAGTAAAGTTCAGTAGATTCAGAACTTTAGGAGTACACATTGTTTTATTTGGGTAATCCAAGGTCAGGACCGTAGCAGAGTTGTCTTTATGAAATTCCCTGCTGTCTGATGACCCTCTGCTCCTTTTCAAGATATCATTCTAGGAAAATAAGAAAAGCTGTGTTACAAGGAGGCAATGGATTATAGTAGTTAATAATGTGCAATCTGGAGCCATACTAGCTGGTTTAAATATTGGTCTTATCACTTTCAAGTTATTGGATACTGGGAAAGTTGCTTAACTTTTCTGATCTTTGGTCTCCCCGGGAGGAAAGTGAATATAACAATGGCAGATGTGATGATTACATGTAATTGTGCATGCAAAGCACTTTGAACAATATCTGGCAATAGTAACTATTCAATTAATCTTTACTATTTCAGTTATCTTCCATTTTTGTCACAGACTCCAACTGAGATTTCATCTCATTGTTCCTCCAACTTTAAGAAGATGATGCTTATCATTTTCCTAGATCTCCTGTCTACAAAATATCTAGGTTTAGTTAGAGATAAACTCAACCACTACAAAGCAGCAAAGCTGTGACTATTTACCAGAGAGAACAACCCCAAGCTTCCTGCCATTCAATCTAGGTCAAAAGCTAAGTTGCAAAGAAAAGCTCCTAAGTGAGAGAATTTCTAGGAGTAGACATGGTCTACACACTATTCCAATGCATTCCTGAAATCAGACCTATCAGCAGAGAGTATGGCACAGAGATGCAATTGTACAGACGCTCCAGAAGAATGGCTTTTCTAAAATTGTGCTTTGGTATGACACAATATCATCAACCTCCATTAGGAAAGAAAGTATGCAACAGTACAATGAAACTCATTATTAAATATAGAGCAAGTGCTAGAAACTTGTCATTGAACTACCAATACTACTATTCATGTTAGTGTCTGGGAAAACATCCTGGTCTGTCTCTCTATCAAGATTAATTACACTTTCATCATATAAATGCTATATTTCTCCTTCTCAGACATTGAGGCTTTCACAGCATACAGATTTTCTCTTTTACTAGTGACTATGAGGCTGCTTAGAGACAATTTGGTGGCCATATCTTTAATAGCTGTCTAGAAATCAGGGTCTACAATTTTAGTTCAGGTTCATGTCACTTTGCCTCCACATGTTTTCTTTTTCATCTTTCATTTCTACTGCTGATTTGAGCTAAAAAACCTATTTTATGGATTCTAGTTTCTTTTATAATATTTAATATCTGACTATGTAAGAAAGGAAGAAGAAAAGGAAGAAAGGTAAATAAATATAAAAAGGGGTTCTCAATCCTTCAAAACTCGGCCCAGTGATGATATATACAGCAAGAGTACCACAAGCCCAGATCCCACAACACAAAGATGCATTTCAAAATGTTCATGTAGTCTTTGTCATTTAAAAGCAAAGAACTATATTATGACTTGTAAGAGAGGCTAGTCAAGGAACTATTTGGTTTCCTCAGACTCATGGATCCAACTGAGTTCTCAGTGAATTTTCCTTCCTTGGTAGTTATGCCCTTTGAAGACAACAAAGAGAGAGCCACCAACAATTAGTGATTCTCCTCTCATTTCTGTAGCTGTCCATGTTTTCCAGTTACTGCAATGAACGAATGTCTTAGGAGAACAAAATTTAGCACAACACCCACTTTATCCAATTTTATTTGCTTACTGCTGCTTCTGCTCAGATACTATGAAGACAGAATCAGTAGCATCACATGTTTTCCCAAATCAATAGTTTAATATCTTGGTTACAAATGCACTTATGATTAATCCAGTTCTCTTTATAAAGCTATAGGTCATACTTGATATAGCATGTAAATAACTATGATTCTTCATTGGACTGGTCTCAGAAAGACAAACGAGTTTCAGATGTGCTTTCTTTGATGAAGAAAAATTTTTTAAAAATTTTGCTCAGAAGTATAATATCTATGGCACTCTTTAAACATCAATGAAACACTTGTAGATAGCCTTATGCTGTGTTCAGTATGTATGGATATGTGACAAATTTAAATTTAAATACATTGGCTATTGCTCTATATCTCAATTCAATTGTAATTCACCTTTAAAATTTCCATCTGTACAACAGAATTCTAACCCTTTAATCAAATTCTTTAGGCTATGCTTTAGAATGTATCAATGTGGAGTGGATTTTATAAATGGCCATAAATGTTAACCATTAATTTCCTTATCACCATGATAATCTTCAATTTAGCAAGTAGGCAAGCAAATTGCTTCTTTAAAGCTAGGTGCATGAAATCATATTCATTATGAAAATGGCCTGTCTCATTTCCAGGAAGTGATTTCTACGGTCATCAAATTCTCCTTCCCCGAGTATAGGTCATTTTAAAGGGGAAGTGGCAATGTTGATATTAATGTCATGGTTATTCATGGACTCCCAAAGCAAAGAATGCTAGAGCCAGAAGGGTCTCCATGAGGGCAAGAGAGGGAAATGCATTTGTCTAACATGCCTCTACCTAAATGGAACGAAGCAATGAGGCTGTGTGTGTGTGTTCCTTTGTGTGTGTATAGAGGACAGAAAGAGACAAGGAGATTGAGTTAGAGGGAGGAGGGGACAGACTGAAGTGGGAGGCGGGCAGAAGAGGGAAGGGGGGAGGGAAAAAGGGAGAGAGAAGAGAGCACATGAAAGCAGTAGCATTCCTTTCTTCTCAACAGCTAGTGGTCTGGTGACTTAGAGTTCAATCAATATAATGACATCTATTTGGCTATAACCAGTGATCAGTCACAGGAAGTGTAGGAGAATGCTGTTATGCTATCTATATTCATTTTCATATCAATATCAACACGAATTTGGGATGATACAAATTTCAGTGTTGGCTACAATGGAATTCATGAAGAAAACTAAAGATCTATGGGGCTCAAAAGAGGAAGAACATAAGGAGAATCCTCACTGAAAAACCTTTGCCTTTTCAGACATTTATCTATAATAGGCTACAATTTATATCACCATTAACTGTTTGCATTATTTAGTATGGTAGGTGCCTTAAAGACCAAACCAGCAATAAATCTTCTTAAAAACAAAATAACTACTTGAAATTTGTTTTTTTATCTATATCTTCTTTGTCTCTAATACTTCATTGTAAACGAATGTGTTTTGGGGCAGTTCTGCCATATCCATTTGCATGGATGAGGGAGTCTAAAGGACTTTGTAGCTGGCTCTCATATCCCACTCCCATCTGGTCCTTCTCTCAGAGACATCAGCAGGGCTGAGAACTGCTTATGAAGACACCTGGTGGTCCATGCAGGCTGAGGTACATATGGGCAAGGCTACGGAAGGAGTAAAAAAGGAAGAAGGTAAAAAGGGGAGGGATTTACCTTGAACAGTGTTAGAACTATAGATGAGAGAGAAAATAACAAGGGGATTAATGGTGGTCATCAGATGCTAGGCCATGAACTGCAGCAATCTGAAAATATTTGCACTGGCCTGTTAAAAAATTGTATTTATTTATTTTTTGGCATTTGAAATGTTTTAAAAGGCGTTTGAATGAATTTTGAAAAGCATGAATATGCATTTCACTGTTATAAAGAATCACTTTTCATCCATATTATAACAAAATTCTATAGGGTTTTATACATCTTTACAAGGTGAACTGTCAAAAATAGCACAATGGAATTTAGATAATCAGAAGTATGAAATTAACAAATGTGTCAGGTGTTTTAAGAGAGGACCTGGGCTCTTAGAATTTTATTTACTTAAAATAGCAATTGTTGCTATAGGTTAAAAAAAAGATATTATTGGTGTTGAGGATAGAGCCCAGTGGTAGAGTGCTTGCTTAGTATGCACAAGCCCTGGGTTCAATGCCCACAAAACACCAAACAAACAAAATGAATTGCTGTGTCCCTGCTTCCCAAAAACTGGCAGTTATTTTCAAATAGCATTGTCATTTTCGTCATTTTCTCAGAAGACTGAGCTGTCATGAATAGAATCCTTTTGGTGTCCCAGGAATTGTTGTATAGCTTATTTATGGTTGTGCCAACCTAGTTCCAGACAGTGTCCAGGAATCTCCTTTTTTAAATTCAGAATTAGGCTACTGTATCTGAGGTGTCTATGCACTGATGAAAGGGTAAACAAAACGTGATTATTCACATAAACAATTTCATCTTAAAAAGAAAAAAAAAAAAAAAAAGAATGACCCTTGAAGTTGTCATGCTCACTGAAATAAGTCAATCAAGAAAAGACAAAACTGTGTGATTTCACTTATACAAAGTACACAGAACAGTCAGATTCACAGGGACAGAATGATTTTCAGGGACTATGGAGGAGGGTAGTGGGGAATTTTTAATGAGTACTGAATTTCAGTTTTTTTTTTGTGGTGCTGGGGATCAAACCCAGTGCAAGGCAAGCACTCTACCAAGTGAGCTATCTCCCCAGCCCTGAATTTCAGTTTTTCAAGAGGAAAAGAGTTCTGTGGATGAATGATGGTTGTACTAACACAATAATGTGAATGGATTTAATGCCACTGACCTGTACATTTTAATATAGTCAAATGGTAAATTTTATATTATGTATAGATTGCCACTATTTAAAAGAAACAAAACAAAAACAAATAGGTCACTGAAGCACCTACAGTACTCATGACCTCACATTCTGGGTTCTCGAGTCCTTTGGGTTCCCTTTAAGATATTGTGCATATTAAAGAAGAGCCTCTAAACTCTTCAGTCACAAGTACGCTCTCATTGCCACTTGCAGAGCTCTCCTGTATAATGTGTTCTCCCTGGAGAATAATCATTAAAATTGAACCTGTTAGAGCCCTCCTCAAGTTAGACCTCTCTCAATTAGCATCCTTCTTATAATTACATAGTCTCTCAGGTTAGAGACCTTCTTTGCTGAGGGGCAGAGGCATTAATGGATGAGGTGGGTGGAGGGGAGGTTTTCCCAACAGAAGAACAGTGTGACTCTGAGTCATCTGGTATTTGATTCCTTAATGGAGTTCAATGGATGGCATCTAACCTTTGGGGACAGTTGTTCATCTGCTTTGTTTCTCTCTACAGAACACATTAGTCATTGTCCCTGATTTGGTAGGTCAACCCCTTGAAATTTTGCCTTTAAAGGAATAGTCAGTTTGCCTGAATTCTGCCCCACCCTCAGGTTCATGTGCTGATAATTGCCTTGATACTGGATCCTCTACTGCTGAGTTACTGTGGCACAAGGGGCAGAGCCAGTACCACTCGTAGACTAGATGAGGGTACAGCTGCTGGTACCTAGGGAAGTCCAATTTATCAGCCCTATCATTCAATTATTTCCTATTTATTCAGCCCTATATGAAATCTTTGAATTTTTTATGAAAAATCCCATTAGCACAGAGGGATAGAAGTGTTATTAAGCTAATAAAATAGATTTCCATTGAAAGCAACTGGGGAAGCCAGAGAAATTAACATAAGAAATATAAAACTAATTAATTCCTGACTTGACACAGTTAAGGATTGTTTAGATTCGACACAGCAAAAAGGGAGGTATCTGTATTTTTAATAAAATAAAATAAGCCTACATACCAATATGCATTTTAAATAAACATGACAGAATGAGGGCATTATGATTTAGATACTTTGAGCATACTTGGGACGATAAATTGAGGAAAGTCAAAAAAATGTCCTGAAGATCTCACAGTAAGTGTCATACGGAAGAGGCAATAGGGGGCACCTGGCCAAAGGAACCAAAAATAAAGTGACAGCAACAAACTGAACTCAGTAAAGACCTACAATCTTTTAAATGTTTGCTCCTCCTCCACTTTCCTGCATACGGGAAACCTTTTGAATTTCAGTTGTCCAGAAAGGTAGGTAACTGTTATAAAACTGTTACCTTCACTGTTTTTAGTAATTTCAAATAAAGAGAATATGATATTACAGAAACTAGCTCTCTATAGCCTTATTTCCATTACAGATTAAGAGTTTTGTATGTTTGTATTGAAACTAAGCAGGGTATCTTGTGTTATATTCATAAAAAATATAGCCCTATATAAATGTAACTTTTACTTTGGGTGTAAGAGGGGCCAGATATTTACTGTCTAATCCAGTCACTTAGAGAAGTGGTACTCTTTCATGTTGCTGGGACATTATTTCAAGGTTTAAAGTGACTTGATGATTTTAAATTGATCTGAAGGATGAAGTGTGGTTGCAAAGTGCCTGGCACTTGTTTGAGGCAGCTTTGGGTTGCAACTTGGTCATTACCAGAGAGTAATCCTGAACCAAGGGCTTTGTACATACAAGTTCCAGCATTCTCTCTTACAGAATAGATATAGCCCAGCACAGCTGGTTGGAAATCAGTTCTGTTACTTACACATTCTATAAAACCAGATCACTTCACCATAGGGAAAAAAATCACAAACTATATAGAAAATAGTTGGCAAGGGAGGGTTAAGATAGAGTCAACTCTGTACCCTATGTGTTGCAAGGGTGTCAAAGCAGTTGTGGTCTTCAACAATTCTTCTGAATGAAACAAGTCCTTAATTTCTACTCACCAAAACAGAGCTTTGCCTCTTCTACCCACTACTACATACTCATCTTCAATCTTTCATTCTGAATGCTTTAGTTAATGTTTTATGGAGTCAAAAAATGTTGGGCATGGGAATTATATATCACAGCATAGTACAAGTCCTTCATTTTGCAGATCACAAAATAAGTATTGCATTAAATTATTTGCCTACAGTCATGCAAATAGTATCAGGATCTCTTTTTCACTGTACTATGATCAAATTATGCTAAGGCACTAAGGTGTAACACAACCCTGATTTTTATGAGGGGTATTTTCTAATGGACAATAAATTTATGAGGCTCCAGAGAAACTCTCTGTTGTACATTTTGTGTGTGTTTTTCCAATTATTAAAATAATAGCAATACATGAACCTCATTGTAAAAAGTTAAAACCATACTGAATGACTTAAAGTAAATCCCTATTCTTCCCCCAAAATTTAACTAAGCATTTCAGTCTGCCATTTCTGCAGGCTAATATGTATAAAACCAAATTTGTGTTTGAAACTCTATTTTGTTAAAATTAGTTTAAAATATATAGTATGTCCTTTTTGAAAAATATGGTTTTAAAATACGTAGCACAGATTCTTTTGAAGAGGTTTCTTCCATTTACAAATAACATGCAGGTCAAAAAACTATTAGAACGAAAGATAAGTTGAGGTTTATTATATTATTATCATCAATTAGATAAGTTGGAAAGTTTGTTTTAGTATAGTTGTTTTGTTTGCTTTTAAAAATTTAAAAACGTACATTTTAGAGAAAATAGAAAATGCAGATTATAAATAAGAATTCAGAAATAAAATAATCCTTAATTCCACATCCTTGACATCCTTTTTGATGTCTCGATCGATGTATAAGACCCACAAATTCCTGCAGTGTGGAAGTAAAGTTAATTATTTTAACAACTAATAAGAGATATAGTTCTTTTTAGGAAATTGACTACCTTCAGTTAGGTAAATTCCTTACAAGCACATGGGCATGAGAATGATGAAGTCCCAAGACACATGTGATTATAAAAAATAAATAAAATAACAATAAATAATTAAACAGCTCAGGGAAAAGAGAAATGACAGGGATTTAATGGGGAGGGGAAGAGGGATGGAGGGAAGGAGCAGGAGAGAGAAAAGAAAGGAAGAATTTCAAGGTTGTGCAGTTTAGTAGGATGGTGGCAACTTTGAGGAAAGGTGGCTAAAAGGAATCTCCTATGAAAGAGTACCCAGAGAGAAATTTAAAGAACAAGGATGTAAAAAATATTGCTCCTGCATTCACCCAAATGATTAATAACACACCTATAATTGTCTTCGGTGAAAATGTAAGTTCCACAACAGTGAAACTTCCTTCTTAACAACAATAAGCTATATTTTTTAATAGTATTTGTTGACTGAATAAAGAAATAGTTTGGGGGAAATAAGGAAATAGGGGCCAAGTGTGTGTTAGTGGAGGTGAAGCACAAGAGTTTAAAAGAAACAGGATCTCAGAATCAGAGGTGAGAATGACAACATAAAATGTCAGGAATTTACAGAAATGTTACAGAGGTAGTGGACAACCCACAGGAAAGAAATGAGAGACCAACAAATTTTCTTCCAACCTTAAATACTATCCAATAGTAAAGCATCCTTTTCCACATAGAAATACATATGGATTTATGCTAACTTGGATTGTTTTTCATTTAATGGATATGAATAATTTGTTTAACCTTTTGTTCATTTTCAATGGTTCACTATGAAAAAAGCAATGCTGTGCTGAACATTCTTGTTAATTAAAAGGACCACATAAGTATAAAAATAGGAAAAGTTTAAATCATTGCTGGAAAACAGGGGTCCATCAATAGCAAGAACCTGGGGCTATTTGAAAGAGGTATGGATAGGAGGTCGAGGGCAATATTATTCTGTTATTCTTCTACACATGAATGAAAAGCCCAGTGGAAGGGTTGAGAGGTGAATAACACCTCCTCGAGTCCAAGTGCCCATGGTGGAGGAATATGCAGCCCCTGGCTCTGGATAACAACTGAGAACTACTCCAGGGTCAGGTCACTCAGTGGCAGACAGGATGTTCACTTTCCTGCTTTATTCCACTAACAGCAGTGATGTGCTAAGAGGGAGGACAGCACAGCAAAAGGCTCAGAAAGGGCAGTAAGGACATATTAGGAAGAAGGACGACCTTAAGCTAGCTTTATGCTGCCACCTCGAACAGAGAGAAAGAATGCTGGGCCCAGCATTGTCCACAGGAATCCCCTCTACATTTGGTTAAAACCAACTTGATCATCAATCCAGCAAAATAAAACTATCAAAATGTAAATCTCCAATGTTCTCATTAGAACTATAAATATATGTACATATATATAATGTATATATATAATGTATATATATATATACATATATATGTTATATATATATGTTATATACTGAAACCCATCCCAACTAGTGGAGAACACTCTGTTAGGATGTGGAAACAGACCAAATTAACAAGCATTTGAAAAAATTCAATAGAAAGGGACTAGTCCATGGAATAAGGGCATAATTTCTCCCCATGAAACAGACTTATTTCATGGAGCTGGGGCAAAATATAAGAAAAAAACTATATTTTGTATTCTCCAAGAGTTTTGGGAGAGCATTTTTCTTTTTTTTTTTTAATGATTTTTTGGGGGAGAGCATTTCACAGATGAAAACAAAGCAATATGAAATCAGGCAAGATTGCTTTTAGATAAAAAAAAAACACAATTAAAGAATGAAAATAATACTATTATGGCAGCAAAGAGTATAGAGATTACTGTAGAAAAAAAAATCTAAAAAGTAGAATAAATCAGAAAATTCTCCCAGAATCTAGAGTAAAGGGTTAGAGAGAAACATGATATGCAAAGACATAAAGGTCATGGAATTCTTAAGCACAATGAATTTAAATTCTTTGAAGAGAAAAAGGAACAAACGAAGAAGAAATAATAGAGAAATAATAGGAAAAAAAAACCTCTGAGCTTAGGCTAATTAAGTTTTAGCTAGTTAAATCTTCTCCTTGATTAGGGAAAAAATACAGGATGTTCATTCATGCTGCTGAAAGAAATACATAGTGTAGCCAGTCTTTTTCTTTTGACATTTGCCAAATAGCAAAGAGGAAATCAGCATTTTTCCCTCAGGCAGAGACAGGAAGCTGAAAATATCAGCTGGCACTTTGAAAGACAATTATAGTGATTCCTTGGATGAGGTATAAGAAGGAAGATAAAGAAAGATCTGGAAGAAGGATGAAAACCTGAATGGAAGTTTGCTGGTTTCCTGCCAAAGGTAAATATGTCTGTAGATCACCACTCACCTCTAGGCAGACTGCATGAATTGTAGAATCCTCCCAAGAAATAAATAATTCCACAAATGCATTCTTGGCTAAAACAAACCAAGAAACTCACAACAGATATCACAGGACTTCTCACTGTATCTATATCTACATCTTTACATGATATACAAGATGATCACAAGCAATGAACTACTCTCTCCCATCTCGATGCTTCATTTATGTCACTTAACTTTGCAGGTTATATATGATTTGTCATGTAATAACTTCTAAACACCATTTGAAAGTAATTCAAAAAATAATAACTGTATACTTCCTATGTGTCAAACCTGTAAGAATTCTGTGCTTCATATTATTTTCCACATGTAAATCAATGCCAGGTTGATCTTAGGAGAGGGCAAAGTGCCATCAAATGCCAGTGTGAAATCAAGATCATTTTGTGATTACCACAAGGGTAGCATATTAGTTCTCATTCCTATGAAAGAGATTTAAACAGTTACTGTCAATTCTCCCCCATGAAAATGAATCTTCAAAATTCTATTTGAAAACATGATTTTGCATAAAAATATAAACCTCCATATCAACTAAGGTTCTCTTTCACTTTAAGAACTTGGAAAAGATTTACTTGAACCTTTATTCTACATCCAATTAAAGTCTAAGATTTTCCCAAGGATTTCATAATTTTCAAATTTATGGGTTTGGGTGGGGGATAGTGGAAGTGTCTCAAGTTGACCAAAGATTCACAGCTCCTCCTGGATTTGTCCAGTTTATGGATTACTTCAATCTCCTATGGACACATTCCTTGTGTACATACAATACAATCAGAAATGGAGAATTTAGCTTCTTGCCTCAAAAAAGAAATGAAACAAAACCAGCCACAAAATAGCCTACTGTGTTATCTCTCTTCCAAGAGAAAAACATGGAAAGGGGCTGGGCCTTCCAGGTCTAAGGTCTTCCTAAAATGGACTGGCTTAGACCTCCTCTCTCCTGTGGAAGAGGGCATGAAAAGATGAGAGGGTGAGAAGGAACTGGAAGTCTTCCATGACCCCAATTCTGCTGCTCAGGAAGTGGGTAGGTAGTGTTTCCCTTCAATAGCCAGTAAGGACATTAACTTCCATTTTTTTCCATTAAAGATTCCTTAACTAAAAAGACAATTTTCATGTCTATTTTAATATTTGGTGTCTACCACATCTAACAATCTGAGGAATCTCAGTTGATTCTTATGTAGGACTTAGTCCCAAGATAAGTGACTGATACCTTGAATTTTGAGGTTTTATCAAAAATCCTCCTTTCTTTACATTAGGCCTGGAGCAAATTAATGGTGTAGTGAGCAGAGACGCATGCCATCTTTTAATTTATATAAAATTTCAAATTGTTCCTATAGAGTACTTAAAATTTTTCATTTTCTCCCAATGTGGAACTTCTATCAGATGTCTGAGTAGCTGTATATGAATGATGTTTATTTGAAATTGAGACAGTCATTTAATTCCATTCCTCTCCAGTCCTGTTGAACTGATATGTGGATGCAGCCCAGATTACACCTAAGTCAATCTTGACCACACATGCTTCTTCACTAAAAGCCCTGTATTCACTGACCTTGCTGTCCTAGTTGCCCCAATCTGACAATCATTGCTGTGTCATGTGTAAAGTGTATATATTAAATCACACATTTCTCTCACACCTCTACTTGCTGAGAACAATTGGTCTGGATTCCACTCAATTCCAGATGAATCATCTGGTTTCCCGTTTAGATTTAGTTTTGGCATTAACACATCTGCTGAGAACCTGAAAGATTACAGAGCCCCAATTAAGCTACTTTGGCCTGAGGCTGGACCTGAACCTGTACTGTAACTGAGCAATTGATGCTGTTCTCTAACTTCATCTTATAGCTAGCTTCCAAGGGCACTCAGGAAATCTGCTTTAGAATGGGATTCCAATTAGAATAAGATATGTTCCATGCTTATATAATTATAAATAGAGTCAAAATGGACTCTATTGTCATGCACAACTAAAAAGAATCAATAAAAAAAGAATTCTACTGTAGACTCTGTGGGAGCTATTTGTTTAGATGGCACTAAAGATCTCAAGACTGAACCTCTCAGGCATTTCATCAGTTCGGACCATGTGTCACAGCCATTATTCCAAGACCACAATCTGATATTCCCCCAAATGAATCTTAACTTTGGGTAGTGGTTTCTCTTAGAATTAGATAAATAATTTCTGCAAGAGTGCAGCTGAGCAATGAAACCTAACTCTCCAGATTGCCTACAAAGCATGTGAACTTGGAATTCTGCCCCAATAAATCAGACTAACAGGATATAGTCAGTTCTTCTCCCAATCCTTTCCCTACTGCCAATATGGTCTTCCTATGATTTGGATATGGTTCAAGTGTGTTCTGTCAAGTCCCTGTGCTGGAATTTTGGCCTCCAATCCATCAGTTTTGAAAGACACAACCTTTCAAAGCTAGGACAATTCCTTTGCCCATTTATTGATTGGGTTACTTAGTGTGTGTTCTTGAGATTTTTATATATCCTGGAGATGAAAGCTCTATCTGAGGTGCAGGTGGCAAAGATTTTCTCCCATTCTCTAGGCTCTCTCTTCACGTTCTTCATTGTTACCTTTTCCGTGAGGAAGCTTTCTAGCTTTAATCCATCCCATTTGTTGATTCTTAATTACTTCTTGTGCTTTAGAAGTCTTGTTGAGGAAGTCAGGTCCTAAGCCAACATGGTGGAAAGCTGAGCCTACTTTTTTTGTTGTTGTTGTTGTAGATAGACAGGATACATTTTAAATTTTATTTTATTTTATTTTTATGTGGTGCTCTGGATAGTTTTATTTTATTAATTTATTTTTATGTGGTGCTGTGGATCGAACCCAGGGCCTCACACATGCTAGAAAAACACTGTACCACTGAGCTACAATTTAGTAGCCCTGGGCCTACTTTTTCTTTTAGTAGGCATAGGGTCTCTTGTTTAATGCTTAAGTCCTTGATCCACTTTGAGTTTTGTGCAGAGTGAGAGATAGGGATTTAATTTTATTTTGCTACATATGAATTTCCAGTATTCCCAGCGCCATTTGTTGAAGAGGCTATCTTTTCTCCAATGTATGTTTTTGGTGCCTTTGTCTACTATGAGATAAAAACTGTATTTATGTGGGTTTTTCTCTGTGTCTTCCATTCTGTACCATTAGGCTACATATTGGTGCCAGTACCATGCCATTTTTGTTACTATAACCCAATTAATAAATAGGCAAAGGAACTGAGAGGCACTTCACAGAAGAAATATGGTTGGTCAACAAATATATGAAAAAATATTCAACATCTCTAGCAATTAGAGAAATGCAAATTAACACTACATTGAGATTTCAGCTCACCCCAGTTAGAATGGCAATTATCAAGAATAATATAAAAAGAGTTGGGTGTAGTAGGGCACAACTGTAATCCCAGCAGCTATGGAGGCTGAGGCAGGAGAATTGCAAGATCAGCCAGCGTCAGCAACTCAGTGAGACCCTGTTTCTAAATAAAATACTAAAAAGGCTGGGAATGTGGCTCAGTGGTTAAGTTCCTGGGTTCAATTCCCAGGACAAAAAAAAAAAAAAAAAAAGAATACATGTAACAATAAATGTGGGTGAGGATGTGGGGAAAAAGGTTCACTCATACATTGCTGGTGGGACTGCAAATTGGTGCAACCACTCTGGAAAGCAGTATGGAGGTTCCAGAAAAATTGGAATGAAACCATTTAACCCAGTTATCTCACTCCCTGGCTTATACCCAAAGGACTTAAAATCAATATACTACAGTGATGCAGCCACATCAATGTTTATAGCAGCACAATAGGGGGGTATGGAAGAATAGAATAATGATATATAATACTTATTTGATTACATAATCAATGTGATTCTACATCAAGTACAACCAGAAGAATGAGAAGTTAATACTCCATATATGTTAATACATTCAACTGTCATGTATAACTAATAAGAACAATAACAAAAAAAGTTAGGGCAAGATGGAACAGGATTAGGATATGGGGCACTTCCTTCAGGAGGGATTAATGCAGATCTTTTATTTATTTATTTTTTTCAGTACTGGGGATTGGACCCAGGGCCTTGTGCTTATGAGGCAAGCACTCTACCAACTGAGCTATCTCCCCAGCCCTTAATGCAAATCTTGCAGGACCAGGTTAGTTCCCATGAGAGCAGACTGTTATGAGGGAGCAAGTCTGAATCCTCCCCAGACTCTTGCTTCCTATCTCCCCATGTCATATCTGTCTCCTATGTTTACTTTTGTCATGTGATGCCAGGCCATGGCAGGCAGAAGCCCTCATAAGAGATCAACCAGACAATACCCATTAACTTACCAAAAGGTCCATTCAATGCCCTATTGCAATGATAAGAACGGGGAGATATAGAAATAGAGAGGATATGCAATTTGGATGAAATCAACATTTGAACGGGCAGAGTGATTCCCCTTATGTTGGTGGGCCTCACAAAATTAGTTGAAGGCCTAGATAGAGCAAAAACTTAGACTTGCTCTTGAGTAAGAGGAAAGACGTCCTTCCTTGAGCAGGGTCATAGTCATTTTGTCTCCTGCCTTTGAACTCAAATCTGGAATACTGTCCTTTTCTGGGTCTTGAGTCTGCTGGTGTTCAAACTGAAATTTAACCACTGCTAACTCTGCTAGTTCTCAAGCTTGCTAACTGCAAATCTTGGAATTTGTTACCCTCTGTAATTGCATGAACCAATTTTCTATAACAATCTCTGCCTTTTTCATATTTGAAGGGGAAAGAGAAGAAGAAGAGAGAGTAATAATGTAATTCCTTAGGTCTGATCTGAATGGAGAATACAGGTGGAATCAGCAAATCTAAGTGCTAAGACTCACAAATTAGCTGTAGCTTCTTCCCTAGTAAATTTTCCAGGTATTATATTGCAAAATTGGTACGAATGTATCTATTTCAGGTAGTTAGACATGCCATTAATTGATTAGCAACATTAACTTGTCAACAATACAAGATTTTACCTATACCCATAAAGTGAAGAAAGCCTTAAGAATTCGGAACATTTAAAGAGTAAACGGTGGTGAGTATGAATGTAACTTTTTGCTTTGTCTTGTTTGACACTGAAGGAACACCTGATTGAATCTTCTAACTGTACACAATATGAACATGTAACTAGCCAGATTAGTTAGCCAAAGTTCAGGCCATGATTGTGGAAATTCGATGACAAAATTAGAAATGGTTTCAAGGACTGTTTTTTGGATCCACTGGCCAGCAGTATGATGATCTGATAAAAAAAAAGAGACTCTTGAGTTTATTAGTTGGATTGGAACCCTGACACTGCCTACTTACCTGTGTAAACTTGGAAAACTTAAGTTAACTTCTGGGACTCCGTTTCTGAATCTGTAAAATGCAGACAATAATACAACTTACATTTAGGCTTTTGTGAGGATTAAACTAGTTAATATACATATTAAAACTTATGTCTTGTGAATAAGGGTAGCTGCTATTATTTTGTAGGAAGAACCTGCCCATCAGCATGAAGCATTAAGAACTGATGATAAAGAGTAATGTCATTGCTGAAGTACTTTTACTACTGTCCCTCTCATCATATATTCCAGAATACAGGAGCAAGTGGCTCCACCACTTAATAGATGTGTGATTTTGGATAAAGTATATCTTCACCAGTTTCATGTTTTGTAAAACTGTGATAGTAACGGTACTTCTATCACAGGGTTTTTTGTTTTTTGTTTTGTGGTGCTGGGGATCGATCCCAAGGCCTTGTGCATGCAAGGCAAGCACTCTACCAGCTGAGCTATCTCCCCAGCCCCTATCACAGGGTTTTAATGATTTAATGAAATAATGAACATGAATATCTTAAAAATCTTAAGATATGGTTTAATATTACCTGCAGTTTTTGATAATTCACAAAACTGAGTGAATATGTTAGGGTTGGAAAAATATAAGCTTAATTTGTAACCTGAAGAACTAAAGTTAAATAATGAAAAATCTTGCAATAATGAGGTTCATTAGGTGCTGAAACAGAATCTTCTCAAAATTGGCAGAATTGATTTTGTTAGAACTGACATATAATCACTAAAGGCCTTTTATAAGACAAGGACTTTGGCGTCTTTAGGATTAGATGAAAACATTTTCAGCAATGTGTTTAATTTTTTGAACTAAAAATTGTATTTAAGGGCCAGTTAAATAAGTTTATCAAAAAATTTTGTACCTTAGTTCTAGATACCTTTGAAAATTCATTTGGGAGGTATTTTCTTTTACAGCTCTGATACTTCAAATGTGTTCTTTCTAAAATAATACAGAACAGAGATTTGTAATTTCAATATTATGGGACTTAGGGGATTTTCAGAAAACATTTTATAAGGTCTCTATTCTAGACCACCTGGTACAATTATTCAGAAGCAAATCCTGGGGGATCTTACCCAATAATTAGTGAATATTTTAAGTCTCTTCTATAGGTAGGCAATTTTTGCATGGACTCTTTAGTTATAATGCAAAAGTAAAGAACCCCAGTATAGACACTTTTCCATTATCCACTGTAATAAAAGCAGTCAGGGTTGAATAACTACTGTTGGAACTTACTACCACATGTCAAAGGGAAAGGAAAAGTTCATCCATGCTTAAATGCATATTATTACTTATTTCTTTTGGATTGGTATACCTTAATATTCACCCGTTTTTTACTTACTATTCTTTCCCTGGATACTCTTAGGACTCCTAGTTCTTTGCTATATATGGCATCCATTGAAATCCATCATAAGTTTTCCTCAATTTGCCAACCTAAATCATGCAATTTCTTCCCTTTATAGAACTTATTCAAGTACCTGCACTCTGAGTTTGGCTACCTCCTTAGCTTAAAGCTCCAAAGTTCTAGGAGGAGATCTTATTGACAGTAGTCTAACTCTGCAAGAGGGAGAATACTTAATAAGGTTGTTGAAGTAAAACAAATAATTTTTCACATTATGATAGGCTTATGTTACCTTAAGTATTTCTTTATAAATGTTAATTCATTTTCTGTTAACAATTAGTTATATCTAATGAGTACCACTACCTGAATTTGTTGAATATTATTGAGATATACATGTGCATGCACACACATGTAACACTATCAGTGGCCAGCAAAATAAATAATATAGCCATGAGACATATGTAAGTTTATACAATTTACTAATTGTGCATTATTAAAACATAGCTATATAATTAGTTATATCTTTAGATAACCATATCTATCTCTACATATACATGCGCATGCATTCACACACAAAGAACTTCTTCCTTACAAACATGGTTCTTTTATGCAAATAAATTATAAGTCATTATTTTTCATTAGTAGTTTACTGGAAGATATTATTATCAGAAGACCTGATTGCTTGTCTGTTCAAAGTATTAGTCACCTAATACATAGTAGGTCAAGTACGCATGTGTATATGTGTGTGTGTGTGTGTGTATCTATACTCAGTTTTAATTTAACTTCTTTTTTGAAATAAACTTATAGGGTAGTCCATGAACTGTCCTTTTTGCCATCTACAATTAAAACACTCCTCAGCAGTATTAATATTGATAATGTACATTTTTATATAGGTATGAAAGAAATGGTCAAGTCAAATGCACATGTTGCTTGAAGAACTGTTTCACTGAGCAGGGTCTCCCTAGTAAGTCATTTCTTGATGGTTCAGAACATATATGAAGGATTTCAAGTCTCCAGTAAAACTACCTACTTTCTGACAAACATTTTTTTGAAATATTGGTTAGTGAAATTTTCAAAGAAAGTACAGTTCTTTAATGTGCTCCCTATCATATAGGCACATATAATCAGTGATTTCTTAGGGAACACTGATTATCTCTAAAAATTTCAGCTGCCTAGACCTTGCTATATTTGTTATAAGGAAGCTCATTCAGCTGACCTCAGCATAATGAGTACAGATGATGTAAATTGAGCTGAATTCAAGTAAATTAGACCATCAACTAAAATACAGTAACCACTAGCAATGTATTTCTGTCACTGTTTGTCTCTAGTTTTTATCCTAAGTTGCTTGTCAGACAAAATGTGACCATCTATTACCCAGCTTCAATTATTCCTACGTCTAGAGGAACATTCAAATGGCCCTTTTAGCTATTAAAAACATTCAGCTACAGAGTTACAGCAGCATTGACTTTAGTATAAAAGGTTTGTAGATACAGTGGATGAACAACAAGACTGCAATGTTCTGTTTTGGATCCGGAACTGGCTGTCCAGTGGAGAGGTGCTTCCTATTTCAAAAACTCTCCTAAAAGAAATCATGATTTTTTTCCACAAGGTCAGTCATTTTCATCATGTTGAAGAATGCCAGCTAAAAACTCTTAGGTTAATATGCAGAAGTGAATAAGATATAAGCTAGTTTTCTTTGTCCAACTCAGCTTAGGCTGTTACTGTGAAATAAAGTATGCTTAATTGCCACTGGCACTGTGAGATTATTTAAATGAGATAAATGATTAAAGGGCAGCTCCAAGTTGTGCAAATAAAAACAGCACCTCTGATGAAAACAAGAAAAGTTGCTTCATACTTCCAGGAAATGTTTACTTGGGAATATATTTCTCTTTCCTTTTCTTTTTAATTACAAAACACATTTCATTGTCAACACATTTTAATTATAAAGAAATATTGAAGCCACTTAAGCAAATAGTTTCTAAACTGTACTTAGTAGAAGCCTTCTTGGCCACTTCAGAGAAGGACCCAAGTGAGGGGGACACTCTATTCCTTAGCTCCTGAAAGCAGCTTTCTATCCTTTTTAAATGGTGATCTTATGTACAATATTTCAATAAACTCTTATTACTGAGGAAACTGAAACCATTTCACTGAATAACTTCCCTTGATAAAACCTATGATTGTAATTTACTCAAATTTCTGTTAGTTGTGAATCATTTGTTCTCATTATGGGCTGTGTAGAAATTAGTGGACATAATTAGGATGCCCGCTCTACAAAGAAGCTATTGCTTTTTGCAAAGATGAGACTTGAATTCAGACTGAAGATTTTACTTTTGGCTTTCTGCTTCATCTGTCTGAAAAGCCTCTTCTTTCTTCTTTAATTTTTTGGGAAGGCATTTCTAAGTTGCTGGAATGCCTGAAAAGGAATTTTGGATATAAAATATCACCTAGGTTCCCTCTACTCATAAATCCTAGCAGAATAAAGATATGTGTCTTAAACAATGTGCTATTTAATTTCAAGCCTGGCAACTCTGACCACATACTAGGTTTATTGATAATTTACATGAGCTGTTTCAACTGCTCTATGACCTTAGTTTGCTGAAAACCAGTCCTTTGCTCTTAATATTAAAGTTTTCATAAACAGACACAGTCCAGCATTATTAGAACTGGGAATTTTATTATTTCCTGGAACCAAATGTGCTGTTTGTTCATGTACGGGGCAAGGTCAGTTAGAGCAGAAACTGTCTGGATCCTGTCCACTAGTTTGGGGCAAGTCACATAGGAATATTGTAGTGTTTACTTTAAAATAGATGGATTCTTAAACCGAGTCAAGACTGAAGGGGCTTTTTACTCAAGTCAACCAAAAACTGTGTAGTTTGGGTGCAAAACCAGAATCACTGTCAAGAGAAGGCAAGGTGGAAAATAAGAAAATGTTGTCAATCCCTAAGTTTGAAAGGGCCAGTGAAGACAAATAAAGAACAACACCATAGGTAAGGTGGATGAGGAGACTAGAAGCAGGATGAAATATGAGTTATGTGTACAGTACAGATGGTGTAGTCAGACAGCCTCTTTCAAAATCAAGGCTCAGTCACTTACTAATGGTGTGGCTTTGAGGTTATATCATTATATCATTGATTTCTCTATACATTAGTCTTTACATTTTTAAAATAATGGATATTAAATACTTACCTTAAAGATGTGTTGTAGGGAATCAACATGTAAAATTAACTACTGTGGTGTTAGCACATAGTATACGTTCAACAGTCATTGTTGTGACTGTGGTAAGATTCTTATTAAGAAAGCAAAAACAGTGGGCTGGGGTTGTAGCTCCATGGTAGAGCACTTGCCTTGCACATGTGAGGCACTGGGTTCAATCTTTAGTACCGCATTTAAAAAATAAATAAGTAAATAAAGATATTGTGTACATCTACAACTAAAATATTTAAAAAGATAGCAAAAACACATAACTTTTTTTGTGGTGCTGGGGATTGAACTTAGAGCCTTGTGCATGTGAGGCAAGCACTCTACCATCTGAGCTATATTCCCAGCCCCACATAACTTTTTCCATCAGGAACAACTTTGCACTAATGGAGTCATAGTTGTAATGAGGCACTAATCAAGCAACATGAGAGCCAAACACAATCCTTAGAGAGTGGAATAAGTTTGGCTAATAATAAATGATAACATTTATTTAGTGTTTCCTCAGTACCTTGTGTTAGTACTACACTGCCTGCATGATGTTGTATAATCATTATAACCACAAGTAAGATTAGTGATTTCTGATTTCATTTTATAACAAGAAAACCCAGGTTCACAGAGGTTAATTTGCCCAGGGTCCAGAGTAAGTGCCAGGCAGTTGGGATTCAAGTCCAAGTTTACATGCTAAAATCTGTACTCATTTTATATTAAAATATTGTCTTTCCATGGCACACAGTGCCTATAAACCCAAGTTGTTTCTACCTCAGAGGTTTCAGATATATCATTTATTCTCTGTTAAAGTCAGATGTTTACTTCGGCTCATGCACTCAAGTGAATCCCACACGGAAATTTTATAAAATGAGATCATTAAAAAATAAGACAGAATATTGATTAATATTTCAAATATCTTATGGCAGAAGCTAACTATTATAAAAAATCATTACATTTGACTAAGTAAGAACTTAAGTATTCCAAAGAGAAATGTTGGATTGAGAAGCTAATATTTTGGGGTGAAATATGATCAAGAAAACGTGTTAAAAACATACTAATGGGTGTGATTAATTATTTGCCCTGAAGATAATATACAGCTTTCTTTTAATTACAATAATTTAAAGCACTGTGAACAAAAATAGCAAATAACAGGGAAGAAAAATAGTTTTAAACAAGTTATATTTGGGGTTAAATACATAGACCTATTACTGATTAAACACTAAATTACTAACATACTGCCCAAGGGTCAGTTCCCCAGGAAATATTTTATCAGTTGGGAATTTTCATGTAATAGATTTATTGGAGAGAGCAATTGGAATCAACACCTGTAGCATATGAAGAAAGCAGGAATAGACATCGAACAATGGTTGAGTATTTCCCTTCCTTTCTCAGAGACCCTTAGAGCTGAAATAGCCCTTCAGAAATGTTCCTCTTTAAGGCAGGGTGCCAGGACTTTATCCTTGTATTGACCAAGTCATTGGATGAAAGCTGACCAGAGGAAGAAGGCATGACCTTGTGGAGGGATTGAACTATCTGACACTTAAAACTCTTGGCACCTAGGGGCAAAAGTTCCTGAATTCTAAGAGGGAATGGTGAGTAGCATACCATGGCATCTATTGCATATCCTAATGAAAAGGATGAAGGATAGGAACAGCCCAATCCCCCAAGTTAAATTCATATGACCAATAAAAGTGAAAAGTATGTGGCAATATTAGCATTACTGAAAGACATGCAATTAAGACAAGATACGTTTATGCTGCAATTTGATATGTCCCCTGCAAAATAAGGTGTTGGAAATGTGGTAGTATTAAAAGGTGGGGCCTTTAAAAGGGCTATGAAAGCTCTTCTCTCATAAATGGGATTATGGCCCTTATAAAAGTGGTTAAAGGGAACACCTTAGTCTGTTCTACCCTTCTGTCACATGACTGTACAGCAAGAGTGCATCATCTATGATGATGAGCCCTCATCAAATTTCTGTTCTTTTTAAATTACCCACTTTCAGGAATCCTATTACAGTAGTACAAAATGGATTAAGACACTTTATTTAACTAATTAATTAGCAAATTTTCAAATAATTGTACTCAAGGCTATTAGAAATACACTGACATGGCCAACTCCATACACTCTATAGAGTGAGTATAAGGTATATTTTAGAAATCTAATTAGATATATATGTTAAGAAATATGTATTAGGGCTGGGGATATAGCTCAGTTGGTAGAGTGCTTGCCTCACATGCACAAGGCCCTGGGTTCAGTTCCCAGCACCACACACACAAAAAAAGAATATGTATTAGCTCATGTATCATAACCCAGATTATTAGCAAACCTAAGGAAAAATGTAGGTGATGTCACACTACTCTCCTTCTTAAAATCCTCAGTGGTGGAGAGATCAGTGTGTCTAGAATAAAACACAAACTCAATTCCATAATTCCTGAGACCCTCTGTAACGTGCCCCACCTACCTTACACCTCATGTCACTCTGCTTCAGGTTCACCTCTGTGCTCTGGTTCATCAGTCTTCCTTCTGTTCTTCACATTTGCCAAGTTCCAACCCACATCAGAGTCTTTATACTGATGGAAGCTCAATCCTTGAAAAATGAATACGTAACAAAGGAGTATGATTCTGGATCATAACCCTAATTGTTTATGGTCTAAATCTGCTGTATCTTCTCCAGATGCACTCTTTCACTTCTCCATCCTGCTTTGTTCCCCAAGAGGCTGACCTATATGGACTGTGTCTACCCCCTCTTGCTCTACATCCTGATTGAGTCTGGCCAGTAAGGAGACACAGACAAGAGTTCTGGAAGTAGGTGGGACTAAAGACAGGGCACTTACTTCCCTGGCTTCCTCCCAGCCAGGTGGCAGGGCATATCTGTGGTCATTTACAGAAGTTTCCAAGTTCTGCTGGAACTCTCTCAAGACTGAAGAAGCCTCTGCCTTCAGACCTAGAAGTGGCTCTGGATCTTGCCATATTGAGCCTGGAGGTGCTTTCACCAGCCCTTTTCAGTATTTCTCATCTCCTCCTCACCTCTCTCTTTATTGAAATCTTCTAATTATCTAGGTAAATGTGTCATTTGTTTTCTGTCAGGACCCTAACTTATTTTTGGAACTGGGTAAAATGATTTTAATTTTTTTGTTTGTTTCCTTTATTGGTTCTTTTTATATAAACAATACTTCTCAGAAGAAGAAATATTAAGGATTTTAAAGTTATAGAAAAGAATGATTGGGCTGGGGACATAGCTCAGTTGGTAGAGTGCTCGTCTCGCAAGCATAGTGAAGGAAGATTTGCCTAACCAGATATGAAAACTTACATTAAAATTATAATACTATGGTACTAACACAAGAATGACAAATCACTAAATCAGAATTGAAAGTTCAAGACTAATGACTCAAGAATATACAGGAATACATTTTAATTGAGGAAACAATGATTGATTGATTGATTGATTGATGTAATAGGCAATAAACTCAAGGTGGCTTGACCACTGAGCTACATCCACAGTCATTCCAATTTTTAAGACAGGGCCTCACTAAATTGCTGACACTGACCTTGACCTTGTGATCCTCCTGCTTCAGTTACCCAAATCTCTGGTATTATAGGTATGTGTCACCATGCCTGGTGAATGATTTATTTTTAATTATGCAGAAATAATTCCAATAAGGTAGAAAATTTAGATACTTATCCACCACCAAATTAAAAAATGAATTCTAGTTGTGCACTGTGGGGCACACCTGGAATCCCAGCAGCTGTGAAGGCTGAGCCAGGAGAATCCCAAGTTCAAATTCAGCCTCAGCTACTTAGCAAGACCCTGTCTCAAAATAAAAAAATAAAATGGGCTGAAGATGTGGCTCAGTGGTCTAGTATCTCTGAGTTAAATCCCTGATATGAAAAAAAAAAAATAAAGAGAAGAAAGGAAAAGAAAGTATTCTAGATGGATTAAAGATTTAAATATAAAAGGTAAAATAACAAACATTAGCTAAAATTAAATTTGTATATATCTAGATTGCACAATACTTTGCTAAGCTAGGGGAAAAAAAGAAAAAAAATACATATAAAATTACAATAATATACCTTTAGAAATTAAAATGTGTTAAATGGACAGAAATTCAATACACCAAAAAGATAAATAACAGGAGAGGAAAATATTTGCAACACATATTACAGACAAAAATGTAACAACTACAGTATAAAAACTGTTTCTACAAATCATTTTAAATAGACAATGGAAAAAATCTGCAAGAAGATATTAGCAGGGCTTTATATAAAACAAACAAGTAGCTAATAAATATCTGAAATGCTATTCAAACTTACTGATAATCAGGGAAATGCACATTACAGATACAATGAAACACTATTTTTTTGACCATATGATTTACTAAAATTACTGAAGATTGATGACATCTACTTCCTAGAGAGGATGTTAGAACACTTATTTATTAATGGTACAAATTACCAAGAAACTGAAAAAATTTATAGAAATATCTATTCAATTCTCAAAAATTGATCCAGAAATTTCACTTTCAGAAATCTATCCAAGAAAAAGAACAGCATGAGCATGTGAAGGTCTAAGAACAATATTTATTGCAGCATTATTTGTGATGACAAAAACTGGACACTGCTAATTTGATTCACTATCAGTAGAACTGAGTAAATTCCAGTTTTCCACTATTACAGAATATAGTACAATTATTTAAATGAAGAGTTAGCTGTGTCTCTACTGACATAGGACATGTTTTTTAAATGTTGACATTACTGACATTTTGGGCAGGATAATTCTACCCCCAAAAGATGACTGTCCTGTACATTGTAGGATGTTTGCCACTAGTATTCCCACTCCAGTTAAGGCAGCTAAAATTGCCTCCAGATATTATTCAATGTAGTGGTAGGAGGCTGGGTGCGGTGGTGCAGGCTTGTAATTCCAGCGGCTTGGGAGGCTGAGGTAGGAGGATCACAAGGTCAAAGCCAGCCTCAGCAACTTAGACCGTAAGCAACTCAGTGAGACCCTGTTTCTAATAAAATATAAAAAAGGGCTGTGGGTGTGGTTCAGTGGTTAAGTGTTCAGTGGTTAAGTGCCCCTGGTTTCAATTCCCAGGATCAAAAAAAAAAAAAAAAAAAAGGTAAGAGTAAAATCACTCACAGTTGATAACCACTAACTTAGAGGGATATTTTGGCAAGAGACAAGCATGTTGCAGAGTAACGTACTTATAATGAAAAAAATTTGTAAATCAAATGATTGTAAAAATCTTATATATATATGTGTATAGGTTTATATCTATTTATGAGCTAAATAAGTTAAAAAGAAAACTAATGTAAGGATATGTATGAAAGTGTTGGTTATTCTATCACCTCAGGGGGATGGAAATAGAAAGTGTAGGAAGAAGAAGAAGGGTTAACAACTTATTTGTGTTTATTTTCCTTAATCCACTAGCTACAATGTGCAAGTTATACATTTGTGAATAAACACAATTTAAGAAAGAAAAAGAATTTTGTGATTCAATGACAAAAAACAAAACAAAACAAAAACAAAAACAAAAAAAAAACACCTGGGGCATTCAAGTGTTTTGCCAACTCAAAAAAAAAAAAAAAAAAAAACAAAAAACACTTAAGGCTTCAAAACTTCAAATTCCTATATCCATAAGAATGAGATAATAAAACCACTCATAATAATTGTTACTAGACTTTTATAAGAATTATATCATTTATTCCTCATTAGGTGGTTATTACATCAAACCCACAAATTTCTCATGAGGCTTAATTGAAAAAACATGCAAAAAATAAATTTGGTGAAAATCAACATGGATGCAAATGTAAACTATAGTATATTATGTAATTAACAAAGCATATTTGTTGCTAAAAAGTTGGTTTTCTGTTTAGAATACATCCACTTAACCACCAAAAGGTAGTAATACATACAGTCTAGATACTAGACACCTTTAATCCTTACTCTTAGACTGCATTCTTAAAAATTACCATTATGATTTACTTAGTCCTTTGTATGTGGTAGGCACTAATCTAAGTGGTGTACATCTATTAACTCAATAAGTCTTCCCTATTACTATCCTCATTTTATATATGAGCAAACTAAGACACTGAAGTTAAGCAATGTGCTAAGGTTACACAGCTAGGAAGTGGCTACACTAGAATGGGATTAATATTCAGACAATTTAAAGTCTTCAATAGCTTGGGTGAGGCCTAGTTCCATCTACAGTATGGAGGATGATCTACTTTTTCCTTATACTCAACTAATTATCAAATTTCTTACAGTCAATTTATACAAGGATATAACCCATATCAAAAATACTGTAGTGGACAGTTAGAAAGAAGCGGGCATGAACAACATATACCACTTACTGATTATGACAGTGCAGACTGGCTTGGTTTTTATGTTGCAATGGAGCCACGATATAGATTACATAATCATCCTCCAAGAATCAACTAAAAAATGATGTAAATTAGTAAAATAGTTCAGTTAGGTATGTAGGCAGAAATAAAACATGATAAATCAATCTTACACAAAAACAAGAAGTTAGACACTACAATGAAAAACATTTTAATTCACAATAGAAAGTTTACACACTACCTAAAAGTAAAATTATCAACAATATTTAGAGGGTGTACAAAATAAATTTCCTCAACCCTTTTTAAGCAGTAAGATCAGTTCAGCTCCCCAACAACTTCTGTGCCAGTGCTAAATTCTATTATTATCACTTTATAATAGTTTATTCCATTATACTTTATTTCTTATTCCTTTTCTTTTTGTATTTTAAACATCATCATCACTTAGGTCTCAGTGATGAATAGTAGTATCACTTTGATAAATTTCCAGTGACATGTCAGAAATGTTATATTTGCCACATCAATGTTAATGTATTTGACAAAGATACCATCACTATAACATTGGAGTTTTGCTACTTAGGGTCACATGAGTATACCTTTTAGGTAGTGTGGTGGAACAAAAGGGATGTGAAGGGAGATTACTACTTCAGTTCATATCTGTAATAATCTTTCACAAGTTAGATTGAAAAAAATCTTTGTTATTAAATACCTAGAGCCTCTCAATTTATGAAACAAGAACTTCTTGTCTCAAATTCTCTATTCTGTATAAATAAAATAGCTTCTTAGCATTAATAATGGTGTTGGTAATTATTAACATGTTTTAATCAACTTTCCATCACTATAAAAATACCTGAGATAATCAACACATAAAGATAAAAGGTTTATTTTGGTATACATTTTTGGAAGTTCCAGTAAAAAGATTTGTTGCCTCAGTTGCTCTATTTAAAAAAATTTTTTTGCAGCCCTAAATGGACAGAATGATTTACTTTTTTTTTTGTTTGTTTGTTTATTTTTATGTAGTGCTAAGGATGGAGCCCAGTGCCTAACACATGCTAGGTAAGCACTCTGCCACTGAGTCACAACCCCAGTTTCTTTTAAGCCTGCGAGGCAACCCATCATTGAAGGAGCATGTGCTGGTACAAAACCCACTCAGCCAAGAAGTAAAAAAGTAAAAGGAAGAGACCAGGAATCCACAAGCCCCTTTTAGGGGCACAATATCAATGACCTAGAGAACTTCTGCTGGGTCTCAACTCTGAAGTTTCCATCACCTCTCAATAGTGCCACCCTGAGGACCAAGTCTTTAACACATGGGCTTTTGGGGACGTTTCCTATCAAAACTATACGACATTTATCAATCATTTCTCCATTTTTCAGGCAGGAGGTTCACTGAATTTATATGGATTATACCTTTATAACAAATTTTATGCCACACTCTATTTTCACTTGCCTTGTGCTTTCAGGATTTAATGATACAATAAATGTGAAAATACGTGAAAAATTTTACTCTAAACTGACAGATAAACTGAATATATTTATTTAGTAAAACATGGCATTTTAAGATATATATGCAATGGCTAAATCAAGCTAATTAACATATACATTATCACAGTTATCATTTTTGTTCTGAGAACTTAAAATGTACTGTTATATCACTTTTCAGGAATACAGTACATTGCTAATAACTATTCTCACTATATAGGTACAATAGAACTTATTAGTCCTATGTAATTGAAATTTTACATCATTTGAACAACAATTATCCAATCATTCCTCAAATACCCCAGTCTCTGGTAATCATTACTCTACTCTCTAATTCTATGGGATTAAAGTTTTTAGATTTCTCATAAGTGTTGGACCATGTGGTCCTTGTTTTCCCCTGCATGGTTTCTTTCACTTAATATAATGTTCTCCAGGGTCATCCATGTTGCCACAAATAACAGGAATTCTTTTTATATTTTAAAGTGAAAATGAATATGGAAAAATATTCAAATGTTGAAATTTGATTCCTTAACTAACAAAATACATTCACAGATGTTTTTCTACATAATCTACATTGCTTCTGCTTCTACATACCTACAATGAGTGAACTTTCCTTCAGTAGTCAATTTAAAGCCCTGCTGTTAATTTTTTGAGCGTGTGCACTATGGGGGATTTAACCCAGGGATGCTCAACTACTCAACAGTATCACCAGCACTTTTTAATTTTTATTTTGGGACAGGGTCTTGCTGTGTTGCCTGGGATGGCCTCCAACTTGTGATCCTCCTGCTTCAGACTCCTAGATCACTGGGATCACAGGGGTGCACCACCACATCCTGCAAATTGTTATGTGAAAAGGTCTGTCATGACTTTAGTGGGGGGTCTGCAAGACTTTGAATAAATGGCAGTTAAGTCTATCCCAAAAATTTACCTAAAGGCATGGATCTACTGCAGAGCTCCAACTGATAGTGTAGAGCAAGACAACTTCAAAAACAGAAAGTATTGTTTGATGTGTTTGGCACTACAGATCAAATTAAAATTTAATAATAAATATCTAGGCCATTGATGTCAGTCATTCTGGGGTTGAAAGAGGATAGGAGGTAGCAGGTGATAAATGTGGTTTATGATTTTGTTTTAATATGACAAGGTAATAAATGCATAGAATCCTGAAACTCAAGAAATTACTAAAAAGCAATGAGTAATATGAGAAAGTTTAGATTGGTAGACATAAGAGAAAATATTTTATAATTAGTAACTTCCCAATATAATACTTAGTTTGAACATAAAATGGGAGAATATAACAGAAAGAAAAAAAAAAGCTGCATTAAGAGTTTTCATCTGTATATGGTAAAAAGAATCAGATTTTCTACAGAAATATCAAAAAAAGCATAACTATATAGATAAATTCTCATGATCCTGGGAAAAATATATGCTACTTAAAAACTGTTACTTTTCCTCAAACTCATGTAATTTTTCATGTTAAACACCTATTCAATTTTTTAGAACAGCACAACTAATTGACATTAGGAGGGAGATTGGAAAATGTTTACCAAAATAGTTAGACTCGAGGAATGAGTTTTAAAACATATTCCACAGCATGGTGAGGGGATTATAGCTTACTATAACCTATTACTATTTTAGAAACAATTAGAATAGAGGAGCTTAAAGGCTCCAAACATGAAGCAGTTACACAGAAATGGAAATGTTATCCTGATTTGTATTCATGTGTTGAAATATTACACTGGATCCATAAATATGAACATTAATAAAAATATAAAAAATAAAGTTCATTAGGAAACATAAATGAACTTTAATATTTAATTTAAAATTTTAATTGAGAATGTTATGAGAAATTTGTTATGAGAAATTACATGTAAGCCACTGTAAAGATATAATTTTAAAGCAGGTTAGTATTGATTCAAAATCACAGACAGAAGCTGATAGATGAAATGATGCTGGGCAAATCTGGCATTTGTGGTTTTTACAAAATTAAAATTTCACTTTACAATAACGTTCTGCATTGTGGAAGTGCTGAATTTTAGAACAAAAATCCCTGAAAACAGACTGACAGATCTATTATGTATGATGAGAGCAAAGCAGGTTATGAGGAAATCCACATAGGATGATCACAATTTCCTTGAAACAAGCAATATCCAAACACTTCCTTTTCTGATTGTCAAAAGGTTGATTATGCATTTGATTGAGCATAGGAAACTGCAAGTATGCTGTTGGTACATTTAACATTAAGGCAGAACACTGGATACAGGAAGCTGTAGGGGAATGATATTTTACTGCTTTATGAGTAAAAAGTGTCAAGAAAATGGTGTTTTTTTGTTTTTAAAGCAAATGAATTATTTGATGATTTTGTGATTTTAAGTCCTCATATAAATTTTCCAAGTCATGGGTATCCCAATCTACCTAAAGGAGATAAAATTATGTGCTTTTAGAATAAACAAGTTTAAGAAGAAAAGAAATATTTGCCAAATGCTTGCATCCATGTTACTAAAGGTCAAAGCAGGATTCATTTATTTAATCTTAAGAATGAACCCAAGGTGTGGCTTACGGATTATGACTTCCACAGATCTAATGAGCCAACATATGTGGAAGTATTTATAGAAATGAAAACTCTGCAATGAAATACGATACATAATGTTCCAAAAATCAGTTTTATATTGAGAATTAATTTGAATATTTTACAATATGGGTGAACTACTTTTAAAAATGTACTTATAGATATGATTAGGTTACTCTGAGTAATTATTAATTGCTAAGGCAAACTTCTATTAAGTTGTGGTTTCTTACAGTGAAACAATAGTCAGTGTGGTATTCACACTGTGAGGGGAGAATAATTTTCTTTATCTGCCCCTTTTCACAGCTTAGTATAAATATTACTTTGTATATGAAATACTGAAACATTTGATTTAAAGCAAAGGTAAGCAATTGACTGTTTCTGACTTTGCCTCGTTACTTAAATAAATTTCCTTTATGTGAAAATAGAAAAATATACTTAGTATTAATGATGAAAATGAAGTAACCATTCACTTTCACTGTGTGTTTATTTACATATCCCCCAGGCTGTTAGCTGCTTCCATGTAAATCATGCCATTTAATCCTAAAAACAAAAACAAAACAAAAAACAATAAAAAAAAAAAAACTCATGGTACAGAATAGTTCTGTATCACCGAGTTGTCCCAAGATTCAAATACACTAACAAAAGAAGAAATACTTTGGTGACCGAAAATTGCCAGAAAATATAACTCATTTTGTTATACAAAAATTTTGTTTTTTGTATAACAAATCACAGTTCTTTAGAATAGGTATTTTGAGTTCCCATTTAACATCTCCTTATAAATCTAGCCAGGATTTAAGTGCCTTGGGTAATCCTCTGTTGTTAAGGGTCATGATTAATTTTTATCTGTCATCTTCTATAGACTGTGGTGCCTACCTACTTGATCAAACACCAATCTAGATGTTATTGTGAAGGTAATTTTTAGATGTGCAGTCTTTGAGTAATGCATGTTACCTTCCATAGTGTGACTGGTCTTCATCCAATTAATTGAAGGCCTTAGGAGCAACGACTGATTTTCTGAAGAGCCAATTCTGCCTCAAAACTACAACAGGAAACTCTGCCTGAGTATCCAGACTCCTTGGTTTGCCATGCAGATTTTGAACTCAATGTTACAGTAACTATTCCCTGGGTTTTTAACAGTCTGGCAGATTGCTGTGCATGGTTCACAGCAACTTGGGCTTGTTAACTCTAAGAATTCATGGGCTGATTTCTTAAAAACAAATCTCTCTCTGTCCTAAAAAACAGATAGATGGCAGATGGATAAACAGACAGGCAAATAGCTGGGTTGAATTTCAGAAAGCTGCCCAGGAAATCCCGGAAAAGGAGAGAGCAAAATCCATATAAACATGCAGCTGAGGATACAAATTTCATGGATGTTAAAACAAAGTTAAATGTGCCTCATTTAAAGGCTAAGGGATATATTTTATTTTTTTTTGTTTATATCCAAGAGTTATTAGACACACATGTATTATCATAAGCCTGGAATGAAATGAACAATGATAAAAAAGATATATTGACAAGCAAAACAAATATTAAAACATCCCTATATTTACCAGCATTTATTTTAGAAAGAATATTAGGTAATTAATTCATTCATGACAAAAATAAAATGTATAAAATCTCAAAGAAACACTTAGCAAGAATTTGGACTCCTATGATGAAAAATGTAAATATTTCATCAAGGATATAAAAAGTAACTTAAATAAATGAACATATTCTTATCCTGCTGGAAATATTCACTACCATAAATTATATTAAAAACTCGCAGGGGTAAGGAGAAATCAGGTAGATTATGTTAAAGTTCCTCTGTGTGAATAAACTACTGAGGGTGTTTCAGGAAAGTTTCAAGATAGGAAATGACAGAAAGATACTTGTAATAGCACATGGCATTATGTTAATCAAAATGAAAATTTAAGTCCTGGATTTTTAAATAAAAAAATTTGAGTCTTCAATGAATGGAACTAATTGAATGAGATCACTCAATATGAACATTTGTGGAAAATGGACACTTTATGCAGTTACTTCACATGCTGTATTATAGGTATAATTACAGAAAGAGAGAGAGAGAGAGAGAGAAAGAAGATGAGAAGAGAAGAGGAGAGGAGAGGAGAGGAGAGGGGAGGGGGGGAGGGGAGGGGAGAGGAGAGGGGGGGGGGGGAGGGGGGAGGAGAGGAGAGGAGAGGAGGGGAGGGGAGAGGAGAGCAGAGGAGAGGAGAGAAGAGGAGAGGAGAGGAGAGGAGAGGAGAGGAGAGGAGAGCACAGATGTTTATGTAAATGCTGTTAGCATTTTTGGAAATCCTGTCAAGGAAGCAGGAACAAAGCATTAATAGGAGAGACTATTTAATTATACTTTATTTATTTTTGCATTGTTTTACTAATAGGGATGAAGAAACATTACTTTTGTAATAAAAAATAGAGTAAAACAATTTAAAGAGAAGCAATCCTAGGTCATTCTTGGTCTATGATTAAGATCATATATGTCACATTATAAATGTTACTTAACCTCTACCAAAGGTCCAGTTCCATGATCTGAATTAAAATAATACACGCACACATTTTAAGAAAGAACTTTCAAAACTAAAAAAAAAAAAAAAAACTGCATGAGTGATTACTTACATTGTCAGGTAAGGATAAAGTGCCTTCATAAGCATTATCTTATTTAACCCTCACAAAATATCCGTGGCAGAGATTGAAAGAGAGAGAAGTACTACATCTTCCTGCAACTTTTGTTCTGGGGATCAACTGAGTTAAAATGTACTAGAATATTCTGGTGAGTGGCAATATCAGAGTATAGGCTATTTTTAATGACAGAAACTCGATCTCATGTGTAACTGTGTATTTACTCATCATATATTAATTTTCTATTCAAAATTTCAAAACTACTGACTGATATACCAGAAAATAAGAGTTTTGGGGAAATCTTTTAGTAAAGAATAACCATTCTTAGGGCAGAATTTTATTTTCATGATATGATACTTCCCAAACAACCCTGGATGAACTGACCAAAAAATCCCCATAAAATATTTTCTTTATAGCCCATTCCTAATAAGTGATTTTAGAATCCTGTGACCAGAATTATGGTAGTTCAGGTAGAAGCTTGCTCCTTCAAGTATGGTTTAGGGATCAGCAGTAGAGGCACCTCTTGAGAACTTGACAGTAATCTAGAATCTTGGATTTGACCCCAGATATATTTAATTAGAATCTGCACTTTTTTTTTTAAACAAGATAACCAGTTGATTTCTATTCATATTAGTTTGAGAACATTAGTGAAGATGATTTAAAAGTTTATTCTCTTATAAACTTAGAAATATGAAATAAAGTATAACAAAACTTTTTGAATGTTGAACTGAGTTTATAACAGAGTCCCCATTCATGCATAAGAAATTTATTGAAATGAAGAAGCAGCAGTGGAAGATAAGAGGGCTCATGACACAATCTTCAACCTAAAGTCTTAAGTTTTATGGAAGTGAGGAGGAGAGGGACAGGATTTGGGCACAGTCCAGGTAGAAAATTAGAATGAAACTCTTACAATAATGACATCTAATCAAATTAAGATAATTAATAATAATTGATAATTACAAAAATAAAAAATGATTCAATCCTAACAAAATTTATAGGAAAGTATATATTCTAAAACATCCAGAAAATATTTTCACAGGTGAAATATTTGTTATTATTAATATCAAGAAAATCACTAAAACATTCCACATCCTAAGTGATTAGAAAATTTCAAAACATGACCACAAGGTGATACAGTCTACCTCCATTCCATTGGCAAAAATATAAAATACTGATGACAAACACCTAGTGTTCGCCAAGATGTAAATACACAGAATCTCATAGACTGCTGGTGGGAATGTAACTTAGAACAGCTAGTTCGGAAATGATAGGACCCATTAATTTCTCTCATCAGAAAATCCCAAGAAAAACTTAATACATATATAACTGTCAACAGATATAAGACTGTTCACAGAAGTACTTCCTGAAATAGCAAAACCTGAGAAACAGTGCAAATGTCCACCAATAGGAGGACGGAGGAACAGAATGTTCTAAAGTAAATACAACACACATACACACAACACACACACAAATAAGAAAAAAGTTTCATAAAAAAGTGAAAAATAAAGTTCCCCAGATTACATACAACAAAATCAAAGTAAGCAAGTGGGTTGATGATTACTCACGTGTAGGGAGACCAGGGTATGAGTTGGTAGGGACAGCTACATATATACTTGGGTATGTATACACACATACACACATACATAGTTATATGTGTGCTATATACATAGATATTATTAATGTTCTAACTCTTCAGCAATAATCTTGTTTCCTAAATTATTAACAACTACTAAATAAAAGCAGGTAGACATGGATATATACAGCTTGTCAAATACAAATAACTATGATTAACCTAATTTCTCTACACCAGAAGAGTAAGTACTATTGCTTTTCATTAAAAATAAAATAAAAGGGGCTGGGTTGTGGCTCAGTGGTAGAACACTTGCCTAGCATGCGTGAGGCCCTGGGTTCGATCCTCAGTACCACATAAAAATGAAATGAGGGTATTATGTTCACCTATAACTAAAACAAGAATATTTAAAATAAATAAAATAAAAATTATCATGCAGTGAATGCTTATTTGCATAACAATCAGGGTGTTAAGTGACTTTGTGGAGATTAGTTTATTCAATCCTCAAAATAAATGTGATATACATAACATTAATTCTGTGCAGCAGGTTTGTAATAAGAATTGAAAAAGCAACCAATCCAAAAATACTTATGTGAACTGAAAAGTGACACAGAAACTTAGGGTTTCATATATTGTAATTTTTCCATCCCACCTATAACAAAACAGTTATGGGTAATATACTGCTTTAAATTATAGAACATATATATTATTATTATATTATTACACATTTGCTAGATTATGACTACTTCAAGCACTTTAAGCAATCTTTCTAATGAGCTAACATTAATCCTCTCCATGTAAGTTTTCATTTTCTATACCAAGAAGTTCTTAATGTATTTGTTTCTCAAATGTCTACATGGATAACTGAGCAGCGCTGGCAGCAAAGTCTTGTGTGTGTGTGCGCGCGTGTGTGTGTGTGTGTGTGTGTGTGTGTGTGTGTGTATTTTCTTCCCAGAAAATCAACTGGGAAATGTGATAGTATTTTACTTTCTTCAGAAACTGGGCAGACAGAAAAAAGTTGAAAGTAATTACCTCTTCATATAACAAAAATAATTATCCTAAATAGACAACACTGGTTCTTCAGGTTAAGCATATTGCATTGGTTACATTTATTTACAATTAACTCATTCAAACTATAACAAAAATAGCAATGAAAACACTGAGAATTTTAAAAGCATAAACTTGTAAGAGAAAGGGAAATGTAGCTTAGGAATAACATTTTAGCAGCAGAAAGGTAGATGGGTGAGTGGAAAATGTTTTAGCAGAAAAAGAAAGCCCTGCTAAAACCTACCAGTTGGGGAAGCTCAGAAACAACCAGGTTGGCAAGTCCTTAAAGTGAAAAATCCCTAGAATTGGATTTTTCACATCCCTAGTAGGTACTTGTGCCAATGGGGCTTAAGGCAGAGTTAAAAACTGGAACATTAGCTAAATGTTCATACATGGAGTAGTAAAAACTACATTAAACACTCAACTTCTCCATGAGCAGTAAGAGTTAAACAACAGCATAAAAGTTTACAATATCATAACAAACTCTATCAGGAATGTCTCTAAGAAAATTCTGAGGGATTACTTGAGGCATTTGAACGTATTCTGAGGAGACTTATTTATCTGCTGAGAATATGGGGTGGGGATACATTAGTGAAAGACAGCTAGAAAACTATAACAAGGCTATTATTATTTCAGTACTATGTTTAAAACTCACAGGCACTTTCCACTGAGCTCCGTCCCCAGCCATTTTTTCCCCCTAAATTTTGAATCAGAGTCTCACTAAGTTGCAGAGGCTGGCTATAAACTTGTAATCCTCCTGCCTCAGCCTCCCAAGCCACTGAGAAAATGGATGTGCAACTCCATGTCTGGATATAACAAAATAATTACTATCTGGGTGAAAACAAGCAGAAGTCTAATTCAAATAATAAATGCTAGAGGGGATTTGGAGAAATAGGAACACTTTTAACTGTTGGTGGAACTATAAATTAGTCAACCACTATGGATATCAGTATGAAGGTTCCTCAAAAGACTAGGCATGGAACCACCATATGACCCAGCTGTATCTCTTCTCAGTATTTACTCTGAAGAACTGAAGTCATCTTACTACAGTGTTACATGCATAACTGTGTTTACGGCAGCACATTCACAATAGCAAAACTATGGAACCAGTTGAGGTATCTATCAGTGGATGAATGCATAAAGAAAACATGGTATGCATACACAATGAAGTTTTATTCAGCCATAAAGAAAAATGAAATTATGGCATCTGCAGGAAAATGAATGGAAGTAGAGACCATTATGTTAAGCAAAAGGCCCTATGTTTTCTCTCATATGAAGAAGCCAGAGAGGAAAAGGGGTAGATTTCCTAAAAATCAAAGGGAGATCAGTAGTTGAAAGGGACCAAGGGCTGGGAGGTGGGGAGGCAAGGGGAAGTGCTGGGGAGTGATGCTGGCCAAATTATATTCTTATATTGTGTGCAAGTACGAACATGTAAAAATAATCCTATCTATATGTACAACTGTAATGTACCAATAAAATGTGGAAAAGTATAAGTCTATAAAAAAGGAAATACAATCAGATATAAAATCTGCTTTGGCTTTGAACAATGTAAATTAAAAATTTAATATTGCTCTAACCAAAAAGTATAATTATGTTGTGTAGATGGGATGAGTAAAAGGATATACAGTGGTGGTGTTTTGGGTGTGTGTGTGTGTGTATAAGAGAGAGGAAAGAGATTGAGAAAGAGAGAAACCAACAGAGACCACTTAGAATGTTTTTAAAAAATCAATAATAATTTAAGCATGTTTTCCTAAAATATGGATGCAAAGTCCAAAAGAACCAAATGAAATGGGGAAGTGGTTGCATCTAAGAAAGAGGAATCGGAATGGGAAGGAGTAGTTCAAGAGGATGCTATAGTTTTAAGAAGCCTTGTAGAATTGGCTTTTCAAAAACATCCAATTTTGATACTTATTTTTCAAATATTGATCAAACCAATAATCTCTTCACAGCAGAAGATTTAAATGTCAAAAATTATGCAGGTTGATAAGGTTACAGAATATATATGAAAGAAATGACAAATTTTTTCACTTGGCAATTTTTACAATAAGAGATTTAAATAAATGGGTACATACACCTAAGCCTAAGTTTGAAGACCCAATGACACAAACACTGTAATAGAATTTTATTGAAGAATATAAGAAAGTTATGTTAAAATACATCTCTACAAATAATTTAAACAGATAATAGTTTCTTTAAGTAATGATGATGATTATAATCATGTAGTGACTACTGAGTTTTCATTTCTATGTAACTTGGTGTGAACTATTATATTTCCTCAGAAAAGCTTATGATTAACTTGCAAAATAGACCTAATTATTGTTCATGATACTCAAGAGTCTACCTGTGTGGAAATACAATGTAAAATAATACATGAATAGATGAGGTTCATCATCATGACATTGTACTTCTGTCAAACAGAATCATACATAGAAAAGGTGGATTCCTAACCAGAATATGCCAATGTAATAACTTTGTTCACTAGTTAGATCTAATATCCCAGTATTAAATAGAATTATTTATCTCCAAAGGTCATTACCAAATTTGGAATTTCCTGGAAGCAGAAATTTTGTTGAATTAACAGTACAGTAGCTTTAAACTGATTACTTAAGGATCTCTTCTAGAGAAGGGGTTGAAAGAAGAAGACTTCAAACAAAGAAGGCAGAAGCACAGAGTCAAACTCAAGGATGGATGTTTCATCTTCCTCATCATCTACTTGTATTACTGGTTAGTTGTATCAATATAGCCTTTTGAGTTTCTTGTAATCTGTTAGACAATTTATTTTGGTGGTTTAAATTAATGGGTAGATATACCTGAGCCTGGTATGATAGGATTATCTAAAAAACTCAACTTCTAATCTATAGGAATCAGGAAAACAGTTCATTAAGCTGATCAAAACTATAAAAATCATTAATTTCAAAAATGATCACTGGTTACAAAATCTAATGGTATGGAAAGATCTCCCATGTTCTTGCATAGGAAGAATTAATATTGTCAAAATGGCCATACTACCAAAATCACTATACAGATTCAATGCAATTCCAATTAAAATCCCAATGATGCACCTTACAGAAATAGAGCAAGCAATCATGAAATTGATCTGGAAGAATAAGAAACCCAGAATAGCTAAAGCAATCCTTAGCAGGAAGAGTGAAGCAGGGGGAATCGCAATACCAGAACTTCAACTCTATTACAAAGCAATAGTAACAAAAACAGCATGGAATTGGCACCAAAATAGACAGGTAGATGAATGGTACAGAGTAGAGGACACAGACACAAACCCTAATAAATACAGTTTTCTCATACTAGACAAAGGTGCCAAAAATATGCAATGGAGAAAAGATAGCCTCTTCAACAAATGGTGCTGGGAAAACTGAAAATCCATATGCAACAGAATGAAATTAAACCACTATCTCTCACCCTGCACAAAAATCAACTCAACATGGATTAAGGACCTCGAAATCAGACCAGAGACCCTGCATCTTATAGAAAAAGTAGGTCCAAATCTTCAACATGTCGGCCCAGGATCAGACTTCGTTAACAGGATTCCCATAGCACAAGAAATAAAAGCAAGAATCAGGAGGAGCTCCGCATGCGGTGACGCTGGCCGCTGGCTCCCCAGTGCCAGTCCCTACTGCTGGCCACCTTCCCGTGGTCTCTTCACCTTGAGTCCCGGGCGGAGATGGCAGACGACCTTGGAGACGAGTGGTGGGAGCAGCAGCCAGCCAGAGCAGCCAGCAGCCAAGGGGAAACATTAAAACTAAAAGATTCTTCTTAAGAAAATAATCCCGGAACTCAGAAAACTGGGAGCATTGTAGAGGAGGCTGCTCAGCACAGTGCTTGGACTTGGAGCAACCACTGGGGTTCCAGGCGGTGGCCCAGAGGAGGAGCTGCACAGAGAGCTGTTTGGACTCAAAGCGATCACTCCTGAACACCGGGGCCTGCCCTGAGGAGGAGGAGGAGTGCAGCGGGTCGCTTGGACTCGGAGTGACTGCCCAGGGCTACGGGCGGTTGGTGGGAGGAGGAGGCACGCAGTTTCTTGGACTCCTAGTGACCACACGGGAACACTGGGCGGCTGTCCGGAGGAAGAGGCCTGCAGCAGGTCGCTGGGACTTGCAGCGATTGTATGGGGCTCCAGGGGGCTGCTCAGAGGAGGGGCCGCATAGCCAGGCGATTAGGTGCAGAGCAGGGTCCCAGGACATAGGAGGCTTCTTGGTGGAAAAGCCGCACAGAGACACGCTTAGGGCCGGAGCGAAGGTTCCAGGACTGCGGGCAGCTTCTCTGAGGAGGGGCAGCCTAAGGAGACTCATCTGAGGCTCCCAGGCCCAGGAGGTAGGTCTGGGCCCCTGGGAACATTGCAGAGGAAGGCAGCCCAGCCCAGGCATAGTTGTAGATTGAGGGGAACCTCTAGGAGGGGAACTGACCAGTGAGACCTCCCCACCAGGTGAGTCTTCCCTGCCGGGTGAGGTTTTCCCACAAGGAAGGAAAACGAGAGACACAGGCCCAAACAGGCCTTGACTCAGCCCACAGCCTAGTTCCCTTTTGGATGACCATTGGTCAACAAGTGGAGCCACCTCTGCCCACTAGTAGGGAATATACCCCACCTGAAGGCCACCACCTCTAGAGAGGCAGCTTCCTTGTGGAGTACCGCACTATCAACTTCCTCCAAGACTTCAGCCTACAGAAGACTAAGAGGGGATATACTAGAAATCTTCAGGGACATTATAAGTCAATAGAGGAAATCTGCAATATCTCAGTGGTCCACTGACACCTGAACAATATGAGAAAACAAGGGAAGAAAATGCCCCAAACAAATCTAGATGTTACATCAATAAAATCCAATGACAGCATGGCAGAAGAAATGACAGAAAGGGAGTTCAGAATGCACATAATTAAAATGATCAGGGAAGCAAACGATGAAATGAAAGAGCAAATGCACACACTGAATGATGAGATGAAAGAGCAAATGCAGGCATTGAATGATCACACCAATTGACAGTTAAAAGAGCAAATACAGGAAGCAAAAGATCATTTCAATAAAGAGTTAGAGATACTGAAAAAAAAGAAACAGAAGTCCTTGAAATGAAGGAAACAATAAACCAAATTAAAAACGCCATACAAAGCATATCCAATAGGATAGAACACCTGGAAGACAGAACATCAGACATTGAAGACAAAATATTTAACTTTGAAAATAAAGTTGAACAAACAGAGAAGATGGTAAGAAATCATGAACAGAATCTACAAGAATTATGGGATATCATGAAAAGGCCAAATTTAAGAAGTACTGGAATTGAGGAAGGCTTAGAGAAACAAACCAAAGGAATGAACAATCTATTCAATGAAATAATATCAGAAAATTTCCCAAATCTGAAGAATGAAATGGAAAATCAAGTTCAAGAGGCTTATAGGACTCCAAATACACAAAATTACAACAGACCCACACCAAGGCACATTATAATGAAAATACCTAACGTACAAAATAAAGAGAGAATTTTAAAGGCTGTGAGACAAAAGAACCAAATTACATTCGGGGGAAACTAATACGGATATCAGCAGATTTTTCAATCCAGATGCTAAAAGCTAGAAGGGCCTGGAACAACATTTTTCAAGCCCTGAAAGAAAATGGATGCCAACCAAGAATATAATACCCAGCAAAACTTACCCTCAAATTTGACGATGACATAAAATCCTTCCATGATAAACAAAAGCTAAAAGAATTTACAAAAAGAAAGCCAGCATTACAGAACATTCTCAGCAAAATATTCCATGAGGAAGAGATGAAAAACAAAGAAGCAAATCAGCAAAGGGAGGAATTATTCTAAAGGAATTGTCAAATAAAGGAGGAACCAAGTCGTGTCAAATAAATAAATAAACACATAAAATAAAAAAATGAACTAAATGACCGGGAATACAAATCATATCTCAATAATAACCCTGAATGTTAATGGCCTGAATTCATCCATCAAAAGACATAGACTGGCAGATTGGATTAAAAAGAAAGATCCAACAATATGTTGCCTGCAAGAGACTCACCTCATAGAAAAAGATACCCATAGATTAAAGGTGAAAGGATGGGGAAAAACATACCATGCACATGGACTCAGCAAAAAAGCTGGAGTATCCATCCTCATTTCAGATAATGTGGACTTCAAGCCAAAGTTAGTCAGAAGGGATAAAGAAGGTCATTTCATACTGCTTAAGGGAAGCATAAATCAGCAAGACATAACAATCATAAATATCTATGCCCCAAACAGTGGCTCATCCATATATGTCAAACAAATCCTTCTCAATTTCAGAAACCAAATGGACTATTACACAATAATACTAGGTGATTTTAACATACCTCTCTCACCACTGGACAGATCTTCCAAACAAAAATTGAATAAAGAAACCATAGATCTCAATAACACAATCAATAATTTAGACTTAACGGACATTTATAGAGTATACCATCCAACCAAGAGTGAATACACTTTCTTCTCAGCAGCACATGGATCCTTCTCTAAAATAGACCATATATTATGCCACAAAGCTAATGTTAGCAAATACAAGAAGATAGAAACACTACCTTGTATTCTATCAGATCATAATGGATTAAATAAATGATGGAGTAAAAAACAGAAACTATTCCAACATCTGGAGATTAAACAATATGCTATTATATGATGAATGGATAACAGAAGATATTAGGAAGGAAATTAAAAAATTCTTAGAGGTAAATGAGAACAAGGAAATATCATATCAAAATCTCTGGGACACTATGAAAGCAGTACTTAGAGGAAAATTTATTTCATGGAGTGCATTCAATAAAAGAAGTAAAACTCAACAAATAAACGACCTAACACTACAGCCCAAAGCCCTAGAAAAAGAAGAGCAGAGCAACACCAAAAGTAGTAGAAGACTGGAAATAGTTAAACTCAGAGCTGAAATCAACGAAATTGAAACAAAAGAAACAATACAAAAAATTGACAAAATAAATAGCTGGTTCTTCGATAAAATAAACAAAACTGATAAACCTTTAGCCACACTAACAAAGAGAAGACGAGAGAAAACCCAAATCACTAAAATTCGAAATGAACAAGGAAATATCACAACAGACACGAATGAAATACAAAACATAATTAGAAGCTATTTTGAAAATCTATACTCCAACAAAATAGAAAATTTCGAAGACATCAACAGGTTTCTAGAGACATATGAATTGCCTAAACTGAATAAGGAGAACATACACAATTTAAAATAGACCAATTTCAAGTAATGAAATAGAAGAAGTCATCAAAAGCCTACCAACAAAGAAAAGTCCGGGACCAGATGGGTTCTCAGCCGAGTTCTATAACACCTTTAAAGAAGAGTTCATTCCAATACTCCTCAAAGTATTCCATAAAATAGAAGAGGAGGGAACCCTCCCAAACTCATTCTATGAAGCCAATATTACCCTTATACCTAAACCAGACAGAGACACATCAAGGAAAGAAAATTTCAGACCAATATCATTAATGAACATCGATGCAAAAATTATTAACAAAATTTTAGCAAATTGCATACAAAAACATATTAAAAAGATAGTGCACCATGATCAAGTGGGTTTCATCCCAGGGATGCAAGGTTGGTTCAACATCAGGAAATCAATAAATGTAATTCACCATATCAATAGACTTAAAGTCAAGAATCACATGATTATTTCAATAGATACAGAAAAAGCATTTGATAAAATACAGCATCCCTTCATGCTCAAAACACTAGAAAAAATTGGGATAGTGGGAACATTCCTTAACATTGTAAAGGCCATCTATGCTAAGCCCATGGCTAATATCATTCTAAATGGTGAAAAACTGAAAGCATTCCCCCTAAAAACTGGAAAAATGCAGGGATGCCCTCTTTCACCACTTCTATTCAATATTGTCCTTGAAACTCTAGCCAGAGCAATTAGACAAACCAAAGAAATTAAATGGATACGAATAGGAAAAGAAGAACTCAAACTATCATATTTGCTGATGATATGATTATATACTTACAGGAACCAGGAAATTCCACCAGAAAACTTTTAGAACTCATAAGTGAATTCAGTAAAGTAGCGGGATATAAGATCAATGCACATAAATCTAATGCATTTTTATACATAAGTGATGAATCTTTGGAAAGAATAATTAGAAAAACTTCCCCATTCACAATAGCCTTGAAAAAAATAAAATACTTGGGAATCAATCTCACAAAAGAGGTGAAAGACCTCTACAATGAGAACTACAGAACACTAAAGAAAGAAATTAAAGGAAACCTTAGAAGATGGAAAGATCTCCCATGTTCTTGGATAGGAAGAATTAATATTGTCAAAATGGCCATACTACCAAAATCACTATACAGATTCAAAGCAATTCCAATTAAAATCCCAATGGTGTACCTTACAGAAATAGAGCAAGCAATTATGAAATTCATCTGGAAGAATAAGAAACCCAGAATTGCTAAAGCAATCCTTAGCAGTAAGAGTGAAGCAGGGGGTATCGCAATACCAGATCTTCAACTCTACTACAGAGCAATAGTAACAAAAGCAGCATGGTATTGGTACCAAAATAGACAGGTAGATCAATGGTACAGAATAGAGGACATGGACACAAACCCAAATAAATACAATTTTCTCATACTAGACAAAGGGGCCAAATATGCAATGGAGAAAAGATATCCTCTTCAACAAATGGTGCTGGGAAAACTGGAAATCCACATGCAACAGAATGAAACTAAACCCCTATCTCTCACCCTGCACAAAAATCAACTCACAATGGATCAAGGACCTTGAAATCAGACCAGAGACCCTGCAGATTATAGAAGAAAAAGTAGGTCCAGATCTTCAACATGTTGGTTTAGGACCAGACTTCCTCAACAGGATTCCCATAGCACAAGAAATAAAAGCAAGAATCAATAACTGGGATAGATTCAAACTAAAATGCTTTCTCTCAGCAAAGGAAACTATCAGCAATGCGAAGAAAGAGCCTATAGATTGGGTGAAAATTTTTGCCAATCATACTTCAGATAGAGCACTAATCTCCAGAATCTATAAAGAACTCAAAAAACTCTACACCAAGAATGCAAATAATCCAATCGACAAATGGGCTTAGGAAATGAATAGACACTTCACAGAAGAAGATCTACAAGCAATCAACAAACATATGGAAAAATGTTCAACATCTCTAGTAATAAGAGAAATGCAAATGAAAACCACTCTAAGATTCCATCTCACCCCAATTAGTATGGCAATTATCAAGAATACAAGCAACAACAGGTGTTGGCAAGGATGTAGGGAGAAAGGTACACTCATACATTGCTGGTGGGGTTGCAAATTAGTGCAGCCACTCTGGAAAGCAGTGTGGAAATTCCTTAGAAAACTTGGAATGGAACCACCATTTGACCCAGCTATCCCATTCCTTGGCCTATACCCAAAGGTCTTAAAATCAGCATACTACAGAGATACAGTCACATTGATGTTCATAGCTGCTCAATTTACCATAGCCAGATTGTGGAACCAACCTAGATGTCCTTCAATTGATGAATGGATAAAGGAACTGTGGCATATATATACAATGGAATATTACTCAGTCATAAAGAATAATAAAATGATGGCATTTGCAGGCAAATGGATGAAATTGGAGAATATCATGCTAAGTGAGATAAGCCAATCTCAAAAACCAAAGGACGAATGATATCGCTAATAAATGGATGATGACACATAATGGGGGTGGGAGGGTTTAGTGTTAGTGTTAGCGTTAGGTTTAGGGAGGGGGGGCAAGAATGGAGGAAGGAAGGACTGTATGGAGGGAAAAGAGGGGTGGGAGGGGTGGGGGGAAGGGAAAAATAGCAGAATGAGTCAAACAACATTACCCTATGTAAATTTATGATTACACAAATGGTATGCCTTGAGTCCTTGTACAAACAGAAAACAACATGTTTCCCATTTGTTTACAATGAAAATAAATTTAAAAAAAGAAAAAAATCTAGTGGTAAAATAATATATTCAAGGCAGGAGAATATAAACAATTCCTAGAAATACTATTATGAAGGTTTTTCTTGACATCACTTTCTTCGGTAAGAACTGTTTGTATCCTTAAGAATAAAAAGGAAAAATTAAGTTATACAATATGTTTTGAAGTCCCTTGTTTACGTCAGCTTTTTCACTGCTGTGACTAAAAGATTTGACCAGAATAACTGTAGAGGAGGAAAGATCTATTAGCAGGCTCACAGTTTCAGAGTTTTTAGTTCATAAAAGCACAGCCGCATTCCTCAGGGTTCTAGGTGAGGCAGGACATCATGGCAGAACTGTGTGGCAGAGGGAAGCAGCTCACATGATAATCAGAAAGCAAAGAGAGAGGGACTCCACTCTCCAGATACAAAATATATATACCCATAGCCACGCCCCCAATGACCCACTTCCTCCAGCTACACCTTACCTGCCTCCAGTTACCACTCAGTTAATCCCATCAGGGATTAATGTACTGATTAGTTTAAGTCTATAACCCAGTCATTTATTCTCCAAACCTTCTTGTATTGTCTCACACGTGAGTTTTTCGGGACACCTCGCATCCAAACCATAACATACACATATGCTGCAGGATGGTTAAATATAGTTTATTAGAAAATACATTACCTCACATAGCTTTTTTTTTTTTTTTTTGGTGAGAGCATATAACATCCATTCTCTTTACATTTTTAAAGAATATATCTTCAACTATAGTCACATTGCCTCACAACAGGTCTCCTGAAAATGTATTCCTCCTATTAAATTATACTTACAGGTGATTGGGATTTTTGAAATTTTAAAAGAAAATTAAGAATACTTATGCAGGAGATGAAATTAGAAATTACACATTTGAAAACAATGTAGAATGTGACAAATGTTAGTTTTTGATATTGGATAAATTTTGTGTGTAAGGTAACATGTTGCATATTTACTTCATGCTTTATACCCACATGTATGTCATGAGTTGAACGCTCAAATTTTTAAATATATAACCTTATGGTCTGGAAATGTGACTTGGCAGTAGAGTGGTTGTCTAATATGTACAAGGCTATGAGTTCAATCTCTAGCACAAGGAAACATTTGTTTTAGATATATAAACCCTTAAAACTCTAGGAAATCCAGGCAGCATATATATGTGAGAAAGATGAATTTTAGAATACATATATGATGACACCATGTGTTGCTTTAAAAACATTCCCAACAAGTAGCATTGAGGTCAGTGATAAGCAATACACTGAGGGCACTGTAGCACTGTTAAGATAGGTGTGAAAATACAGGAATCATTGAACAAAAATACTAAAATTATGAGAACTGGTGTAATTCTGGGCAGAAACCAAATATTCAAAATCCCAAACCTTCACTGTATGGCAAAAGAAAACACTGAGATTCAATGAAACAAAACTGCAAAATCACTTTTTGAAACCTAAAATTACACAGAAGGCTGAGGATGTAACTGAGTGGCACAGTGCCAATCTAGCATGCACAAGACCCTGGATTTGAACCCTAGCACTACAAAAAATTGCTACAAAGAGACATAACACATAACGGAGGGTATGATTTTCCTTTTACAATTCAATGGCATAAAATTTATGAAAATAACTTGGTTAAAAAAAACTTATGAGCGTTAATCTTCATTGTTAGATTATTCTTCTTGACAGCAAAATTCACTCTCATGCATTGCTGATGGGACTGCTAATTAGTATAATGCCCTTGGAAAGCAATATAGAGATGCCTCAACAAGTAGGAAAGGTGCCATCCGTATGACCCAGCTATCCCACTCCTTGGTATATATCCAAAGGATTTTAAATCAGCACAGTACTGTGACACAGCCACATCAATGTTTACAACAGCACAATTTATAGAATATGTGGTATATATACATAATGGAATATTATTCAGCCATAAAGAAGAATGGAATTGTGTCATTTGGCATTAATTGGATGAACATAGAAAACATCAGAGTAAGTGAAATAAGCCAGAATTAGAAATTCAAGGGTCAATGTTTTCTCTCATGTGGAACTTAGAGCAAAATAAGGAAAAGAAAGGGGGATGGATGACAGATTTCATAAGTATAGAGGGAAGGTTACAGGAGTAGAAGGAGATTGAGGGGAGGGAGGAAGAATAGCAAAGGGGAGGAAATTCAGAATGAATTTGACAAAATTATGTTCTGTGCATGTATATGTATACCAAAGTGAGTTCCACCTTTATGTGTATTTATAAGGAATCACCAAATAACTAAATAAATAGAAAGAAGACCAGTACAGCAGAGAAAGGAGAATATCAGGATGGAGGAGTGGAGGGGATGAGTATGTATACCAGGAACTGAAATGGAGCAAGTTATGATTATGTCAAAATAAACACCACTATTATATATAACTATAATTCACTAATAAAAGCACTAAATTTAATGTATTTCTAATATTTGAATAAAAATCAGAAAGTCAATGCACATTTTAGTTATAAGAGATTGGATTTGGAAGTATTTTATACAGAGAATAATAAGTACATATGTTAATGAAAATGCAAAAATGGAATGAATTAGGATTGAATAGGCAGCCAGAGCAATTAAGGAATTCTTACAGAGTAGAGCTATTAAGGCTACACTCAATTTTTTTTTCATTGTACATCTTAAACCCATATTTTCATCCATCAACTACTTAGGCTGAGATGAGGTGTTACCACTTTATCATTTAAAATAACCAACAGAAAAAAATATTACTTTTAAGGAAAATTAAGTTTGAGTATTCACTCTATGATCTTTATTAGAAAAAAAGTTTTGTGGGGCTGGTGGTTGAACCCATAGCCTTTGCACATGCAGGCAAACACTCTAACACTGAGCTACACCAAACCTTTTATGATCTTTATAAGCATCTCAAATAATCTCTCTCAATCTCTAACTTACCATTCACACATATACATAAAGATATACACGATAGTAATGATCATGCTTTTTTACGTTTAAGAAATACATTTTGGGTAGTGTTCTAAGTGCTTCTAGGTGAATTATCTTATTTAATCCTAAAAGATCTAAGATATTGGTATTAGTATTATTTCTGTGCCATTCATATGATATTTTGAGTGAGGCAGTGTGAAAACACATTTTAAAATGGATAACCATTATAGGAAAAAAACCATGGCTGTCTTTATTCAATATTTCTTTTCTAACACAACATATTTGTAGATAACATGGTGCTTTCCTATTTAACACCTACACTATTACCTAGAGGATGAGTTTGACTAACCCTTCTTTTTTTCTTAATGTTTTAATTGTTGACAGACCTTTATTTTATTTATTTTTATGTGGTGCTGAGAATCTAACCCAGTGCCTCACACATGCTAGGAAAGTGCTCTACAACTGAACCACAACCCCAGCCCCTGAATAACCCTTCTTATTAGTTTACTTTAATCCCTGTTGTTAAATTGCTATTCTTGACACTAAATGGCCACTAGTGAGTTTGTGTTTCAAAAGGTTCCATGAGCATCCCTGTAGGACCTGGCAGCAAAATCACTCCAAATGGTGAAGCTGAGGGCTCAAATTCCAGAGTTGAAATCACAGACCGAAAGAGAATGTAGGAAATCAAGCAGAAAGTCAAAAGTTGAGAGGTCATCTGATTTGATCTGTATGCTTTCTGTAGAACATTCCATTTTTGATGAAGATGATATTTCTTAATAGATTTCAAATATTTTAATTTTGTAATACATGAACTATATTATTGCTTTTACTAACCTAGACCATTCAAGAAAATTACCACTAAAAGTGTAAGTGTAAGACATTTAGTAACGTAGACAGAAAGGGGACCTATGAAATAACAGTTTACTTATATGAGTGAAATATTTTAAAAAGTAATATATTCTTAACTCATAATTTTATATGTATCACTTGCAAATTTAAAAACTGAAAAGAAATACAAGTGAGCACAGAGGAATACTAGAAGTGAAGATAATGATGGAGACATTACTAAATCAACAGCAACAGGGAAAAAAGACAAAAATGGCAACCGCTTTCTGAATATTCAACAAACAAAAAATACACAGTACCTTGAAATAAACTTTATAAAAGTGAAAAACTACCTACCTACAGAAAAGCAGCTTGAATACGTGGTTGTTACACACATGATCTGATCCTAAACAGGAAGATTCAAATTCATCCTGATGTTAAATTCTTACAATTAAGTTTTTATAGTAATAAAATTTAATTTCTGTGAATATTTTACAATAATTTGAAAAGGTGAAGATCAATTAGAAATGTAAAGTTATTTATAAGAGGAGAAATTCAAAAGAAACTCTAAAGTGAAAGAGAGGAATGCTGAATATATGCTGTATTAGAGACTTATAGTATTTTGCAGCTATGATTAAAACAATATATATAGGGACTCCAGAACTGAGTTATTTCCAGAACAAATGTAATGAAAAGCTGTTAAAGTAACTTGATATATTAGAAAAAGAAAAACTGAAATGCTACATAATCTAACATACCCCAGTACATTTACCACTGGCAAGTATGTCAAAATATAGAACTTGAAACCATGAAATATCTTAGACATGCTGCTCACTATTGTTAGGTAAGAAAACAGTGAAGTAACTTAGTACATATGGTTCTGTGTTGTATATAAAAAAAAGCACTGTAGCCTATGGAGACTGACAGGCATGTGCTGCAAAAGCTGTAGCACTTTACCTGGGCCATTCAAGTGACCCAACTCCCATGCAACCCCCAGAGACTGCCAGGTACCCTCTGGTAACACAGGTACTCTACTCCCACTGAAGTACAACCTTTACTACCACTTAACCAGGGCCACTGAAATAGTCCTGCCTATGCACGGCCCATGGAGATTGACTATTGCCTTTTTATCACTGATGAATACACTGTGCCAAACCTGCTCAAGCACACCAGACACCCCAAACCACCACATCCAATGAAGACTGATAGTCACAATCCTGCCACTATGTTTGTGCAGTGCATCACACTTTTCACAGGCCCACTAGAGTGGCCACACAATAGGAACTTGACTCTCATGTCTCTACCCCAGTGGGGTTTGTGAAGATGGATGAATTCTCTGCCCTTACTGCTGCATACACTGCACCTAAAACCATCAATTACAGCTGAAGAAACCATTTGAAGCTGACATTTTGATAACTGCTAGAAACAAAGTTTACATAGCATCCTAAACAAATACCCTAAGCACATCTTCAGAAGAAAGTCTTTTACTACGAAAGCTACCAATACAAATGGTAGTGACAATGCATTTGCCAGAGGCACAAATATAAACATAGGAACACAAAAAATATTTAGAAGATAACATGACACCTCCAAAGGAATAAAATAACATTCTACCAACAGAACCCAAAGAAAAGGAAATTGATGAAATGCTTGAAAAAATGAGATACAAGTAAATACATAGTTCACTGAAATTAGGGGAAAAAGTGTGTGACAGCAACGAAAACCTCAGCAAAGAAACAGAAAAAGAACCAAACAAAAATCTTGGAGTTGTTTGTAACCCAGTAAATCAAATAAAAATGTAGGTAAGAAGCCAGGTGCAATGGTGTACGCCTGTAATCCCAGTGGCTCAGGAGGCTGAGACAGGAGGATTACCAGTTCAAAGTCAGCCTCAGCAAAAGCAAGGTACTAAGTAACTCAGTGAGACTCTGTCTCTAAATAAAATACAAAATTGGGTTGGGGATGTGGCTCAGTGGTTGAGTGTCCCTGAGTTCAATCCCCAGTACCTTCCCCTCCCCCAACAAAAGCAGGCAAGAGCCTCAATAACAGAATACATCAAGGAGAAGAAAAGTTTTTGATGAGGATAGGTCTTTTGAAACAGTTGAGTCAAGCAAAATTTTTTTTAAAAAATTCAAAATGAAGAAAGCCTCCAAGAACTTTATGACACAATTAAATGAACAAATACTCAAATTATGAGTATTTAAGAAGAAGATAAGAAAATGGGCATTGAAAGCCTATTCAATATAATAATAACTGGACACATCCAAAATCTTGGAAATATATGAACATCTGAGTTCAGGATGGCTAAAAGGACTCCAAACATATTTGGTTAAAAAAAAAAAGTGTCTTCCCTGAAGCTTATCAGTCAAACTGTCAAAAATCTAACACATAAAAGAATTCTACAAAGAACAAGAGAGAGGACCCAGGCTACACTTAAGCGTACCCTCATTAGAATAAAAGTAGATTTCTCACCAGAAACTTTATAGGTAAGTAGGGAATGAGATGGCATATTCGAAGTCCTAAAAGTAAAAGGAAATTGCCAAACAAGAATACTATACCCAACACAGCCATGCTTCAGAAATGAAGGAGAGATACTTTCCTTTATTCATCACCATCAGACCAGACTCACAAAAGATGCTTAAGGGAGTCCTACATCTAAAACACAAAAGGAGATAACTACCATCATAAAAACATATGAAAGTATAAAAACCGCTAGAAGAGCAGATGCACAAAATATAAACAGAAAAAAGAACAAAAGTTACCAATACAGAAAGTCACCAAACAGCAAAGAGGAAACAAAATATTTTAAATATTCAAGATAACTAGAAGAAGGTTTACATTACATATCAATAGTGACCTTGAATGTAAATCGTTTCAGTCAGCTTTTTCACTCCTGTGACTAAAAGACCCAATGAGAATAACTGTAGAGGAAGAAAAGTTTATGTGGGGGGCTCACAGTTTCAGAGGTCTCAATTCATAGACCTTCCTCAGTGTTAAAAGTAAGGCTGAACATCATGGCCGAAGAGTATGGTGGAGGGAAGCAGCTCACATGACGATCAGAAAGCACAAAGAAACTACACTGGCCAGATACAAAATAATGTATACCAAAAGCATGCCCCCAATGATTCATATACGGCAGTCACACCCTGCCCACATTCAGTTACTATTCAGTTAATCTGATTAGGGGATTAATTCATGGGTTGGGTTAAGACTCTCATAACCCAATTCTCTCTTCTTCAAACCTTCTGGCATTGTCTCACACATGAACTTTAGGGGGATCCCTCACATCTAAACCATAACATAAATGGAATAAATCCCCCAATTAAAGGGTTTAGACAGGCTGAATGGAGTTTAGTAAAAGTAAGATGCCAAAATAGGCTGCCTATAAGAAGTTTACTTCACTGGTAGACACACACACACTGAAATCAAAGGAATGGAAAAAGATATTCCATGCAAATGGAAACCATAAGTGAGAAAAATAGTTACACTTAGGTGAGATAAAATGAATTTTAAGTAATAAGCTGTAAAAAGAGACAAAGAATGCCATTATATAATCATTAAGGATAAATTCATCAAGAGAATATAATAATTCTAAGTGTATACATGTAATGAATGCTGGAATACCCAGTTTTATAAAGGAAAGAGAGTATTAGACCTAAAGGAAGAGATAGGGTCCAGTATAACAATAGTTGGGGATTTTAATATATCACATTTATCAATGGATAATCAAGATGAAAAAAATCAATAAAGAAATACTGAGGTTAAACTATACTATAGACTGAATGGACCTAAGAAAACTGCACAGAATATTTCATTCAACAGCTACCGAATATACATTATTCTCATCAACACATGAAACATTCTCCAGGATAGACCACATGTTAGGCCATAAAACAACTTGCAAAAATTTCAAAAATATCAAAATTATATCATGTATCTTTTCTGAACACAATAGGATGAAACTAAAAATCAACAACAAAAGAAACTTTAGAAATTATACAGATTCATGGAAAGTAACATGTTCAAGAATCAACAATGAATTAATGAATATCAAAAGGGAGATCTAAAAGTTACTTTAAACAAATGAAAATGGGAACACAATATACCAAAACAAATGGGATACAGCAATAGTAATAGTAAGAGACAAGCTTATAGTAATAAATGACTACATCGAAAAAGAGTAAGGTTATACAAATAGACAGACTAACAATGCAAGTAAAAGAACTAGTAAAGCAAGAACAACCAAACTGCAAATTAGTAGAAGGAAAGAAATATGAGGATTAAGGCAGAAATAAACAAAATAGAGTCTAAAAAGCAACACAAATGATAAACAAAATGAAGATGTAGGTTTTGAAATGATAAACACAATTGACAAACTTTTGGCATTAATCAAGTATAAAAGAGAAGTTAACAATAAAACCAGAGTTGACAAAGGAGACATTACCACTGATATCACAGAAACATAGAATTATTAGGAACTATTACAAACTATACACCAACAACTTGGAAAACAGGACAAGTAGTTAAATTCCTGGCAATATATAACCTACCAAAATCGAACATTTAAACCATAGATAACCTGAACAGGTCAATAATGAGTAACAAGACTGAATCAGTATTAAATAATCTCCCCAAAAAGAAAAAGCCCAGGACCAGATAGCTTCACTGATAAATTCTACCAAAATTCTACAGAAGAAATAGTAAATACCAATTCTTCTCCACCTATTCAAAAAGACTGAAAGAAGGGAATATTTCCAAAACAACTCTAAGAGGTCAGTATTACCATGATTCCAAAGCCAGATAAAGACATAACAAAAACTTACAGAACCAGAAATTTTAAACAAAATTTTAGCAAAGTGAACCCAACAGTACATCATGAAGCTCATACAACATGACCAAGTAGGATTTATCCACAACTAATGAACCTAGAACTAACATTACACTGAATTTTGGAAAGTTGAAATTGCTTCCCCTAAGATCTAAAACAAGACAAGGATGATGACTTTTACCACTCTTATTCAACAAAGAACTGAAGTCCTCACCAGAGCAGTTAGGAAAGGAATGAGTTGAATTATCCCTGCTTGTAGATGACACTATACTTCATATAGAAAAACCTAAGAACTCTACCAAAAAACTCTTGAAACTGATAAATAAATCACCAATAAAGTTTTAGGATATAAAACTGACATTCAAGCAGCATTAGCATTTTTATACATCAATAAAGAACTTACACAGAAACCAATCAAGAATGTGATTATGTTAATACCTACAAAAAATTAAATACTGAGGAACAAATTGAACCAAACTAATGATTGATACCTACAATGAGAATAAAAAACAGTGATGAAATAAATGGAAGAAAATGAAAAATTTGAAAAACTCCCATGTTCAATTGGAAGAATTAATGTTTCTAAAATGTCCATACTACCCCAAAGTGACTTATAGATCCAATTCAATTTCCATCAAAATGCCAATGGCATTTTTCAGAGAAATATTTTAAAATACTAAAATTTAGATGGGCCACAAAGGACCCTAAAGAGCCCAAATGATCCTGAGCAAAAAGAACAAATATGTAACATTTCAAAACTTGATCTCAAGACTTATACAGAGCTATAGAAATGAAGACAGAATGATACTGGCATAAAAACCAATATATAAACCTATGGAACAAAATAGAGATCTCAGAAATAAATCCATGCATCTACAGTGAAGTAATTCTTCACAAAATTGTCAAAAATGTTCACTGTAGGAAGGACAGGGTCTTTAATAAATGGTGCCTATAAAACTGAATATCTATATTCAGAAGAATAAAACTTGACTATCTCTCAGCATATACAAAATTAACAAAAATGGATTAGAATTAAATGTAAGATATGAAAATATGAAACTCCTAGAATAAAACATAAGGGATCATTTAAAGTCATTGCTATAGGTAATAATTTTATGGATAAGACCCCCAAAGCACAGCCAACAGAAGCATAAAATGATAAATGTGGTTATATCAAGCTAAGAAGTTTTTTCATAACAAGGAAAACAATCCATAGAGCGAAGAAAAAAACTAAATAGTGGAAAAAATATTTGCAAGATATTCGTCTGACAATTAACATCCAGAATATATAGGAAACTCAAAAAATGCAACCAAAAAAAACCCAAAAAGTATACATCACTCAATATCATGAGTCATCAATGAAATGCAGACCAAAGTCACAATGTGATACCATCTTCACAATGGCTATCATCAAAAAGGCAAAAATATTACAAGTGCTGAAGAGGATGCACAGAAAAGAGAATTATTAGAAACTGCTGCTGGGAATGAAAATTAGTCCAGCCATTATGGATAATAAATGGAGGATCTTCAAAAAACTAAAAATAAAATCTACACATGATCCCACTTCAGGTATATATTAGAAGGAAATGAAATTAGCATATAAATGATGTACTTGCCCTCCCATATTTATCACAGCACTATTCATAATAGCCAAAATATGGAATTAATGGGATGCATAGAGATGTGGTGTACAGAATGGAATATTATTCGTTCATACAAAAGAATAAAATCTTGTGGATTACATGGAAATGGTGGACATTATGTTAAGTGAAATAAATCAGACACAAAAATACTGAATGTTCTATTTTGTGTGGAAGTTAAAAATGTTCACTACAATGGAATAGCGATTATTAGAGTGCAGAAATGGTAGAGAAGAGAGACAAAAGGAAGTCAGATGACAGATACCAAATACAGTTAGAAGGGAGCACTAAGTTCTAGTGTTCTACAGCACAGTAAGGTAACATTAACAAATAAGTCACACTAACAAATTATATACTTTGTGAAGAACTAGAAGATTTTGTAGTTCAAAAACAACAAAATGTGAAAGATGTGAATGCTAATTTCCCTTATTCGATTAGAATACACTATATATGTATTCAAATATTGCACTATGACTCCTAAATATATAATTATTATTTTAATTAAAAATTAAAAATAAACCAAATATTTACTCACAGTGGTTATACAGAATATTTTCTGATCACTGATATTATTTTTAATATAGAGAAACCAACTCAATTAAAACATAGTAAGGACTGAAAGAATAGTTTGGTAAATTTTGGCAGACAAAAAAGCAAACATAAAAAAGAAATATGAACATAATTAATTTAAAAAGGCATTTGGGACCTTCAGGCTCAAATTGTATACCAGAGAATGAAAGGAGAACCCTTTCAACTAGCTAAACTTTGAACATCAATCATTCAAAATAATTTTGAATCAATTTTATTATTTATGCCAAGAATTTTTATGTATAAGATTGACTCTGTATGTTAAATAAAAGTATTTAGATATCAAGAGATATATTCAAGTTTTGTACTCACCAAAAACAAATGGAAATTATCTACTACTAATCTTACTAAGAATTATTTAGGACCTGCCTAAAGAATATTATAAAATTTTCTGAAGCCTATTAGTATTATGTAGTTATCTGCATACCTCTGACCCCAGAGTAAAATAAGTTGTTGAAAATTTTATTAAAAAAAAACGCAACCTCCCTTTTTGTACAATAATAACAAAAATCTTATCATGCATATCCAGTTAATCTGTAAGTGACTGACCATGGAATGTGGTGGGGAAGTACATGCCACATACTCTTAGCACTGCTTAAGGCAAGGAGAAGAATGAAACCAACATGGAATGAATCATGTCATTTTCCTCCATATGTCTTTGAACTCTGATGAGCTAGCATCAATTCCAATGAAATAAAATTAACAAAAAAATATAATTTTAAGACACGTAAGCAAATGCTGTACAGCTGTAAGAATGAAAATTAGCATGACCAATCATCAATACTCTATTATAAAAAGGATATAATGAGGTCTGGGGATGCACTGCAGTGCTACAGTGCTTGCTTAGCATATGAGAAACCCTAAATTTGATCTTTAGTACTGAGAATAAAAAGAAAGAAAAAAAAGTATATAATGATGGAATCAGGCAATATCAATAATGATAGAAATAACAAATAATTATACCAATTTACCAAAGGCAAACTTCCTTTTCACAAACCGTACTAAGAATTATCTCCCAAAATCCTCGTAAACAAACTTACTAACTGTACTGTAACTTCAGAGTGCCAAGTGAAACAAAAGATATGAAAATAATTTTGTTAACTGAAAAGGCACAGGGGAAAATATTTAGGGAAGAACCAAATAACTTCATGTCTAATAAATCTATTTATACAAGTCATATTAATCCTGTTGTCAACCTTATAATTAATCATCAGATATAAATGTCTGATATAATAACAAAGATAGTCCTTACTATAATGGTCACTATACACACCATAATGTTTCTAGTGGGGTTGTGTTTCAGGTTTCTGCATGGGCACCTTTGAATGATCCTAGAGTAATATCTACAGAAGGGCCTTCCTGGGTTACAGAGCAGAGAATGAAGTCATAGCCAGGTTGTAGAAGACTAAACTAGGGCAATACATGGGAAGGATGATCATTTGATTTAGTTGGTATTATTATATTCAGCAAATATTTACTACCACAACATGAAGTTTGGAGAATATTTTAATACTGCAAGACTTCAAAAACAAATTATACAATTAATCACTTGGGAAATTCTAGAGAAGGAAAATTAGTGAAGAATGGATAAGATGGTTAACAGGTGAGGTAATGAATATACAACAAAATTAATAGATTTTCTAGACACTAATTAGAATAGGGAAAAGTAATTCACCTAACAATAAATTAAAAATTATAATAACAAGAAATAAAAACTTTTTTGGATCTGTACAAGTAAAATGCAAATTGTCCAAGTGGTAAATAACAAGCTTCAATTTACAGTCCTGGGTGAAAAGAATTAATATTGTAAAGATGCTAACATTGTAAAATTTATTATAGTTATAATTAAAATGCTACATTTTGTAATAAACAAGATTCATATTAAAATTCATTTTCCAAATAAATGAGATTGGCCAAGGGGGCATACATATTTTTTAAAAGACCTAATACGTGCAGGGAGGGTTATGAGCTGCACATTTAATTAAGATGTGCAAATGTAAGAATACAGCTATAATCATTTAAAAAATAGCTATTAGTTTTATAATGGGAAGCAATATCTATAAGACAAAATTAATGGATGAAATTCTATTGGGTAAATTGGGAGAATATAAAATCAAATGAGATATTCAAATTATATTTACCAAAAACACATATTTCATGGTGGATTACAGATTATGTTTTAAAACATGATGAGGTAAAAATGAGTTTTCACATTCTTCATTGTGAAAGGGAAAGCTTATTTGCAAGGAAAGGTGTGTATCACTTTCAAGTTTTTGCCAAAATAATGAATAACATTTCTGAATGTATAGTACACTTTTATGTAAAAGAGTCATGCAGCTGTAGTTTTCTCAAGTGGAGGTGTTATAGAACCAGGCCTAGTGGGTGTGTAGACGATCATTTAAGTTCATATGATATCTTCAGCTACAATAAAAATGGTTTTGTAAAACTATGATATTTACAAACATGTACAGAAGTGATAGTTCAAATTTTGTTAGTTAAATGGAATAATCATGGGAGGTTTTCAAGTTAAGATATATCATCACATGGGCTGGGGTTGTGGCTCAGTGGTAGAGTGCTTGCCTAGCACGTGTGAGGCCCTGGGTTTGATCTTTAGCACCACATGAAATTACATTTAAAAAATAAAGGTATTGTGACAATCTACAACTAAAAAATACATTTAAAAAAAGAAATATCACATAATATTATCAATGAATAATGCATTGTTTAAAAAGAAAAAAAATGTAAAGCCATCAATATAAGAGGCAGCCCTTACTCCTAAGCACTGTTGAGAAGACAATTTGTAGAATGATGTATATACCATACTCTGAATATTATTACAATGACATGTTTATATGTGTTTTTAAGCTTGGAAAAGTAAGTGGAAGAACAACTACTAGGATGTGGTACAGGAAGGGGAATCTTTGTTATCTACAAAGGAGATCAAGAAAAAAAACAACACATACAAGATCAATGAAAAATGAAATTTACAGAAATTAACTTAACCAAAGAGGCGAAAGCTCTGTTGCATCACATTAACTGACTTCAAAATATACTTCAAAGTTATAATAAACAAGACAGCACGGTACTGTCATAAAAAAAGACATCAAAGGAATAGTTAGCTCAGAAGTAGAGTATTGGCCTTATACTTGTGACACACTGGGTTTGATTCCCAGTGCTGAAAAAAAAATAACGAAAATCCAGAAAAAACAATGTTGCATCTCAGGAATAAATACCACTTCATCATCAAGTATATAATAATCCTTCCTTTTAGTGTGATATCAAAATTGGTTTGTATGTTGTTGAAGATTTTTACATTTATATTAATCAGGAATATTAGCCTATAATTTTTTCTTAAAGTATCCTTGTCTGGTTTTGTTATCATGGTAATACTGTGTGTGCAAAATAAATTTGGAATTACTACCTTCAAATTTTTGAGAGTCTGAGAAGAATTTGTATTAGTTTCTTAAATAGTTGGTATAATTCAGATGTGGAGTCATGAGGTCCTGCAGGTCCTAAACTTTCCTTTGATAAAGGATTTTTTTTCTTTGTTTTGTTTTTCTTTTTTAACTAATAAGCTGATCTCCTTGCTCATGATTGGTCTGTGAAGATTTTTTATTTCTCCATGATTCAGTATTGGTAGCTTGCGTGTTATTACACCTAATCTTAGACAAAAGGCCAAGAAGTGATAGTTCACATTTATAACAATTTATCCACTGCTTCTATTTCACTGAATGTTTGTCACTAATTGCTCAGAGTAGTGTCTTATGATCATTTGTATTTCTATGGCGTCAGATGTCATCTCTTATTTCTGATTTTACATTGTCTTTTTTGTCTTTACAAGTTTTTCAATTTTGTTCATCTTGATAAACAATTCAGAGTTAGATTTTCTCTTCTCTATTTCATTTATTTCTATGATCTTTATTATTTTCTTGCTTCTAACTGTGGGCCCCGTAGGTTCTTGTTTTTCTATTTGAAGTGCAAAATAAAGTCGTTTAAGATCTCTTTTCTTCTTAAATGTGTTTATTCATATAAACTTTCTTCTATGGAAATGCTTTGACTGTGTCCTGTAACTTTTGACATTTTGTGTTCGCATTTTCATTTGCCTCAATGTTTTTTCCCACAATTTTATTTTGATTTATTTTTTGACACTCTGGTTGTTGAGGGATGTATTGTTTAATTTCCTCATATTTGTGAATTGTCTAGTATTCCTCCTGCTATTTAGTTTTATCCCACTGTGGTCAGCAAAGATCCTTGATATGATTTCAATCTTCTAAAATTTGTTAAGACATGTCTTGTGGCTGAACATATTGGCTATACTCAAGAACGATCCATTTGCCCCTAAGAACATATATTCTGATGCTTTTGAATGGGGTGTTTATATATTTGTTAGTTTCATTTGTTCTAAAGTGTAGTTTAAGTCCAATGTGACTATATTGATTTTCTGCCTGGATGATCTATCCACTGTTGAAACCAGGGTTTTGAAATCCCTTACTATAACTGCATTGCTTTCTCTCTGTTCAAATTTATTAATTTTACCCTGTATATCTGGCTCCTCTCCTGTTAAGAGAATACATATTTACAATTATTTTTGTCTTCTTGATGAACTGACCCCTTTTACTACTAAATAATCACCTTGTCTATTTTTATACTTTCTGACTTAAAAGTCTTTTATCTAATATAACTATACTTCAACCATCCTTCTCATTTCCTTTCCATTTGCATGGAATTTTTTATACCTTTACTTTTACTTTATGTGTTTACTTAAAATTGAAGTAAGATTCTGTAGGCAACATACAATTGGTTGTTGTTTTTAAAAATCCATTTAGTCAATCTATGCATTGATTGGAGAATTCGATTCTTTTACAATCAAAGTAATTATTGATAGGTACGGACTTATCTTCAATCACATACATGATCTCTATATTTTTAAACACCCCTGATTTTGTTTTTTGTTATTATACTTTATAGGTTTTTATGTTGTATTTTCCTTAACGAATTGCTGTAACTATATTTATTAATAATTTTCCCTTACATTTTACACTAGGAATATAAATAATTTACAAAACAATACAGTATCAGATTTGTCTAAACTTGAATATGTACTCAACATTTTCAGTAAGTTTTATACTTTTATATACTCTTCATTTTAGTAACTCAAATCCTTTCATTTCAGCTAGAACACCCTTTGCCATTTCACATGAGGCAAATATAATGGTAATCAACTCCCTTAGCTTTTGTTTCTCTCAAAGAGTTTTTACCTCACCTTCATTTCTGAAGGACAGTATTGCCAAGCAAACTATTCTTAGTGTGTGGTTTCTTCCTTTTAACATTTGAATATATATCATTCTCCTATCAAGTACTCCACAAAGTTTCTTCTGAAAAATTGATAGTTTATAGGGGTATATATGACAATATTCTTTTATCTTGCTGCTTTCAAGATTCTCTCTTGAAAGAAAAATTTATGATCACATCAGTTGATTCATTTGACTAAAAACAATAACCAGTCCTGATGAAAGTTTCTCAGTCAACTAGTAAAAATAGAGGAACTACCTTAACTTGATAAAATTCATATTAAAAAATATACAGCTAGCATGGTATTTTATAAGAAATCAGATGTTTTCTCTCCATTTAAGAAAAATAGGATTATCCTTCTCAATTCACCCATTTAACATCATAATAGAATTCACTAGTGCAATAAAAGAAATTGAGATACAGAAAATGCTGTCATAAAAAGTATACAGATTAAGAAGGGAAAAAATGAACTCTCTGCAAATGACATGACTGTGTAGAAAATCACAAAGAATGGACAGAGTAACTCCTGAAAATATTAAGCAATTATGGCAAAGTCAGTGAATATGAAGTTAATACACAAAGTCAACTGCTTTTCTTTTTTTTTTCTTTTTTTTTTTTTTGGTTTTTTTTTTTAATTTTTTTTATTTTTTATTTTTTTAATTGTAAACAAATGGGATACATGTTGTTTCTCTGTTTGTACATGGCGTAAAGGCATACCATTTGTGCAATCATAAATTTACATAGAGTAATGTTGTTTGATTCATTCTGTTATTTTTTCCCTTCCCCCCACCCCTCCCACCCCTCTTTACCCTCTATACAGTACTTCCTTCCTCCATACTTGCCCCCTCAACTGCTTTTCTATATACCAGCAATATAAACTTGAAATTTAAAATTAAAAATGTAATACCATTTGCAATAAGATAAATAGTAGCTGGGCATGGTGGCACACTCCTGTAATCCTAGTGGCTCTGGAGGCTGAGGCAGGAGGATGGCGAGTTCAAAGCTAGCCTCAGCAAAATGGAGGCACTAAGCAACTCAGTGAGACCCTGTCTCTAAATAAAATACAAAATAGGGCTGGGGATGTGCCTCAGTGGTCGAGTGCCCCTGAGTTCAATCCCTGGTACCAAAAATAAATAAATAAATAAATAGATAGATAGATAAATAAATAAATAAATAAATAAATAAATGACAGAAAAGGTAAACAGTAAAATAGGTGGGCATAAATATAATTATGTGCAGCATCTACATGTGAAAAACTAAAATTCTGATAAAAAAATCAAAGAATATGGAAAGAATGTACAACATTACTTTTATTTAGAAAATGAAAATTCAAACATGATACCATCCCATTACTATAGTGGTTAAAATTTTAAAAAAAGAATGACAAAACCAAATATTGGTAAGGTTGTATAGTACCAGAAACCATTGTTCATTGCTGGTAGGAAAGAAAAATGGTATAATCCCTTTTGAATAGAGTTTGACAATTTCTTGGGGCTAGTGATTTGGAGGGATGAATAGGTGAGTATGAGAATTTTGGGTGGTGAAACTATTCCTCTATTATAATATCATGATGGATATACAACATTATACATTTGTCAAAACTCACAGAACTTTACTGCATAAAGAATAAGTCTTAATGTATGCAATTAAAATAACACATTTAGTAAGTGAGAGATCCCAGGCAGAATGAAGACTGTGACCATTGGATCTAACTATATTTAAAATGTTTGAAATAAGTTCACTAAAGGGTATGTGGGAGAAGTTGTTGACTTTATTTTGTTTATGAGTATAATCTGAAAGACTCATAGGGAAAGGAATGGAATATAAGCTATATATTTGTTGATAAGAGTTGTTTCCTAAGGGAGAATGAATTAGTAGCCTTGATATTGCCATGTGCATATTCTAGAATTAAATAATTACATAAAAGCACGACAAACAGTGGGAGGTAGGTTTCTCACTATTGCAGTGGAAATTATAAAAAAAAAAAAACAGGCTGACGTGATCCTTGAAGTAATGCATTATAGTTTGAGATGAAGGCAATTATGAATGGCAGCTTAATATAGATATGAATGGCTACATATAGAAATAGTTATAGATATGTGTACATATATGAATTAGTTTATACAGCCAAATTACTTTGCGCTCAGCAGAGAGAATCTACAAGAAAACACACCACAGTAGCAATTAGCACACCTAGCACCTAGATCTTCATTTCTAAAACCATTATAAATTTAAAAGAACCATGGTTCCTAGAAGAAAGGGTCATTGTGGGACTGGGGAATGAAACATAGGAGATGAGTCTGGAGCATCTTGCAGTAACAAAAATTAAGTAATTGAAAAATAAAATAAAAAAATTTCCATATTAATGAGAGCATATCAACAGCACCATACATGAGACAGCTGAAAGAGTATCAAATGGCCAAAGCTGAACCAAATTGGACAACAAAATTCATGTAATATTGCATTATACCTACTATATAAAGTAATTGTTCATGTGTTCATACAGATAAAAACGATTGAATAAATTAATAAATGTGGAAGATTGAGATAAATATATCATATGGAACAATTCTAAATACTTATTCTTCCCTAAAGGAAAGGTAGCAAAGCTTTTCACTCCACATGTGGAGTATGCATGGAGACTTACTGTCAAAGAGTAAAATGAGAGGGGAAAAATAACTTTACACTGGACAAAATTAACAAATACCACTTCATTCAGGTAATCAAGGTTGTTATCAACACTACAAATCAAGCAGAAAGTATAATTGTAGGTTCTGTATCCTCATATTCAATCAACTGTGGATCAAAAGTGTTTTTTAAAATTGTGTTTTACAGATTGTTTACAGAATTTGTTGTCATTATTCCATATACAATAATTGTATAACATTTATAATGTATTTGGTATAACAAATAATCTGGAGATGATTTAAAGTACACAAGATACATACATAGATTATGTGCAAACCTCCCCAATTTTATATAAAGGACATGACTGTCCATGGATTTTTTTATGTTTTCTGCAGGGTTCCAGAACCAGTCATGGGCAGAGACTGAGGGACAGATGCATGTAATTTTGATATCAGATGAAGAAAATGGTATTTGCTGGGACATTCCTCCCCAAAATTTATAACACCAGTTGCTATAAAATAAATCTTTGTTTATCCAAGTATAATGTATATGTTCAAATCCTAACCCCATAATTTGATGGCATTAGTAAGTAAAGCCTTTAGAAGGTAAGGATAAAACCTTTGTGAATGGAAATTAGTGCCTTTACAAAAGAAATCCCAGAGAGCTCCCTTGCCTCTTACAGCACAGAAGGATACAAAGAGATGATATGTCCATCTATGAATCAGTAAGCAAGCCCTTACCAGACATCAAATCTGCTTGCACCTTAACCTTGTACCTCCCACATACTAAATAACTCAGCCTGTTATTCTTGTTATAGTACCCTGAAAGGACTAAGACATTGGCGTAAGCATAAAAAAAGCACCAAATACAAGTTAAGCCACATACTCATCATACTGCAAAACACCAAATAAACTTACTAACTAAACGTTACTCAAGACTGTGAAGGTTGCCAAAAACAAGTCTGATAAACGGGCACAGCAAAAAGAAGCATAAGGAGATGTGACCATTAAATGTTGTGTGGTGTCTTTGGTGAAATCCTGGAACAGAAAAAAGAGAGTAGTGAAATCTGAACAAATAGAATTTAATCAAATAATGTAAAAATGTTTCACTAATTGTACCAAATGTACCATACTATTTTAACAGGTTAATAATAGATAAAACTGAGTATAGGGGTTATATATGAACTCGAATACTCATCTCAATTTTTCTATAAATCTGAAATTTCAAAAATCCATTAGAATAATAATCTTAATTTGTAAGGAAAATGTTTTAAAAAATTTAATAATAAAGTATATAAATCTGGCAACAAATTCATTATAGGGCTGGAAACACTTTAATACAGATGATATGCATGGGAGTTACTTCTCTAATACACAAAGCATTCTTTGTAAATTACTGTCCCCATGTTGAGAAATGTGTTACTCATTCTCTGAAGAGTTAATACACAGAAGAGCAAACAAAGAGTGCCCAGTAGCAAATTGAAAAATGGACATACTCTCAGGATGGGGTTTAGGTCCATGGTAGAGCACTACCATAGTACATATGGGGCCCTGGATTCCATTACTAACACCATAGGAAAATTTTCACTTTCTCTAGAAGTTAAGGGAATTCAAATTAAGTAACAGTGGGATACCACTTTTTATTCTTTTAAATGTCACCAGTAGCAAGAACCACAACACCAACTGTTTCTGGGTATGTAAGGAAAAGTATCACATTAAACACTCTTGGTGGAAATGTGAAGAGTTCCTACACTTATTTATTTAATTATTTACTTTTTGGTACTGAGGATTGAACCCAGGATCGCTTAACCACTGAGCCACATCCCCAGCCCTTTTTATATTTTATTTAGACACAGGGTCTCACTGAATTGCTTGGGGTCTTGCTAAATTGCTGAGACTGGCTTTGAACGTGACATCCTCCTGCCTTAGCCTCCTGAGCTGCTGGGATTACAGGCATGCACCGTCATACCTGGTTTGTTACTATACTTTAAAAGTCAATTTGTTGGGTTGGGGTTGTGGCTAAGTGGTAGAACGCTTGCCTAGCATGTGTGAGGCACTAGGTTTGATTCTTAGCACAACATATAAACAAATAAATAAATAAATAAAGGTCTATCAACATCTTAAAAAATTAAAAAAGTCAATCTGTGAATATATATTAATATTTTGAAATACATATGCATTTTGACAAAGCAATGACATTCCTAAGAACTATTTCAGTAGACCAAACCTTTAAAATATATATGCATAAAATTTCATTATACCATTGTTCTATGGTTAAATATGGAAAAAAAGGAAATGGATATTAACTATGGACACAGATGACTGAGATATGGTATATTGGTACTTTGGAACATTACCTAGCCATTGAAAAATTGAATTAGATCTAAACCAGATGACTTGGAGACATTATTCATGAGGTGTTTTAACCAATAAAAGACATGTAAAAATAAGTATGACAGTTTATAAATCAATGACAAAAACCTGACACAGAATGTGACCGAAGATATATATTAGTATGAAAATAAAGGACTGTAGGGTATATTATGCACATGGAGAACATTATTATAAAACATACACTATATTGTTTACCTGGCTTATCAAGAATAGCAGGAAGGATGAAGAAGCACCAATTCTGGAAGGAGATAAATAACATTCACAATAAAACAAATATATATCAAAAGACACCATTTAAGTAAAATTATGCATATAGGAATATTCTGATGCATGAAATTTCAACTTCCACTATTGCAATGGAGGCATTTCAGGAGAGTGAGATGCAAAGTGATCTTTTTTCAAAAATTTTGATTCATTGTGCACAAATGGGGTGCAACTATGGTTTCTCTGGTTGTACACGAAGTAGAGACCTACCATTTGTATAATCATACATGTACATAGGGTAATGATGTTTGCCTCATTCTATTATTTTTCCTACCCCCACATTCTCCCCACTCATTTTCCTCTATACAATCCATCCTTCCTCCATTCTTGCCTTCCTCCCACACCCCCTGATTATGTATCATCATCCACTTATCAGAAAAAACATTCAGCCTTTGGTTTTTTGAAACTGGCTTTATTCTTCAACTCCATCTATTTACATGCAAATGCCATAATTTTATTCTTCCTTATGGTTGAACAATATTCCATTGTGTATATGCAAAGTGATCTTTGATATTTTACATTATTTGAATACAATATTCAATTATAGATAAATGATTCCATATGGGTTATAAAATTGGAAAAATGCAATATATTGAACACCAAAAAAAAAAAAAATAAAGGAAATCAGGACCTTCTGTTTCCATGTGGCATTAACTTCTCCAACCTTACTTCACCTCCTGTATAGCAAGAAATAATAGCACATAGTAAAACAACAATAATCAGAAAAATGATCATGAGTGTCTACTGAATGCCTTTCTCACTGCAGACCCTGTGATAAAGGATTTTATATGAAAGGTTTCAATTCTTAGGAAAAATATATGAGTTAGCCTTTTTATCCAACCACATCAGATTTATGTCAAAGATAAAATTAACATATTAAATATGCAACACAAATTGCTGTTTATAGATATGATAGATGTTATCATGATATTAAAGTTAATAAGAAAACTAGAATAATTATAAAGACCTAGGATCAAATTTAGAAGGAATATTAAAAAAAATCTGTCACATACATAGATACACACATTTTAAAGTTTTTAGGGGAAAAACAATTTATTTTCAATTTGACCAGTTGAAATTTTGCTAGTTTACCTCAAATACAGCATACTAGGGTACTTTAGACTTGAAGAAGTTAATAGTCTCATTACAGTTTATTACTGACAAACACATGACAGTATCTTTGCAAATTATAACACAAAATCCTAAGCACTATGTATAAGATTCACTTTAAAAATATTTTTAGTTGTCAATGGACATTTATTTTTTATTTATTTATATGCAGTGCTGAGAATCTAGTGCCTCACACATGCTAGGCAAGGGCTCTACTGCTGAGCTACAACCCCAGCCCCAAGATTCAATTTTGAGTTTAAAACTGTAACATGCTGGTTTCCTATTTAAAAGCAACTTACCAAATAATATGTAAGTATTTGGACAACCATGTATAATATGAAAGATTCACTCACACTATTAAACTATAGTTCTTGATACCAGAAGATGTTTTGACTCATGGTGGATATTATTTAAACCCATGGGTAAAATGGTAGCATAGTCTCTCCTAATTCCCTAATGGGAATCCCACATACCTGAATACATGGGAATATCATAGGTCTAAAGGACCAAGTACAAATGGGAGAGGAAGGACATTATCCCTGAAAAAGCCTGTAGTAGTGCAGATGGGCAGGTTTGAGTCTGAATATATTGAAATTACATTTTATTCATTTCAAGATAAACTAAAATTCATTTGGAAAATGATGAGAATTAGAAAAAGGAATCAGTACTTTGAGCAGACAGAATATATAGGTATGAAAATTAAGATTTATATGCTATTAAGTCAAATGATCAAATTGACATGATTTCATTTACAAAAGAAAATGTATAAAATTCATGCACAAACTGATCAAGTAATGTTCAGTACAGAAACAAAGACTGAAAGCTATTCTGAAAGTTGTAAGACAGTTTACACAATTGGAACCATATATGTGTTGGTAGAAGAGAAATCTGTACTGCAGAAATAATGATTTTATTAAAATTCTTTGTTATATTCATTTGCTAAAATCTCAATGGGATATTTGGTAAATTTGGAGAAATAATGTTAATATTGGTCTCAACAATAACATGAAAATATTCAAGGAACAAAATAAAGACTTTGGCAAGGAAAGTGTCTAAATCATACTTGTAAGCCGTAGTAATTAAAATACCACGGCATGCTCTCTGGTGAGTTTCCACAGATCTACATAACAGAACAAATAGCACCAATAATGTTAGACAATCTTCATTTTAGGCAAAGGGAAAACAAAAACACAGAACTCAGAAAACACACACACACACAAAATCATTCCTTATGGCTTAACATTCTGAATTTAGGACACATGAATTCAAACCAGGATATGAACAGAACTCTCTATATATCTATGATGTACTGCTTTGTGATAAAAGGTTTCAGAATATATATTATAAGGTCCAATTTTGTAAAATACAATGCCAAACACTATGCAAGTAATATATTTACATGTACGAATTTGTCTAAACAAGTAAGTCACTCATGTCACCCACAAAGTTAAAGAAATCAGATTACTTCTCCCAGGTTCAAGTTTCCCAAGGACTAAAAATAACAATAAAACCTGTTATTCAAATGGTAATAAAAAAACAATACAATCATGTTTGACTTACAGCTGACAATGAGTCAAACAATGTGCTAATTACTGCTATGTGGTCCTGTCTTTTAATCATTACACTATTCTATGGAAGAGTTTCTCCCATTATTCCTAATTTAGAAGCTTGTCTCAAGAACCAAAGGTACAAACATATTTGCATAGACATAATGAATGACAATACACATTTTGTTCACATAACAATAGATAATTAAAAATTTTAATTTTGGAGGCTAGGTGTGGCAGTGCACACCTGTAGTACCAACTACTTGGGAAGCTGAGGTAGGATGATCACTTGAACTCAGGGGTTTGAAACCAATCTGGGCTACATAGCTAGATCCCATATCAAAAAAGTTATAAACACACACACACACACACACACACACACATATATGTATATTATATATGGGGGTGTGCACACATGCACTTGTGTATATTTCTTTAAAAATTGGAACATGAATATATTCACCCACCCAAGACTGGGTGGGAAATAACAAAGCCTACTTAATAGCTAGGCTGAAATTTAATTTTAAAATTACCTTTCTTTATATGTGAGGATGATGTGAACGTAAGATCACATATATGTGTGCGTGTGGGAAAACAAAGTCTAGTATGCTAGGTGAGAGGGAAAGATGCCTCTTAAGTTTTTACTTCTGGCCACTAGTTTGAGCCATTTTGGTGGGATATAGAACTAGAAACTGCCAAGGGTGACTAAGAATTGCCTCTGTCATAAGAAAGTTAAAATTGTATTCAAAATAGATACATATGCAACATAATTTTTTAAGAATTTAGTAAATACATGTATCAAAGAATTTCAGGACTGATAATTAACATGCAAACTCTATTATATAATAGGATTTAAATAATGCGTAACATATGCATGTCACTATATATGAATTTGATATTGTATGTTGAACTTCCTCAATTTCGTTTAAATTTTGAAGGTAATCAGATTAAAATTCTCAAAATAAATTTTTGGTAAATGTACAAATAGCTGTCAAAACTCCATGTTGAGAATACATTAGTGAGAATTAACAACCTAAAAGTGAAGGCCACAGGATAGATTCCCAGGACTACCATTATGAAGTTTCTTTAAAAAAATGGGTAGCTTAGAACAACAGATATTGTCTCCAAATTCTGGATGTCCTGAATCCAAACTCAAGGTACTGGAAGGCCATACTCCCTGTGGAGACTTTTATCAAAGGATCCTTCCTTGCCTCTTTCCTTTGGCTTGTGGCAGCAGAACTCCAGTTTCTGCCTCTATATTCATGTAGCAATCTTCCTTCTATCTGTATCTATGCTAAATTTTCCTTCTCTTTAGGAGGACACCAGTCATATTGAATAATTTTTGAAATCATATCATGTAAGGAATTCTATTTGAGTTTGGGAGTCGAACTTAAAAACATAAATTATATGACGACCTAGACAAGATGCCCAAGAAATTATGCCCAAGAATACAAAGTTTTAGAAAAAGTGTGTGATAAAATTAAGACAGTTGGCATAAAATGATTGCTCTTGTAAAAGGAATAAAAATTAAGGGAGCATTATGGTATTTTCTAGGTGTCTATGTGAGTTAGCCTGACCTTATTCAGGAAGGGAGATGAACAAATTTAATGGAAATGGCATGGAATGAATACCTTTGGGGTAGATCATTAAGTATGTCAATTTACATCTCTAAATTGTTTCCTTGGGTAAACAATATTAACAATATTGATAAAGCATAATCATACTGTATCAAATGAAAGAAAACATCATTCACTTGCTTTGTGAGCTTAAATGTCATTCACACTGTTCAAACACATACTTCCCGTCTAGAATCAAGAAATAACTTTTGGTAATAATGATAGCTGCAATAGTAAAAATGACCAAATGAATTGTCAACATTCCCAGGTCAAGGAGAATGGAAATACTTCCTTATATGTTATAACAAACCTGAGTCAGACCCTATCATTAATACCATGTCAAATGATTGATGTACTTCTATGAATTAGCTACTTAGGAACATAAAACTTTATCATAATTGATTCCATGTCTAAACAACATTTAAAAATTAATGGGTAGCCATCTTGTTTAGAATCTACATATTCACTAACCAAGATATGGATACTGTGCAATCTTTCTAATTAGCTCTTTGCCTATAAAATTGTCTTTTTTTTTCCATTTATCAGTTATTTAATGAGCTTTTTCCGTGTGTCGGGTGCCATGGTTTGAACAAAAAGTATGATCTGTGAATAAAACAGGTAAGAATACCTGTTTTCAACTTTCTTCCCTACTTCCTGTGGTGCAGGAAGAATAAAGAAAAGAAATCCAAATAACTAACAGATAGATTTGATTAGAATAAATGTGATGCAAAAAAAAAAAAATCAATGAGTTACTTAGAATAAAGAACAAGAATGGTGCAAGGATGTGAATGTAAACTCACAGGTCACTTTAAGATGGTTACATCTGAGAACCAATTTAAAACAGGTGCTGCAGCTATCAATGACACAGAACTTATTCTTAAAGTTCTAAGATGTACACTAGCTATTCTGGAGGAAATATATCAAGTCTGAATTCAGTTAAAATTGATAATGAATGGGTTAGAGCTATAGTTAAAAAGCCAATGTGTGTATATATATTAAAAGCAAGAAATTCATTTTTTTATCTTTGTTGATTTATGAATACACTGAGTATCTGATGAAATCTATAGCTGTACTCTGAAAAATATATTTGTGGCCATGTTACTTTGTATTTTAGAAGTTGAAAAACCGACTAAACCCCAGCTATGAAACCTCTGACATTTGCATGATGTGTACAGTTTGTATACTTAGACAGTATCAAATGTTTGTTTTCAATTTTGCAATGTAAACACATGAATATTTATGTTCCCAAATTATATAAAAATCAAGCATCCAAAACATTAAGCAGCATTAAACATGTTAGTAAGCTGTACCCTAAGAAATAACCCCACTGTTTTCACTATAGCCATATTTTGTAAAGATAATTCAATTTAGAATTAACAATACTTATGAAAAAAATCACAGTTATAGAGTGTGGTGAGTTATTCAAGTCCTATACAAAGAAAACAAAACGTTACCTTGGAATTTAAACAGACACAACCAACCAGAGACAAATGAGTCAACAGTGAGTTCTTTTTTTTTTTTTTTTTTTTTTTCATGTTATAGCAGATGAGTTCTAAGGTCAGAGTGTTGGGGAAAATTTGAAAAATGAGATAAAATTGTGGATATGTCTTTAATAGGCAAAATTATAGAGGGAGAAACTCAGAAGAAATGGGGGATATTTGTGATTGCAGATATTAAACGGTTCATTTAAAAAGTGTAATTAATATTGGAATATTAAAAAGACAACACTAAAGAAAAATTGACACATTAATGGTGCTGGGCAAACATGGCACTTCTAATGTGTGAAGTAGGCTTGGAAAATGAATTAAAGCTTCACTTTCTACAGTGCATTCAGTTGCATGTTGCATGGATTTTAAAGCTGAATTCAAAAATCTGACATAATACTCCTATTAACCTCCATAGATGGCTTTAATGTACTGTTAAGAAAATAAACAAATCCATGGGAAATGTATCTATGATCCTAATTTTTGTATAAACAAATAAAAATATCTCAACCTGCCTACATCCATGCAGCGAGATGCAGTAAACTTTTACCAGGGACTGTGATAAACACATTGAATGAAACTGATATGGAATGTCTGTGGGGGGGTTATATTGTTATTTTTTTTTTATTTAGTGTCTTTGAATACTCTTCTTTGTTACACTTTCTTTGGTTTTGTAGTGACCAAATTTTTAAAAACTTTAAAAATGTTGGCATCAGCAAGTCACTTGCTTTATGACTTTAAACAAGTCAACAATCTTCTCAAAGGCTCAAATTTCCTATTCTATAAAAGAAGGCAATGACCATCTAAGTCACAATAAAAGTAACAATGATGACAAAAATCATAATGAAGTTAAAGACATTTACTGAAAATATAAAGTATCAAGGAGTATGGAAATGCCTTTATGGCAATGACCTCTTTTTATCCTCAAACCTCTGATGCCATAGATATTCATTGTATGCTGCAGGACTGCATTAGGATTAAATGAGACAGGATATGAGGAAATAATACATTTGTGAACTAAAAACTGACTTAGAAATCCAACTAATTGTTAGTAAATTTGATTCTGTCACCCCAAAATATCACATAGCAGAACCATGGAGTATCTCAATGCCTAGCTACCAAGATGTGAGCATTTTAATTCTCATTATTTATTCCTCCCTTCATTCCGGAAAAAAAATCATTAACTATCCCACATGTATGAGTTGCTTGTTGACACTTACCAAATACGGATCTTTATTGTCCCCAAAGTCTGATTCTGTGGGAAGAATGGCAAGGAAACAGTTTGGGTAACTTCTCCTTGTTTGTCTGTAATTTTCATGGTTTTAAAACTAGGAATTCCCACAACCTGGGAACTGCTTCCATTCTGGGTGACCTGGATGATTGTTCAGTCTAGAGAAGGTGCAATGAGAAAAATTACGGCTCATGCTAGAACATGACAGAAAATAAAGAAAATGTAGACCATGTCAAGGGGCTTGGGTGAGCTAAGCACAGGGATTAGGATGCTGTACTAAATAGGATAGGCCTGAATGAGTAAGTGACTTTTAAGAATTTAAGGATTCAACACGACTTATACTTCAAAAGTAAACTATTCAAACAGAGGGATCAGTTGTTGCAAAGTCCTGAGGGAGATTGTACTGAGGGTGTTTGAGGAATAGCAGAGTCCAGAGAGGTTGAAAACATATCTTGAATCAGTTTTGGTTTCAGGGGTCCGGCTGTATAAAACTGGAAGACCTGTCAAAATCCTTCTCTAAACAGTTTAACCAAGGGCCCAGATTCCACAGCAGAGTTCTAGTACCAAGAGGCAAATCATGTCTATTACCTGCCTTGGTTTTAACGGTCATCTGTTCAGACACGATGAGGTGAATACAAATTTTAATTTTGCAATACAAACATATGGATGTTACTATTAGGCAGTGTAAACCCATGAATCATGCTCACCCCTCAAATACCAATAAGAGTCTCGGAATTGGCAGGTTTGGAGGACAAAAATAAACCTAGAACAATAATTTACCAATACATGATTTATGTCCCTAATATTTTGGGAAGTTTAACACATTTAAAATTAATTTATAATACACAAAATTTGAAAATATGAGACCCTCCAGTAAAATGTTGAATAAAATTTGTTAAGAGTAAATATCCTTGCTGTACTGTTAATACTAAGGGGAAAGCAGTCTTTCATCATTGCATGTGATATTAGTTGTTAGTTATTTTCACATATGAACCTTTTGGTTTCAGTTATCTTCTGTACAGTTTTGGGGAAAATAAGGTTTTATGACAAATAAGTGTTGGCTTTGTCTAATTCTCATGTGTGTGTATTCAGAGAATGGCCCTGGTTTTTACCTATCTTCTACTGCTATATTTTATTACCTTTTAAAATTATCAGATGTTAAACCATCTTTGCATCCCTGGAACAATTTCCCTTGGTTTGGGAAAGGAGATCTTGTTCCATGTTGCCTGATTCAGTTTGGTAGGATGCCATTTCATGCAGAAAATGACCACACAAAGTCATACCACAAGTCATAATGATGAATTCATGCTATCATTTTCTCCCCATAAAATGAATCAGGGAGTTCATTTGCTTCACAGACTGTTTGACAGTCTGTTTGTACCTAACTACTACCAGCTCTAATAATCCCCAGCCTATGTTTTATCCATGCATTATTCCCTTCTGCTCTGAGTCCTCAGGTATTTGTTTGATGGGTGTTGTAACTGAGCTTCTCCAGGGCTATACAGGAACAATATGAGAAACAAACCCACTAAAGATCTTTGGTGCAAAAACAAAATCTGAGTCATCCAATTGTGACACATCTCATAGCAGAATATTGGGAGACAAATGAGACTGTCTTATTTCAGTTTACTATAACTAAATAACCTGAAATATCTGGATATGATTGTGCCCTTCTTTATTGACATTTTTGGGGAAGGGGATACAAGGGATTGAACCCAGGGGTGATTAACCACTGAGACACATTCCCAGCTCTTTTTCATTTATTTTATTTTTTATTTTGAGATAGGGTCTTGCTAAGTTGCTGAGGCTGGTTTTGAAGTTGTGATCCTCCTGTCTCAGCCTCCTAAGCTGCTGGGATTATGGCATTTACCACCACACCTTGATATTTATTGACTTTCAGAACAACTTATAATATTAATAGAAGACACAGAAAGAACTTCACACAGCTAGTCAATTAATTCTTGACAATGCCAAAAACTTATGTTGGAGAAAAGACAGACTTTAAAACAGGTGGTCCTGGGAAAATTGGATTTACATATAGAAGAGTGAATCTAGATCCCTCTCTCTCAACCGGAACAAACATCAATTCGAAGTGGATTAAAGACCTAGTAATTAGACCACAAACACTGCAACTGCTAAAATAAAAAAGTGTCAATGCTACATCATAATGGCACAGTAACTGACTTCCTTGAGAAGACTCCTAAGCTCAAGAAATAAAACTGAAAACCACTTAAGTGTGATGGCATCAAATTAAAAAGTTTCTGCATGGCAAAAGAAATAATCAGCATGAAGTGAGAGCCTACACAATGGGAGAAAGTCTTTGATACCTACTCTTCTGATAATGGATTAATATCCATAATATATAAAGAACTAAAAAAACAGCATGAATAAAACCAAAATAACCTAATAAAAATGGCAAAAGAATAGACAGACATCTTTTTCGAAGAAATGCAAATGGACAAAAATGCATGGAAAATGTATATCTTTATCAATTCAGGGAAATACAAATAAAAACTACTCTGAGATTTCATCTTATTCCAAATAGAATGACAAACACCTAGAATACAAGTAATGGTCAGACATGTTTGTGCAAGTCTGTAATCCCAGCAACTCAGAAGAATGAGGCAGGAGGACTGCAGGTTTGAGGACAGCCTTGGTGAGTTAAAAAGGCTTCGTTTCAAAAAAAAAAAAAAAAAAAAAAAAAGGAGGCGGCTAGGGATATGGTTCAGTGGTAGAGTACCTATAAGCTTAATACACAGTACCACAATTAAATAAAAAAGGATACAAAAATAATAATTGTTTAATAATTATTGGCAAGAACCTGGGGAAATCATTAAGACATTGGTGGTGGGACTGCAAATTAGTACAACTACATTTAAAAGCAGTATGGAGATTCCTCAAAAGATCAGGAACCACCACATGATACAGGTATGCTATTCCTAAGTATTTACCCCAAAGAACTAAAATCAGCAGACTACAGTAATACATGTGATAAATGCATATCCATGTTTATAGCAGTGCAATTCACAATAGTCAAGTTATAAAACTAGTCCACGGGCCTGTCAACAGAATAATGGATAAGGAAATGTGGCACAGATATGCAATGGTGTTTTACTCCATGTACCATTTGGTGGTAAACGGATGAACTGGAGATCATGGTAAGTGAAATAAGCCAGACTCAATCAAAGTTCAAATGTTTTCTCTCATATGTCAAAGCTAGAGAGACAGAAAATAAAAGGGAATAAAAAAAAGACCTCAACACCACCAATAATAATAGAAGGCATTAGTAGAGTAGAGCGAGTGAATAGAGGGAGGGAGGGAGGAGGACAAGAACTAAATAATGATGATTAAATTATTATGTACATACATTAATATGGCATAATGAATTCCATCTTATATATAATTATAAAGCACCAGTAAAAAAGATCACTTGGAATTATGAAGTTTAAAAAAGACAAAAAACAGAGGTCAACATACAAAAAAACCCAGCAGAATATAATTTAAAAATTTTAAATCATCTACAGGGGGTTTAGAATGAACAGTGGAAGAAGACAGAACAAAAAACTCTTAATGCAGTGATACTGGGGTCTTTTTCAGAGCCAAAACACATTTGACTAAAAGATTTAATTTAGATGTGAATAATATATCACTCCATTCCCTGTGCCCCCCAAAAAATCAAAGAGCAAATTTCATTCTGGCTTAATACCCCATTAAATTATAACAAAGAAGCAGTTAGCATTGCTTTAAAATGCATGTGTATTGGTGGATTTGAGGGAGGAGATTAGTTTTTCATTTTTCACCATATTCCCCAAGTCATACATGAGGCTGAAAAAAATACTTGTTTTATTAAACAGAAAAACAAAATCCATTTAAAATAAAAAATACAGGTAGGATATTCACTTACTATTTAATGTGTAAGAAGCGATCTATCAAGTAAAAGCTGCAAGTTTCCGTATCTTGGGACACAATTCTTATCTTCATAACTTAGTCAATCATGATTTACACCTATTTGATGCTTACTTACATAGCAGATGGAATATACACAGCACATGGATTAGCTTATTAACTCATTTGAGCTACTCACACTGATTTTAATTACACATTTCATATTTGTCATGAGGAAGAAACAAGTCAGTATACATGAAAATACTGAGTTACATAAGAGCCACAGAGAAAAACAGGAATTACTTTAACACAGCATTTTCATTCTTGACAAATTCTTTTATACCATGCTGATTTCATAGTTAGAAGCCATATACCTAAGTGCCATCATATTGGTATATGGACTAATTCTTATTTCCTTAGATTAACATCCTCTATTGAACTAATGGCATTTTGATAGCTTAAAATGTGAAAAAAATCCTGACATGCGGAATATTAGTTATCTATCTAGCAATGTATACGTCATCCATTGTATAAATAACAACTGAACCCCAGGCCTGTAGAGTGTTCAAGATCTCTATATATGCTTAAGCTTAGAAAAGGATCAGTAGTTCATGCAGCAGATACTTAATATTGGTTAAGAAAGACCTTGAACTGTGTACTTGTGAGGGAAGTTATAAATTTACTTTTTATATATCTTTACATAAATTGACTAGAGTGATAAAATACTAATTGTAAATTTTATTAGAAAATATATATTTCCAAGATGTGAAAATGAAGCTGAAATAATTATTTGCTGTGGAATCCTAGAAAAGTGTTTAATTCTAAACTGCTGCAAGACATTCACATGTGAAATACATATATTTTACTAAATCTAATAATTATAGTAACTAATGATAATGGTTATACTTATATAATTAAGGTTTACTTATGTTCACAAGAGAATGGAGATACATTAAATTCTTAAAACAGAATAATCAACCATTAAAGAAAAAGGCTTCATAACCTGTCATATATCCCTGTAGGTGATGGGCAGACTATAAAGTTAAAGTTAATAATCATCATTAAACCAAAAAATGTATGGTAGTAAATTAAAGAAAGTAAAATTATTCCTATTCTCTACTGAGATGCTTCCATCTTGCCATTGTAGTAATTCACAGTATTATGTGGATATAGTAAATATTTGGGGATACTAGTTCAAAGGTCTATAAAAACCAGTATTGTTTACAATGATTAGTCAAGATAATGGCTTAGAATGAATGGAAACTAGCAAGAAAATTTAGAAACATATGAAGAAAGAAACACAGATAAAATTAATACTTTCTATATATTGCAGTGATACCAAACTAGAAAGTACAGTGGCAAATAGACCCTACCATAGAAAATTTTAAGACCTTATCAAGCAATAAAAATATCAAAAAGTACATCAGGACTGATATTAAGAAAAATTTTAAACATTCTACTAAATAATAGTAGAGAACACATATCTTATGTTCATGTATGGGAAGATTCAAACTGTCTAAAACATTTGTTTTCCTGAAAATATTTTATAATTTTAGGTCAAGAACACAGCGAGAGGGGCTGGGCCTGTGGCTCAGAGGTAGAGCACATGCCTAGTATGTGTGAGACACTGGGTTCAATCCTCAGCACCACATAAAAATAAATAAATAAAAGACCATCTACAACTAAAAAATATTCTAAAATAAAACAGATCATGACGGGAGAAAATATTACCAATTCATTACTGGTATTTGGCAAATGTTATTGTAGGATATGAGCAAAAATAAGATGGTGAGATTAAACAAGCAGATTTTAAAACTGAAGTAAAAATGCAAAACCTCCTATACTATCACTTAGGAATAATAGGGCTTTGTTGCAATGGCAGAAATAATTTTTAAAGATAGACCACAACACCAAATTTATGGGAAAACTTCTACTTAGAGAATCATGTATTTGAAGAAATAAGAGTTTAAATACTAGTTTGTAAAATAGATGCAAAATTTACCTTGGCAGAATATGTATGAAGGAGGGAAGGAAAAGGGGAAATACAGAGGAATGATACTGGTCAAATTATATTTTTATATTGTGTGCATGTATGAATATGTAACAAATCCCACCATTATGTACACCTATAATGCCCTGATAAAACTTTTTTTGAAAAAAAAATGCATGTTTTTAAGAAAAATCAATGTACTGAATATTATGTATACTATAATCTTGCTTTTATAAGGTAAATAAAATGGAAACAAATGTCCTGTATGTCTACAAATAACCCAGTCAATAAAAGAGCAAATTAATCAAATAGACACTTCTCAAAGAAGTACCAATGGCTGGTATTTATATGAAAATAAATTTGATGTCTTTTGACATCAGAGAGATGTAAATCAAAACTACATCCTTCTTAGATCAGTAAGAATGGCTATCATCAAAAATACAAGTATCAACAACTGCTGGGAAGGATGCTGGGGAAAAGGAATCCTTATACATATTTCATTGGAAAGTGAATTAGTATAGCCACTATGAAAATCTGTATGGAGGTTGGAGCTACCATATGATCAAGCCATACTACTCCTTGATATATTTCCAAAAGAATTAATGTCAGCATATTGGAGAGATACCTGCATACATACCCTTCTTTATGGAGGCACAATTCCCAAAGTTCAAGTTACAGAATCAGGCTAGGTACCTATGAATGGATGAATGGATAAAGAAAATGTGGTATATAAATACAATGGATAAATATTTAGACATAAAGAACGAAAGGTCATTTGCAAGAAAATGGAGATAGGAATAAATATCAACCATTAATAGTTAAAAAAAAAAAAAAAAAAAAACACAAAAACACCAGACAAAAAAACCCAGAAGCAGATCATAATTACATACTGCTTACAGAAGATCAGGTACTTTGCTTTTTTATTTACATTTTTTCCCATGTTGTATTCTTAAAAGTAAGATAAAATTGACCACTCTTCCTATACCAAAGAGTTGTTGCAAAGATAAATGAGGCAGATGGTAGCACAGGTAATTACAATGAATTACAATAGACAAATGAGTTCAATGGATTACATTCATGATATATCAAAGTCTAAAAATTCACAAGATCTGATTAGCTTGGTTCGTAACTAAAATGTAAATGCTAACTGGATGTTATGATTGACCCTGGTAAAAATAATGAATGACTTTTTCATATGGTATAATTCTTTAACACTGTAAGGCCCTAAAGAATCTGATTAACATGATTACAAATATTGCAGTGAGAGCCGGGGGTACAGCTCAGTTGGTAAAGTGCTTGCTTTGCATGACAAGACCCCGGGTTCAATCCCCAGCACCACAAACAAACCCCCCCCCCCAAAAATCAATCAATCAACCACAAGTATTCACATGTATCACAGTGAAAGAGCTGGCTTCAAATTTTCTACTAACATATCTAAGATGCTAATTACATCAGTGTTGCCTAAATTCCCTGTATGACGAAACACATTAGGTTCTTCAGATGTGCAGTTTATCAAACGTACTGTAAGACTCCCTATAAAAACTTAGAAAATTGGAGAAAGATTAATGTTCAACTCCACAAACACTTATTTAAGAATGAATGGAATCACAGGGAGAATTTCAATTCTGGAATGGAAGCATAAGCAGTTTTACAAACACACTTCCCAGGAAGAAACAAAAATCTATATGGCAAAAATTATTTTAAGGGGCGAGGGTCATGGCTCAGTGGCAGAGTGCTTGCCTAGTATGTCTGAGGCACGGGGTTTGATCTTTGGCACTACATAAAATAAAATAAAGGTATTGTGTCCACGTACAACTAAAAAAATAAATACTTTAAACAAGTCTCTGGGCAGGTGTGGTGATGCACACATATCATCCCCAGCTACTAAGGAGGAGATTTTGATGTTGTATCGTCGTTCTCATTGACCTCTAAGAATTTTTTTATTTCCTCCCTGATGTTTATTGTTATCCAGTATTTCATTCAGTAGCATATTATTTAGTCTCCAGGTGTTGGAGTAATTTGTTTTTTATTTTGTCATTGATTTCTACTCTCAGTCCATTATGATCTGATAGAACACAAGGCAGTATCTCTATTTTTTTGCATTTCCTAAGGGCTGCTTTGTGGCATAACATATGGTCTATTTTTGAGAAGGTTCCATGTGCTGCTAAGAAGAAAGTGAATCCGCTGGTTGATGGATGGAATATTCTACATAGGTGTATTAAGCCTAGGTTATTGATTGTGTTATTGAGTTCTGTGGTTTCTTTGGTTGGTTTTTGTTTGGAAGATCTATCTAGTGGCGACAGCGGTGCGTTAAAGTCACCCAGAATTATTGTGTTGTGGTCTATTTGATTCCTGAAATTGAGAAGGATTTGTTTGATGTACAGGGATGCACCATTGTTTGGGGCATAAATATTTACTACCATTATGTCTTCCTGATTTATGGTTCCCTTAAGCAGTATGAAATGTCCTTCTTTATCCCTTCTGACTAACGTTGGCTTGAAGTCCACTTTATCTGATATAAGGATGGAAACTCCTGCTGTTTTTACTGAGTCCATGTGCGTGGTAGGTTTTTTCCCATCCTTTCACCTTTAGTCTGTGGATGTCTTTGTCTATGAGTTTCTTGCAGGCAGCATATTGTTGGGTCTTTCTTTTTAATCCATTCTGCCAGTCTATGTGTTTTGATTGATGAGTTTAGGCCATTAATGTTCAGGGTTATAATTGAGATATGATTTGTATTCCCAGTCATTTGGGCTTATTTTTGGTATTTAACTTGGCTTGGTTTCTCCTTTAAGTGGTTTTTCTCTAAGGTTGTTCCTCCCTTTGCTGACCTACATTGTTCTTTTTCATTTCCTCCTTATGGAATATTTTGTTGAGAACATTCTGTAGTGCAGGCTTTCTATTTGTAAATTCTTTTAACTTTTGTTTATCATGGAAGGATTTTATTTCATCTTCAAATCTGAAGGTTAGTTTTGCTGGGTATAGGATTCTTGGTTGGCAACCATGTTGTTTCAGAGCTTGAATTATGTTCTTCCAGGCCCTTCTAGCTTTTAGAGTCTGGGTTGAGAAGTCTGCTGCTATCCGTATTGGTTTCCCCCTCTATGTAATCTGGTGCTTTTCTCTTGCGATCCACAAAATCATTTATTTTGAATGTTAGACATTTTCATTATAATGTGCCTTGGTGTGGATCTGTTGTGATTTTGTGCATTTGGTGTTCTGTAAGCCTCTTGTATTTGATTTTACATTTCATGCTTTGGGTTTGGGAAATTTTCTGATATTATTTCATTGAATAGTTTGTTCATTCCTTTGGTTTGTATCTCTGTGCCTTCCTCAATCCCAATAATTCTTAAATTTGGTCTTTTCATGATGTCCCATAGTTCTTGGAGATTCTGTTCACGATTTCTTACCATCTTCTCTGCTTGGGCAACATTATTTTCAAGATTAAATATTTTGTCTTCATTGTCTGAGGTTCTGTCTTCCAAGTGGTCTAGTCTTTTGGTGATGTTTTCCATTGAGTTTTTTATTTGGTTTATTGTCTCCTTCATTTCAAGGATTTCCATTTGGTTTTTTTTTTGAGAATCTCTATCTCTTTGTTGAAATGATCTTTTGCTTCCTACAGTTGCTCTTTCGGTTTATTGGCATTATCATTCATTGCCTGCATTTGCTCTCTATTCTCATCCTTTGTTTCATGAATCATCTTAATCATGTATAATCTGAAGTCCTTTTCTGACATTTCTTCTAACATACTGTTATTGGATTCAATTAATAGAGAATCTAGATTTGTATGGATCATTTTTTCCCTTGTTTTTTAATGTTGTTCATGTATCTTCCCCTCTAGCAGTGCAGATCTGGGGTATTGCAGATTTCCCCCTATAGGCCTATAGTGGCCCTATAGGTTTCCAAAACCCTTTCTTTAAGGGGAGATCAATATTAGCAGTGCCCAATTCAGACACTATGCAATCCTAGACCAAATAGCCCCTATGAGGACAATAACAATATTGTCATAATAAACACAATGAGTTCAAATAATATCTTCAGTAAAACAAACAGATTTGCAATAAGGTCTGCAGTTTCAAATGGAGGACAAAGAGGATGCAGAGGGATGTAGCATGTAGCTGTTAATGGGATAAGAAAAGAATATATAGAAGTTCTAGATAATAGGGTGAGAGTGTAATCAAAAGAAATGGGATGTTAGCATGCAAAAAAGGGAGAAAGAGACTCTGAGGGAACAGGTAAACAAAAGGAAAGGAGAGGAAGAAACGTAAAGAAATAAAAACAAATTTTTTTGAGTAAGAAGAATAAAGAAAATCTACAGTATAACAGTCATATAGTAATGAAACCTCCCAGTATTCAGTAGCCTGATGCATGAGAGGTACCTGACAATGAGCTTCAAGCCTCTAGAGGTGTCTCAGGATGGGATTTGTCCCACCCGAAGATCAGAGCTACGGCTTCCAGGATTACCCAAGATGGCTGCTCTGGCTTCAAAATGTGTTGTCAAATGGGGAGCTGCAGCTCAGTGTGTTGACATGGTCAGCTGGAGGTCCTGGAGGCAGGGTGCGGTTGGTCAGGCAGGGGTCCTGGAGGTCAGGTGTGTTTGGTGTGTTTGTGGGATCCTGGAGGCCGGGTGCAGTCGGTCTGGGGTCCTGGTGATAGGGCACAGTCAGTTGGTCTGGAGGTCCTGGCAGCAGGGAGCAGTCAGTCGATGTGAGGGCCCCAGAGGCAGGGAGTGATCAGTTGGGCTGAGGGATCCTGGAGATGGCAGTCAGTCAGTCCAGCCAGGGGTCCTATGGGGCCTGGCTGTTGTCTCAAAATGGCGGCAGCCATGTGTAATCAAACCTGCAGGTACTGCAACAGTGAACTTCCAGGCAACAGCAGGCAGCTGGTGCTCCACTGGCGGTCGGCGATCAGTTTGCTGGCTGTTGTTGGACGATCGGGGAGGTGAACCTCGTGCATTGGGTGATGGATAGGTCTAAGGCAGGCAAATGGCAGATGATAGGCACCTAACAGTGAGCAATTTGCACTCAAAAAAGATGTCGATGTGATGGCAGACTGCAGGTGATCACAGCAGACAAATGGGGTAAACAGCAGGGGATCAATAAGCAGCAAAAACTGCCTCGCCAAAAACTGATATCCTCTGCTTGAAACCGGAGTTATGGAGCAACAAGGAATGTAGCCTCCATCTAGTCTGCCATCTTGGATCTCCCCCCCAATTCATCTTGACGTACCCTTCCTTCTTGATGGTTGTGACCAAGATATAAGGCTATTCACACCTCTCAGCTCTCTATCAAGTAATAAGGTATCTAATATGGAGTGGTAGGTTGCTAGCATTTCTTATTCACTTTCATTCCAAGTAGAAGAACCTAAATTCCTTGTGAGCATGGTTGGAAGTTGGATGCTCCCTTTCTTATCCCATACCACACTGATATGACATAGGCTTTGCCCAAGACATACAATGAGGCATCAATCATCTTAGCCTTAGCTTACTAATTAGAAGGCCATGCCACATTGGGAGAGGAAAGCTGAGATGACTAGAGTCTACTACCCTACCCAGCATCCAGATTAGAGGCTAAGAGGCTGTGTTGGGATAAGTCAGTTCATGAGGAAACAGACGTCGAAAAGGATTCAAAACACACACTGGAGAAAAGGTAGCTTTTTAAAAAAATGAAGCTGGGAAAACTAAATCCTTATCTCTCATCTTTCAGAAAAACCAACAGACAATGGATCAAAGACCTAAATGCAAGCAGTGAAATTTGAAAATTACAGGAGAAAACATAAGGGAAACACTTCCAGATATAGGCATCAATATGACTTCCTGAATACAACTCCAATACCTCAAGAAATAGCAAACACTGACAAATAGGACTGCATCAAATTTAAAAACTTTGCACAGCAAAGGAAACAATTAACAGACTAGATAGACAACCTGAAGAATGGGAGAGAATCTTTGACAGTAATTCTGACAGGAGTAATAACCAGAATTTATCAGGAATTCAAAACACTTCACAACAAAATACCACAAAGAATCCAATCAATAAGTGAGCAGATAAATGGAATACATGCATCTCAAATATAACTGACTGAAAATTATATTAAGAAGTGTTCAACATTATTAGGTATCTGAGAAATGCAAATCAAAACCACTGAGAGGGTCACAGTCACGGAGCGAGCTGGCAGGTGAGACAGGCCACCTGCATCGCGGAGGTAGCAGGCAGGCACCCAACCCACCTGCCATGCGGAGCTGGGCGGGTGGCAGCCAACCCGCACAACCACCAGGCCAAGCACAGATGCCATCACTGAGCAACCTCGCCCAACCACCATCGCGGAGCAAGCCAGCAGACCAGCAGGCCCGTCTGCATCGCGGAGCTAGTCAGAGGCTTCTTTATAGGCTGGTGCAGGCATTTTGAATTACTCCTGAGGGCGTGGCCATCATCATTGGAAGGGAAGCTCCTTCCTGAGACACCTACAGGAAGCTAGAGGACCTTTGACAAGATCCAGGAGCCAAGAAGAGGAGGTATTGAGAGACTCGGGAGCAACTCAGAGCCACCAGGTGAGTCTCTCCCACTGGTCGAGCTCCCCAGACAGGACAGTAGTCCCAAAATGCTGGAAACTTTGTGGAGTACAGTGGCCCAGTGAGACTCCCCTGCTAGAGCTGAGAACCCAGTCAACAGGGAGCATTGCAGAGGAGGGCCGCACAGCGAGAGGCTTCAACGCAGACTGACGGTCCAAGGCCCAGGTCGTAGCTCCGGTCCCCAGGGAACATAGCACAGGGCTGCTCAGCAAGGGAATTCCTCACAGGGCCAGGCTCCCCAGCCCAGGCATTAGGTCACAACCCCTGGGAACATCACAGAGGAGGGCTTCCCAGTCCAGGTGGTAGTTCTAGACTGAAGGGAACTGCTCAGAGGAGAACTGCCCAGCGAAACTTCCCCACCAGGTGAGTCTTCCCCGCTGGGTGAGGCTTTCCCACCAGGGCAGTAGAACCAGAGACACAGGGCCAGATCAGATGTGCCCCAGTCTGCAGTCTAGTCGCCCTTTGGCTGACCATCAGTCAACAAGTGGAGCCACCTCTGCCCCCTGACAGGGAATATCCCCCACCTGAAAGCCACTACCCATAGAGGGGCAGCTTCCTAGTGGACCACTGCATTATCAAGTTCCTCAAAGAATTAAGGCTACTGAAGGCTAACAGGTGAATTACTGGAAATCTACAGACACAATATTAGTCAACAGAGGAAATCTGCCATACCTAAGAGTTTCACTACTAGAGGGATAGATACCTGAGCAGTATGAGAAAACAAGGGAAGAAAATATCCCACAAATAAAATCCAATGACAGCATGGCAGAAGAAATGTCAGAAAGGGAGTTCACAATGTACATAATTAAAATGATCAGGGAAGCAAACAAGGAGATGAAAAAGCAAATGCAGGCATTGAATGATGAGAAGAAAGAGCAAATGAAGGCATTGAATGATGAGATGAAAAAGCAAATGCAGGCATTGAATGATCACACCAATTGACAGTTAAAAGAGCAAATACAGGAAGCAAAAGATCATTTCAATAAAGAGTTAGAGATATTGAAAAAAAACAAACAGAAATCCTTGAAATGCAGGAAACAATAAACCAAGTCAAAAACTCCACAGAAAGCATAACCAATAGGATAGATCACCTAGAAGACAGAACCCCAGACACTGAAGAAAAAACAATCTTGAAAACAAAGTTGACCAAACAGAGAAGATGGTAAGAAATCATGAACAGAATCTACAAGAATTATGGGATATCATGAAAAGGCCAAATTTAAGAATTATTGGGATTGAGGAAGGCCTAGAGAAACAAACCAAAGGAATGAACAATCTATTCAATGAAATAATATCAGAAAATTTCCCAAATCTGAAGCATGAAATGGAAAATCAAGTTCAAGAGGCTTATAGGACTCCAAATACACAAAATTACAACAGACCCACACCAAGGCACATTATAATGAAAATACCGAACATACAAAATAAAGACAGAATTTTAAAGGCTGTGAGAGAAAAGAATCAAATTACATTCAGGGGGAAACCAATACAGATATCAGCAGATTTTTCAATCCAGACCGTAAAAGCTAGAAAGGCCTGGAACAACATTTTTCAAGCTCTGAAAGAAAATGGATGCCAACCAAGAATCTTATACACACCAAAACTTACCTTCAGATTTGATGACAAAATAAAATCCTTCCAAGATAAACAAAAGCTAAAAGAATTTACAAAAGAAAGTCGGCATTACAGAACATTCTCAGCAAAATATTCCATGAGGAAGAGATGAAAAACAACGATGCAAATCGGCAAAGGGAGGAACTACACTAAAGGAACAACCAAATAAAGGAGAAATCAAGTCGTGTCAAAAAAAAAAAAAAAAGTGCCAAATGATCAGGAATACAAATCATATCTCAATAATAACCCTGAATGTTAATGGCCTGAACTAATCAATTAAAAGACAGACTGGCAGATTGGATTAAAAAGAAAGATCCAACAATTTGCTGCCTGCAAGAGACTCACCTCATAGAAAGTGATACCCATAGACTAAAGGTGAAAGGATGGGGAAGAACATACCATGCACATGGACACAGCAAAAAAGCTGTGGAGTATCCATCCTCATTTCAGATAATGTGGACTTCAAGCCAAAGTTAGTCAGAAGGGATAAAGAAGGACATTTCATACTGCTTAAGGGAAGCATAAATCAGCAAGACATAACAGTCATAAACATCTATGCCCCAAACAGTGGCTCATCCATGTATGTCAAACAAATCCTTCTCAATTTCAGAAATCAAATAGACCACAACACGATAATACTAGGTGATTTTAACACACCTCTCTCACCACTGGACAGATCCTCCAAACAAAAATTGAACAAAGAAACCATAGATCTCAATAACACAATCAATAATTTAGACTTAATGGACATTCATAGAATATACCATCCAACAAAGAGCGAATACACTTTCTTCTCAGCAGCACATGGATCCTTCTCTAAAATAGACCATGTTTTATGCCACAAAGCTAATGTTAGCAAATACAAGAATATAGAGGTACTACCTTGTATTCTATCAGATCATAATGGATTAAATAAATGATGGAGTAAAAAACAGAAACTACTTCAACACCTGGAGATTAAATAATACGCTACTGTATGATGAATAGATAACAGAAGATATCAGGAGGGAAATTAGAAAATGCTTAGAAGTAAACGAGAACAAAGAAACATCATATCAATATCTCTGGGACAATAAGGAAGCAGTACTTAGAGAAAAATTTATTTCATGGAGTGCATTCAATAAAAGAAGAAAAACAATCAACAAATAAATGACCTAACACTATAGCTCAAAGCCCTAGAAAAAGAAGAACAGAGCAACACCAAAAGTGGTAGAAGACAGGAAATAGTTGAAATCAGAGCTAAAATCAACGAAATTGAAACAAAGGAAACAATCGAAAAAATTATCAAAATAAATAGTTGGTTCTTTGAAAAAATAAACAAAATTGATAAACCGTTAGCCACACTAACAAAGAGAAGGAGAGAGAAAACCCAAATTACTAAAATTCGGAATGTACAAAGAAATATCACAACAGACACGAGTGAAATACAAAACATAATTAGAAGCTATTTTGACAATCGATACTCCAAAAAAACAGAAAACCTCTAAGACATCAACAGGTTTCTAGAGACATATGAATTACTTAAACTGAACCAGGAGGATATATACAACTTAAATAAATCAATTTCAAGCAATGAAATTCAAGCCTACCAACAAATAAAAGTCCAGGACCAGATGGGTTCTCAGCCGAGTTCTGCAAAATCTTTAAACAAGAGCTCATTCCAATACTCCTCAAAGTATTCCATGAAATAGAAGAGGTGGGAACCCTCCCAATCTCATTCTATGAAGCCAATATCACCCTGATACCTAAACCAGACAGAGACACATCAAGGAAAGAAAATTTCAGACCAATATCCTTAATGAACATCGATGCAGAAATTCTCAACAAAACCTTAGCAAATTGCATACAAAAATATATTAAAAAGATAGTGCACCACAATCAAGTGGGTTTTATCCCAGGGATCCAAGGTTGGTTCAACATCTGGAAATCAATAAATGTCATTCACCATATCAACAGACTTAAAGTCAAGAATCACATGATTATTTCAATAGATGCAGAAAAAGCATTTGATAAAATACAGCATCCCTTCATGCTCAAAACACTAGAAAAAATAGGGATAGTGGGAACTTTCTTTAACATTGTAAAGGCCATCTACGCTAAGCCCAAGGCCAATATCACTGTAAATGGTGAAAAACTGAAAGCATTCCCCCTAAAAACTGGAACAAGGCAGGGATGCCCTCTTTCACCACTTCTATTCAACATTGTTCTTGAAACTCTAGCCAGAGCAATTAGACAAACCAAAGAAATTAAACGGATACGAATTGGAAAAGAAGAACTCAAACTATCCCTGTTTGCTGATGACATGATTATATATTTAGAGGAATCCGGAAATTCCACCAGAAAACTTTTAGAACTCATAAGTGAATTCAGGAAAGTAGCAGGTTTTAAGATCGATGCTCATAAATCTAATGCATTTTTATACATGTGATGAATCCTCAGAAAGAAAAGTTAGGAAAACTATCCCACTCACAATAGCCTCAAAAAAAAAAAAATAAATAAAGTACTTGGGAATCAATCTAACAAAAGAGGTGAATGACCTCTACAATGAGAACTACAGAACACTAAAGAAAGAAATTAAAGAAAACCTTAGAAGATGGAAAGATCTCCCATATTCTTGGATAGGAAGAATTAATATTGTCAAAATGGCCATACTACCTAAAGTGTTATACAAATTTAATGCAATTCCTATTAAAATCCCAATGACATTCTTCACAGAACTATAAAAAGCAATCATAAAATTAATGTGGAAGAATAAGAAACGAAGAATAGTGAAAGCAATCCTTAGCACAAAGAGTCAAGTGGGGGGTATCGCAATACCAGACCTTCAACTATACTACAACGTGATAGTAACAAAAGCAGCATGGTATTGGCACGAAAACAGACAGGTAGATCAGTGGTACAGAATAGAGGACATAGACACAAGCCCAAATAAATACAATTTTCTCATACTAGACAAAGGTGCCAGAAATATGCAATGGAGAAAAGATAGCCTCTTCAACAAATGGTGCTGGGAAAACTGGAAATCCATATGCAACAGAATGAAACTAAACCCCTATCTCTCACCCTGAACAAAAATCAACTCACAATGGATCAAGGACCTTGAAATCAGACCAGAGACCCTGCAGATTATAGAAGAAAAAGTAGGTCCAGATCTTCAACATGTTGGCTTAGGATCAGACTTCCTTAACAGGACTCCCTAGCACAAGAAATAAAAGCAAGAATGAACAACTGGAATAGATTCAAACTGAAAAGCTTTCTCTTAGCAAAGGAAACTATCAGCAATGTGGAGAGAGAGCCCACAGAGTGGGAGAAAATCTTTGCCACTCATATTTCACACAGAGCACTAATTTGCAGAATCTATAAAGAACTCAAAAAATTCTACACTAAGAATACAAATAACCCAATCAACAAATGGGCTAAGGATATGAACAGACACTTCACAGAAGAAGATCTACAAGCAATCAACAAACATATGAAAAAATGTTCACCATCTTTAGTAATAAGAGAAATGCAAATCAAAACTACTCTAAGATTCCATCTCACCCCAATTAGAATGGCGATTATCAAGCATACAATCAACAACAGGTGTTGGCGAGGATGTGGGGAAAAAGGTACACTCATACATTGCTGGTGGAGTTGCAAATTAGTGCAGCCACTCTGGAAAGCAGTGTGGAGATTCCTTAGAAAACTTGGAATAGAATCACCATTTGACCCAGCTATCCCACTCCTTGGCCTATACCTAAAGGATGTAAAATCAGCATACTACAGAGATACAGCCACATCAGTTTTCATAGCTGCTCAATTCACAATAGCCAGATTGTGGAAAAAACCCAGATGTCCTTCAATTGATGAGTGGATAAAGAAACTGTGGCATATATATACAATGGAATATTACTCAGCTATAAAGAATAAAATAATGGCATTTGCAGGCAAATGGATGAAATTGGAGAATATCATGCTAAGTGAGATAAGGCAATCTCAAAAAACCAAAGGACAAATTGTCTCACCGATAAGTAGATGATGACACATGTAGGGGTTTGGAAGGGGGCAGGAATGGAGGAAAGAGGGACTGTATAGAGGGAAAAGAGGGGTGGGGGGAAGGAAACAATAACAGAATGAATCAAAAACTATTACCCTAGGTAAATATATGATTACACAAATGGTATGCCTCTACTTCATGTGCAGAGAAACAAGATGTATCCCATTTGTTTACAATAAAAATGAATTAAAAAAAACTACTGAGATTCTATCTCAACCCTCTCAGAATGACTATCTTCAATAATATAAACAATAACTGCTATCAAGGATACAGGGAAAAAGGAATCAGTTATGGATTATCGGTATTAATTGACCCCAAAAACTCATGTATAACACTGTGCAAGAAAGTTGAGAGGTAAAATAATTGGGTTATGAGAACCTTAACTTAATCAGTACATTAATCCACTGATAGGGATTAACAGGGGGTGGGGTTCGCCATAGGTAGGCAGGGTATGGCTACAAGTGGTGGACCCCTGGTGGCATGTCTTTTGGGTTTACATTTTGTCCTTGTTGAATGGAGCCCTCTTTTTCCTAATGCCAGTTCCCCAGCTGCATTCCTCTGCTTGCACTTCTTCCATGAAGTTCTGTCGCATCTCAGAACCTGAGGAATGGAGTCACCCCTCTGAGGACTGAGACTCCTGAAACTGCGAGCCCCCAATCAACTTTTCTTCCTCTAGTTGTTGTCAGGTCTTTTGGTCACAGAAGCGAAAAAGCTGACTAAAGTAGAATCTTTATATATACTGTTGGTGGGAATGTAAATTTACATGAACACTATGAAAAACAGTATGAAGCTGCTCAAAAATCTAACACCATAACTAGCATATGATTCAGCTACAACACCCCATGTGATATTCCTTTTTCTTTCCCCCACTTTGGTACCAGGGATTGATTGAACCTAGAGGTAATTAACTACTGAGCCACATCCTCTGCCCTTTTTTTGTTTTGTTTTGAGACAAGTCTCACTAAGTTTCTTAGGAACTAAGTTGCTGAGACTGGCTTTGAACTTCTCCTGCCTCAGCCTCCCGAGCTATTGGGATTAAAGGATTGTGCCAACATGCGTGGCTCATGGGATATTCTTGAAGGTAATAAAATCAGCAAAGTATAGAAATACCTGAATACCACTGTTAATGTGGTACAATTCATAATAGCCAAATTATGGATTTAGCACAGGTGCTTATCAATGGATGAATAGATAAAGTAAATGTGATATAGACATACATGAGTATTATTCACATATACAGGGTGAAATCACATCGTTTCAGGAAAATGGATGAAAAAGAGATCATGTTAAACTAAATAAGCCAGATAAACCAGACTAAGAAAGAGAAGTGTCATATATTTTCTCCTGTATGTGAAATCTAGGAAAAAAGAAGATGAAAGCAGAACAAAGACTATTAGAGAAAAAGCAGCACATCAGAGGGAGAAGAAAGGGGTAAGAGGATAAAAAATGGGTATGATCAAAATGTTATATACATGAATAAATATGCTGCAATGAAATTCATTATATATAGGTAATATGCACTAATGTAAAACTCTGAAGCTATCCCCAAAGAAATTGCCTTTATTTCCAATGAAATATAAAGAAGTTCAATGTTACTAATACTCTTGAGAAGAATGGATATTTAAGAGATATTAAAATAAGAGCTGAAGCCAGGTGCAGTGGTACATGCCTATAATCTCAGTGATTCAGCCAGGCTAAGGCAGGAGGATCAGCAGTTCAAAGTCAGCCTCAGCAAAAGCAAGGCACTCAGTGAGACCGTGTCTCTAATTAAAATATAGAATAGGGCTGGAGATGTGGCTCAGTGGTTGAGTGCCCATAAATCCATTTCCTGGTACCTCCCCCCACCAAAAAAAAAGATCTGAAGTTCCTCTTAATTAAGAATGACAAGCTAAATCACGGGCCAACTAATGCAACAGAAACAAAGGAAATGGATGCTTAAGAAAATTTCTTATCGGGTACCAAGAAACCACCAAGGCTGGTCTCAAACTGATAATCACTTCACATTGAAAAAACATATTAAACAACCAGTTTTTATACCTAAAATGTATATAATTATTTGTCAATTATATTCAAAACTTGGGGGAGAGAAAGGTGGATTATCCCTGCCTATATTTAATTAGAAAAGACTAGAGCACTTTCAGTCCCAGGGTATAGTCAAAAACAATAGTTAAATGAGTTGGCATTAATGAAGCCTAAAAACTGGGTGTGATATCAAATGAGGCATATAGTTTAACAAAGAAATCAGAGAAAGTGACTGTCAAATAGCCCTGCTAAAACCATTATCAACCCTCTATATCTCTGCACTTACCCAAGGCAACATTTTCTAAGATATAATATCAAAGGCTACCTATTGAGGGTGAAATATACTTACTACAGTGGGCCAGCTAAGCCACTAAGCAGATAAACAAGTCACAAAATTGAGATAATGGGGGTGCAAATCCAGAGTTGATATATCAACTAAAATGAATTCTTAACAAAAAATTTTGCAAGACACACAAACAAGAAATGTGACATACCCTAGAATAAAATGAGGCAACAGAAACTTACTGTGAGAAAGCCCAGATGTCAGATTTAAAAGACAATGCTTCAAATAAGCCATTATAAATATTTCCAAAGCAAAATTAATAATAAAAACTTATTTTTTAAAATAACAGAAACTGTAATGGCAATACAGAATAATCAATTAAAGACAAAATTTTAAAAAGAATCAAATACAAATTCTGGAACTGACATTACAGTACGAAAACTGTTACTAGAGGGGATTAAAAATATAGTTCAACTAATAAACAAAAATCAGCAAACATGAAAATGATGTAGAAATTTGGCAAAAAAACCCACCAAAATAAAAAATAAAAAATTGAACAAAGCCACAGAGAAATGCAAGACACCATTAAACACACAAACATACATTTACCAGAAACAGAAAAATAGGATATAGAGTACAGAGCAAAACAAAAATTGTTTAAAGAAATAATGGCTGGACATGTTCCAAATTTGATGGAAAACAAATTTGAACAATCAAAAAATTCAAAGACTTCTAAGTAATAGAAAGAGTTTCATATGCAATCATTATGGTAAAATTGCTGAAAATATAAAAATCATAAAAAGAGAAGAAAAATAAATATGCATAAAGGAACTGCACTAACATTAAGAGCTGATTTCTGATCAGAGAAAAGGAGGCCAGTATGCATTGAGATGACATATTAAGAGAACTAACAGAAAAGAACAATAAGTGTTAACCCAAAATATCTTTTATCCAGGGAAAAATATGAAGGCACATTAAATACATTCTCAGATAAGTAAAAATTGAATGCATTGTTAGTGAACTTGTTTTATAAGAAATACTAGAGAGCTTTTTTCTCAATGTTTTTTATTAGAGTATATTACATATGACTTTCATTATGTCTTATATAGATATGCATAACACTTAGATCAAAGAACTAATCCCCGATACAACTGCAAATCCACTAAACAAACAAAAAGTACACTAGTAAAGTTAAATATAAAGGACAGTATAAATATGTTATTTCTTCTCCCTTCTTTTCTACACTGATAAAGAAAGAAACAAAGCTGGGCATGGTGACCCACGCCTATAAACCCAGCAGCTCTCCAGTCTGAGGTAGGAGGATCACGAGTTCAAAGCCAGCCTCAGCAAAAGCAAGGCACTAAGCAACTCAGTGAGGCCCTGCCATTAAATAGGGCTGGGGGATGTGACTCAGTGGTCAAGTGCCCCTGAGTTCAATCCCTGGTAACCATGCCAAAAATCATATAAAACACTAATTAATGCAATATTGGATTATAATATATAGAAAACAAGATATTTGAACATAGCTTCTAAAAGAAGGCAACTGGCAGTGAAGTACTACTGGAGTCAGTTGTACCACACAGCAACTTGAATCCACAAGAACTAGAATATAATCAGAAATGGTTAAGAAAGAAGTTTAATATAACAAGCTCTCTAAGTATACATTTGCTTCCCTTTTTTCTAAGATAATTTTAGACAAAATTTACATAAAGAAATCATTACAACAAATGCATTTTTGGCTTGTAATATATGGATATAATTTGTATAACTGTAATAGCACAAAAACAGGAAGAGGGAATAGAGATATTCTAAGGAGGAATATTTCTGTATCTTACAATATTTTAACATTCTAAAAATCAGTCAATGTTCTACTCTGAATTAAGAGAGTAAAGGATCATGGAAACAAAGAATATGACTATTTCAACAGATGCTAAAAAAGCATTTCACAAAATTGTCCATCCTTTCACAATTAATTAGGCAAGCTCTTAGAAAACTCTAAATATAAAGGAACTTCCTCAGTCTAATAAAGGAAACTCATGAAAAACCTACATCTAACACCATATTCAATGATGTTCAATTGTTTCTACCTAAGATTGAGAAGTAGTCTAGAATTTTGGTTGCCATGCTATTTATCATGGCACTGGAGATCCTAGCTCATCAATATGGAAATAGGAAGAATAGGAGAATGAGCCAAGCATGGTGGTGCACGTCTTTGATACCAGTGGTTTTGAAGGCTGGGGCAGGAGGATCAAGAGTTCAAAGCCAGACTCAGCAACTTAGCAAGGCCCTAAGCAAGGATAGTGAGACCCTATCCCAAAATAAAAAATGAAAAGGACCAAGGATGTGGCTCAGTGAAGCACCCCTGTGTTCAATCCCTGGTACCAACAAATAAAAATAAAAAAAGAATAAAAGACTACATATTTGAAAGAAAAAGCTGAACTACTTTTATTTACATGTTCATGTGTTTGATGACTATATGGCTACTAGAACTAATAAATGAATATAACAAGGTTGCAGTATAAAAGTTCACGAAATAATTTTAAAAAATCAACTCTATATAGTAACAACAATTAGAACTTGAAATTAAATAAATTCCAGTCATAATAACATAAAAAATATTTAGAAATAAGTAAAAATTTAAATGTATGAAATTTACATACTAAAAACTTACAAAACATTGAAAAGGAAAATAAAACTACCAAAAAAGTAGAGAGTTATGTGATATTCTTGGATAGGAAGAACTGATATTAAGAAATCAACTCATCCCATTTGATATGAAGATTCAATACAATCCCAGTTGAAATTCTCACAAGCTTTGTACAGCAAACTTGCAGGTTCAATTTAAAAGTTGTTTGGATATGATCCAGCAATCTCTTTGATGGACTTATGCCGAAAGAAAATTAAATCAGAACTGTATTGTGCTATTGCTGCATTATTCACAATAGCTATGAGAGGGAACTATCTTAGCAAATGCCTATAGATAAATGGACATGGAATTTGTTATACATGCACACACAGAGGAATATTACTCAGTCTTCAAAAGAAGATCCTTCTATTGTAGTAATATAGATGAACCTGGGTTACATAATAACTAAATTAAATAAGCCAGAAAACAATGATAAATAATATATGATCTTACTTATATATGAATCTTTAATTTTTTTAAAAAAATACATAAAAACAGAATACAGCAGTAGCTATCAGAGGCTGAGAACAGGAAGTAAAACGGGATCATGTAAGTCACAGAGCACAATGTTGCAGAGCTAGAGAATGAGAAAGTTTAGAAATATGATATGACATAAGGACTATTAAATTGTATATTACACATCTGAGGAGAGAATGGATTTTAGATACACTTACTTCCCACCCCCCCACACTATGAAAGGTGATGGATATGTTAATTTGCTTGACTACAGTAACCATTTCACAATATACATCAAAATACGTTGTACCCCTTAAATATTCAACAAAAATTTAAAAAAGAACATATAAATATGTAAACATGTTATATAGAAAGTCAAAAGACGTAGAATATTTTACATCTAACTCACATCAGAAACAAAAGTTAGCTCACTATGGATCATGGAGCCAAGTATAACAAGAAACATTATAAAATTAGTATAAGAAATTAAGTCAAAGATTTTATAAACAGGACACCAATAGCATAAACAATACAAGAAAAATTTGATAAAATGTAATTTTATAAGATACAAAATGGTATTAGAAAGACACAGTTAAGAAAACTAAAAGGCAAACCACAAATTAGGAGTTGTTTTTTTTTCCAAATCACATATCCCAAAAAGTACTGTACTTTTATTAAAAAAAAAAAAAGTTTATTTAGTTCACTGTTCTGGAGGCTCAAGGGCATGGCATTGTTATCAACAATTCTGGTGAATGCTTCATGGTGAATCCTATCACAATGGTTGTAGCACCTCCAAGAGAGATAGATCACATGGCAAAACAGGAAGCCAGAGAATACTGAGGAGCCAACTTTACTTTTTTTCTTCTTTTTAGTTGTAGATGGATACAATACCTTTATTTTATTTATTTATATGTGGTGCTGAGGATGGAACCCAGAGCCTCACACATGCTAGGCAAGTGCTCTACCACTGAGCCACAACCCCAGCCCCAAACCCCACCTCTTAAATGTCCCACTGCCTCTTCAAATTGCCACACTAGGGGCCAAGCTTCCAATACATGAACCCTTTGTGCACAAATCACATCCAAACCATAAAGGCCATTTTGGAAAATAGCATAGCAACAGCTTATAAAGAAATATATGTGTACCATATTACACTGTAACTCTACCCTTAGATGTTTATCCAGGGAAAATGAAAATATCTGTTCATGCAAAAGCATGGACATGAATTTTTATAGCAACATCACTCAATAGTTCTATGCTGTAAGAAAAGCAAACATCCATAACAAATTGAGATATAGTAATTCCATAGAATGCAACCCAATCAACCAACAGAACAACTGATAAATGCAATTAGAATGAATGGACTTCCAATGCCATTTGCTAAGTGAAAGAGGTAAGATAAAAATGTGACTTATACAAAATACTATCAAAGGCATAATTTATAGTGATAGAAAATAGTTCAATGATTGCCCAGGTCCAGGTTGGGATAGGTTATGGAATGTAAGGGAACCTAAAGAACTTTGCAAAAAAAGTTTATTTAGAAAATGGGTCAATATCTTGAATATGTATACATGAGTGTACACTATTACCAAAATTCATTTTTATATATAACATGATACAAAATATAAAGAAAAATGATATGTAAATATAACTAGGCATCCAGAAAATGCAAATTGAAACCAAAAGATATCATTATATTCTAGCAATATGGTTGATACTAAAATAAAGGAAAATGTCAAATATTGGTAAAGCTGTTCCACAATGAGAACTAGCACCCATTGTTAGTGGTGACATAAAAGGTTAGAACATTTTAGGAAATGTTCTGCCAATTTTTTTATAAAACTAAATGTACCCTACCCTATAAACTGGTATTTCCAACCTTATACACTTTTATACAAGTTAAATGAAAATATAAATTCACAAATTTGTACATGTACAGCTTTATTTTTAATATTCCTAAACTAGAAATAATCTAGATGTGCATCTGTAAAAGAATGGACAGAACAATTGGTGAAGAATTCATATAACAGCGTGCTATTCAGCAACCAAACCAAGGAGATATTGATACATAAAACAAATGGTTAGATCACAAAAGCTGTTGCTAATGAGTGAAAAAAAAGCCTTCTACAAATGTGTACATGATATATTATCCTACATAGGCAAAATTCTAGAACGTGTAAAACTAATCTGTAACAGAAAAAGATGCTTTATTCTGTGGGGGTAGAGACAGAAAATATGAAAATTTGGGAAGCAATGGTAACGTTTCATAACTTGACAGGGACTTGAGTTGCTCAGGTAGATGAATTAGTAAGGACTAAGTTAATATAATTTTTACCTCAAGAAAATAATATTCAATATAAAACTCTTGATCATGAAAATCTTATTATAAATTAATATTTAAGTGAAAAATTATAAAAATTTAAAAATAATCCATTCTAGGCTGGTGGTATTCCTCAGGGGTTTGCAGAGCTTGTGTGAGGCCTTAAGTTAAACCCCTGATCTGCGAACAAACAAAAACAATAATCCCAATGAAATTAAGAGAAAGTTGTATTGAACTTGAGCAGTAACTTTTACACAATGTGCCACCAACACCAACAAAACACATTTTACGTACATATGAATATGTGTGTATTCACATGTTCCCACATACAGAATGATGCAAATTATCAGTAGTTCTAAAAAGTGTCTAAGGAAAAACTGAAAGAGTTTGCATGGTGATGTCCCTCGGTCTCCGAATTTACTGATTTTTGTCTAGTTAGGCTGCGATAGTTTATTTGATTAAAATAAATCAATGTAGGAAACCAATACATAAAATGCAAACATGATAATATAATCAAACCAGAGAATCAACTGAAAATTTCTAATTATGAGGTCCAGAAAATTATAAGACAGAAGAAAAGAAATATGATATTGAAATTCATTTTTTAAAAATGTATAGAAACTGAAATACATAATAGGTTCAATGAATTGTAGCTCACTGGAAGAAAATAGACAAAATGGTGTTTAGTTTAATCGTTATTTGAGAAAAAAGACAATCAAATAAATCCTTCATTATATTCCCTTCCCCATAAGGAATTCTGCATTGAATACAGTATGGTAAGGTAAATTAAACATTAAAAACCCTATTTACCTGTGGAGATGTACACCCAATTTTCATAGATACAGAATGTGATTTTATCATTCTGTTTTTTTGATCAAGGAAATGTTGTGGAATGGCATATACATATTAGCATTAATAAGGGATGATTTTAGAAATTAATGATGTTATTAATCTACCATAGGAGTATAGTGAAAATTCAAGGTAAAATAAAAAAGTTATTTTTGGAAACTGAGATAGATGTCAACATGTGTGCTCATATTCTAAAATTTAGATGCTTATATTCCACTAGAATGTACATGCTGTTCGAAAAATTCTTCCTCTAAATAAGGATTCATACCCAACACTCAGCTACCATTTTTTCACATTTAAACATTTTGAATAAATCAAGTATACAGACAGCCACAACCATTCTACATGAATAGGACCAAAGTATCTCTAAATGAATTAGCTAAAAAAGCACAGACTATAAAATGAAGAACATCTCATATCTGAAAATCAAGAATTGAGAAGGAGAAGGAAGAGCATAGTTTCCAAAAGAGAGGGTCTAACTTTTTAATTTATACCATGGATTGAAAAAAAATTTTTTTGTACCAAGGGCCCTCGACCACTGAGCTACATCCCCAGCCCTATTTTCTATTTTATTTAGACAGGGTCTCACTGAGTTGCTTAGTGTCTTATGATGAAGCTGGCTTTGAACTCTCCATTCTCCTGCCTCAGCCTCCTAAGTTGCTGGGATTACAGGTGTGCATCACCATGCCCAACTAGGGTCTAACTTTGTATGGTCATGTAGAAAACATACTGAAAATGATGATGATGATGATGCCTGCACAATGATAATGTATTTTGCTCGCTTTTAAATTAGTGATGAAAAAAACAACTGAAAAGTGAGTACAATTAGTAAAATATGAAATGGTTCGCAAAGAAAAACAGCATCAATATCTTACCATATGCTAGAAAATTAACAAAAATTAGTAAGAATATATAGTTCTTAAGAAAATCTAGCTAAAACTGCTTAGAATCTAATTTAAAAATATGTCAAAACTCCCTGAAGTTGAATGATGATTTATATAACAGAAGATATAATATAATTATATTTAATATTACTAAAATTTTCCATATTTTCATGGTTACTTCTGTGTTATTTTAACTAAGCTAGAGTACCAGATTTTAAGTCAAACACTAGTCTAGACATTGATGTAAGTGTTTTATAGATGTGATTAACACAATCAGTTGATTATGAGGAAATTAAACTCAATAATGTGGATGGATGAACCTAAGCCAATCACATGAAAGCACATGAAGAACAAAAGTTGAGAGTTCCCCAAGAAGAAATTCTGCACCAAAATGTTAACATAGAAATTTTGCCTGAGTTATCAGCTTGCTGGTTTTCTACCCTCCCATCCCCGACCTTGTGAGGCAATTGCATAGAATGAATCTTAAGGAAAAAAATATAGTCATTTATACCTTAACAATGGATATATTCTTAGAAAAGAGACATTAGGCAGTTTCTTCACTGTTCAAACATTATAGACCATATTTACACGAACCAACATGGCACAGCCTAGGGCACATCTAGGCTATATGGTACAGTATGGCGCCAAGGCTACCATCCTGAAACTCATGTTACTATATGGAATACTATAGACAGCTGCAACACAATTAGTATTTACATATCTAAAGAGTAGAAAAAAAATACAGTATTAAAGATAAAAATACTACACTTACCTAGGACACTTATGATGAATGGAGCTTGCATTACTGGAGGCTGCTTTGGGTGAATCAGTGAGTGAGTGGTGAACAAATGGTAAGGCACAATACATTAAACTACCATAGACTTCATAAAAACTGTATACTTAGGCTATACTAAATTTAAAATTTTCTTTGTCCAATAATCAACATTTGCTTACTGTAGATTTTTTACTAAAAATTTAAAAGTTTTTAACATTTCAACTCTTAAAAAAACACTTAGCTTAAATCATAAACACATTTTATAGCTCCACTGTTATGGTTTGGATGTGAGGTGTCCACTAAGAGTTCATGTGTGAGACAATGCAAAAAAGTTCAGAGGAAAATTATTGTGTTATGTTTTAACCTAATGTGCATTAATCCCCAGATAGGAATGGGTAAGTGTAGATGGGTAGGGTGTGGCTAGAGGAGGTGGGTTCTTGGGGCATGACTTGGGGTACAGATTTTGTATCAGTTGAGCAGAGCACTCGCCTCTCCCCCTCTATTACCTGGTACCCTGTTTTCCTACTTCACTTCACCTGTTTTCCTCCTTCACTGCTTCCTGTACCATACTCTTACACCATGATGTTCTGCCTCAGCCCTGAGGAATGAAGCATGCTGACTATGGATTGAGACCTTTGAAACCATAAGTTCTGAAATAAACTTTTCCTCCTCCAAAATTGTTCTGGTCAAGTCTTTTGGTTATAGCAACAAAAAATCTGACTAAAAACACCGATAAAATATTTTCTTTTTTTATATTCTTATTCTATAAGCTTTTTAAAATCTATTTTCAACTTTTAATTTCAAAGCTGTTTTTTACATACACTTAGTATGTAATGCCATCTGACAAGGCATTAATATCTAAAATATATAAAGAATTCAAAAAGTCAAGAGCAAAATAAAAACAACAAAACCCACAGGCATACATACTTGGATTAAAAGATGGGAAATAAATCTAAACAGGTATTTCTCAAGAGAGGATATGAAAGGCTCACAGGTATATGAAAAAATGTTCAACATCACTAACAATCAGGGAAATGCAAATCAAAACCATGAGTTATTATCTCATCCCCGTAAGAATAACTATTATCAGAAAGATTAAATACGACATTTGCTAGAAAAGAGAGATCAGTTGAGTAGAGGAATAACATCAGGGGGAAGGAGGAAAGTGAAAGGGGAAGTACTAGGAAATGAGATCAATCAAATTATATTATGTGCATATACACATTTTCACAATGAATCCCACTATTATGTATAATTACAATGCACCAATAGAAACCATAAAAAGTAAAGGGGCCTCTGCATGCTGTTGGTAGTAATGTAAATTAGGAGAGTCATTATGGAAAACAGTATGGAAGTTCCAAAAAAAAATTTAAAATAGAAATACCATGTGATACAACATTCTCACTCCGGGGTATATATCCAAAGGAAATGAAATCAGTAAGTTGAAGAGACATTTTCACTCCCATATTTATTCCATCAGTGTCTGTCAACTGATGAATGAATAAAGAAAAAATATATATGCAATGGAATACTATTTAGTCTTTACAAAAGAAGGAACTGCTTCAACATTTGAAGACATGGATGAACCTGGAGGACATTATGTCAATGAAATAAGGCAGGCATAAAAAGACAAATATTATGTGATCTCACCTCTGGAATTTAAAGATTTTAAACTCATAAAAATAGAGAGCAGAATAGTGTTACCAGATTCAGGTTGGGGGAAAAGAAATGTTGGTCAAAGTACACAAGTTTCAGTCAGAGAGGTGGAATACGAAATACGTTTTTTAGATCAATGCATGCATAGTGATTATACTTAATGTATATTTTAATACTGTGAAGAGTAAATTGCAAGTGTCGCCATCAAAAACTGAGTATGTGAAATGATGGGTGTATAAATTAACAATAAAATGGAGGTGGACCTGGTGGTGCGTGACTATAATCCCAGGGGCTCCCGAGGCAGGAGTTCAAAGCCAGCCTCAGCAACTTAGTAATATAGCAAGGCCATAAGCAATTCAGCAAGACCCTATCTCAAAATAAACCATAAAAAGGGCTGGGGATGCGTTTCAGTGGTTAATGGACCCTGGGTTCAATCCGTGGTACAGAAGAAAGGATGAATAAAGTGGAAAAAGTAAAAGTTAAAAAGGCTGACATAAGTTCAACAACAGAGGACACAAAAGAACAGAGGATTCAATGGTAAGGTATAAATTTAATTATTTTGGGGAAAAACAACTTTCTATTCTACTTTCTATATAATTTTTGAGACATTAAAATATCAAAGCACAAAAACCTATAGCTTTCACATATCTTTAGGGACCTATCTAAATGGTATTCATACATTAAAGAAAGGTGTATATGAATTACACCACAGGATCTCATATTTCACAAACAAAAATCAGAATTACATCTTCTATTTTTGCATGCATGTTTACATATATAACTTTGTTCATTCAAATACAGTGTAGGGCAACATACCATGATTTCCCCTAAACATATTATCTTAAAGTAGGTTTTAAAGCATTACTCTTTATAGTATTTTATTCCTTAGAATAAGCTGGTAGTAGTTTCTAATTTAAAATTAGGACAAATATCACTTAAAAGTATTTCAATTATTACTGATTTGTGATAGGTCCATAAAATTGTCACTTAACCTGCAGTAGCCCTGATTTTTTCCAGTCAAAGAAATTAATAGCAGCACTTAATGTCAGTAACAGTAAACGTGAAATTTACTACATGACTGATTACATTTCAATAACTACTAAATGCTTTTAAGTGGATTATGCCATAAAAATCTTTGTCGATTATCAAAAACTGTACTGCTCTGTGAACATGCATTTGCATGAAGATCAAGGAAGCAAACAAAAAGAGAATACTTATATATTCTGAAACATGCTTTACAAACATAAACGATATACATTATTACAACATGAGATTCCACTTCTAAGAAAGCATATTTACTAAAACTATCTGGGTTTCTCTTTTCTACCCCAAATTATATTACTAATAATTTAATAGCACAAGAAAAATAACTATTCATAGCAGGAAAACTATATCAAAGCAAATTAAACATATTTGAGAGCAGTGACTGTTTACATGGATAAAAATCTAAATCACTTATTGTAGCATTATGAAATAGGCTTTGATGAATAGACATATACCAACACACAAAATGGGAAGAATATCTATCTCCTCCAATTTCATGTAAGAATGTAATTCTAAATCCTGTGATAATCTTAATGGGCTTTATTTTTTCTTTCTCTTTTGCCCACTTGACAAATTCTGTTAAAGTTCATCTGTAAATGTAAGCCTGTGGAATTAAAATGATTTATCTAAAAAAAAGAAAACATTGTTAAGTGGCACTTAGAATTGGAATAAATTAAATTATCAATGTAAAAAATTAAAAACAATTTTTGTTCAATATATTAAAAACTGAAATGTAACTTAAAAATAAAATTCTACTGTATATCTGAGTAATAAAGATATTCTTATTTTATCTCAACAACTGAATGCATTCAAATGGATTCAGCTGTCAATCTTCTTAAAAGTAAATGAAATCAGGTCAGGCATTGTGGTTCATGCCTATAATCCTAGCGACTGTGGCAAATTTGAGACCAGCCTCAGCAACTTAGCTAGACCCTATCTCACAAAATAGAAAGGGCTGGGGAGGTAGCTCAGAGGTAGAGAGCTCCTGGTTCAATAACCAGTTTAAAAAAGAAAGTAAATGAAATTAAATCAAAACTGGAAGAATATTTGTGATGCAAAGAGAGAAAAAAAACTATAGAAAAATTTTGTCTTAAGAGCCTATTATTCCAACGCATTTTTATACATAAGTGATGAATCTTCAGAAAGAGAAATTAGGAAAACTACCCCATTCCCAATAGCCTCGAAAAAAATAAAATACTTGGGAATCAATCTCACAAAAGAGGTGAAAGACCTCTACAATGAGAACTACACAACACTAAAGAAAGAAATTAAAGAACACCTTAGAAGATGGAAAGATCTTCCATGTTCTTGGATAGGAAGAATTAATATTGTCAAAATGGCCATACTACCTAAAGTGCTATACAAATTCAACGCAATTCCAATTAAAATCCCAATGACGTACCTTACAGAAATAGAGCAAGCAATTATGAAATTCATCTGGAAGAATAAGAAACCCAGAATAGCTAAAGCAATCCTTAGCAGGAAGAGTGAAACAGGGGGTATTGCAATACCAGATCTTCAACTCTACTACAAAGCAGTAGTAACAAAAACGGCATGGTATTGGTACCAAAATAGAAAGGTAGATCAATGGTACAGAATAGAGGACACGGACACAAACCCAAATAAATACAATTTTCTCCTACTAGACAAAGGTGCCAAAAATATGCAATGGAGAAAAGATAGCCTCTTCAACAAATGGTGCTGGGAGAATTGGAAATCCATATGCAACAGAATGAAACTAAACCCATATCTCTCACCATGCACGAAACTAAACTCAAAATGGATTAAGGACCTCGGAATCAGACCAGAGACCCTGCAGATTATAGAAGAAAAAGTAGGTCCAAATCTTCACCTTGTTGGTCTAGGACCAGACTTCCTTAACAGGACTCCCATAGCACAAGAAATAAAAGCTAGAATCAACCACTGGGATAGATTCAAACTAAAAAGCTTTCTCTCAGCAAAGGAAACTATCAGCAATGCGAAGAAAGAGCCTACAGAGTGGGAGAATATCTTTGCCAATCATACTTCAGATAGAGCACTAATCTCCAGAATCTATAAAGAACTCAAAAAACTCTACTCCAAGAATTCAAATAATCCAGTCAACAAATGGGCTAAGGAAATGAATAGACACCTCACAGAAGAAGATCTACAAGCAATCAACAAACATATGGAAAAATGTTCAACATCTCTAGTAATAAGAGAAATGCAAATCAAAACCACCCTAAGATTCCATCTCACCCCAATTAGAATGGCGATTATCAAGAATACGAGCAACAACAGGTGTTGGCGAGGATGTGGGGAGAAAGGTACACTCATACACTGCTGGTGGGGCTGCAAATTAGTGCAGCCACTCTGGAAAGCAGTGTGGAGATTCCTTAGAAAACTTGGAATGGACCCTCCATTTGACCCAGCTATCCCACTCCTTGGCCTATACCCAAAGGACTTAAAATCTGCATACTACAGAGATACAGCCACATCAATGTTCATAGCTGCTCAATTCACAATAGCCAGACTGTGGAACCAACCTAGATGCCCTTCAATTGATGAGTGGATAAAGAAACTATGGTATATATATACAATGGAATATTACTCAGCCATAAAGAATGATAAAATTATGGCATTTGCAGGCAAATGGATGAAATTGGAGAATATCATGCTAAGTGAGATAAGCCAATCTCACAAAGCCAAAGGACGAATGATATCACTAATAAGTGGAGGATGACACATAATGGGGGGGAGGGAAGGGTTAGTGTTAGGGTTAGAGTTAGGGTTAGGGAGGGGGGCAAGTATGGAGGAAGGAACTACTGTATAGACGGTAAAGAGGGGTGGGAGGGGTGGGGGGAAGGGAAGAAATAACGGAGTGAATCAAACAACATTACTCTATGTAAACTGATGATTACACAAATGGTATGCCTTTACGCCATGTACAGAGAAACAACATGTATCCCATTTGTTTACAATAAAAAAAAAAAGAAAAAAAAAAAAAAAAGTCATCTGAGAATAACATGGCTTCAAAACAAAGCTGTAGATTCTCCTCTACAAAGAACTGCTTCTCTGCCTTACCAAAGTTCTGTTTTTGCTTCCTTTATGTCTCTTGACTTCCAAATTTCTGGGTATAGATATGCAGTTTGGCCCTTTTGTGAAATCACTGGACATAGCACAAATGTATCATTTTATAAATGAGGTCACCAAGTCTTACAAATTTTATGGGACCCTATCCAGCATCATGCAGATAGCTAGTTCGTGGCTGATTTAAAATTAACATATTTTCCAAAATACTACATTGCATAATAAAGATGGATAATCAAAAGTTAAAAAAAAAAGAGCCTATTATATTACTGAACAAGAAGAAAACCCAGAAATGATTTTCATTCTTTATTTATTGGGTACTGCAGTGAAAATCAGGGGTACTCAAACCACCGAGCCACATCCCCAGCTCTTTTTTTTTAATTTTATTTTATTTAGAGACAGGGTCTCACTGAATTGCTTAGGGCCTAGCTTTTGCTGAGGCTGTTTTTGAACTCACAACCCTCCTGCCTCAGCCTCCCAAGCTGCTGTACCACTGAACGCAGTTCATTCTTTATTAATATATATTTATTTGAGCACAGAAAATGCTGGTGTTCACCACACAGAAGTTTAAGTGAAAACTAGAATAAGCAAAAAAGGTTATTACAAATTTCATTATGCATCTTTAACGTTACTAGTTTTATTGAAAAAAACCTGTATTTGAAGGCTAGTTTTAGCCAACAGAGAAAACATGTACAAAATAAGAAATACATTAAGCACTCACACTTTTAGAAACTCAACCAATCACTTAAAACCTAAAATGCAATAATGATATTTTATACTTAATTAGGGTAGAGTTACCTGGTAAGTGTGATAGGTTTGTCTAATTTAACCCTAGCAATCCCAGTAGATGGGTGCTACTTTTAATTCTACACTTCATATTAGACATAAGGATTCAATGAGGTAATATATAAAAATTATTTGAGAAATTCAAGAGGCACAGAGAAATATGTATTGTGTTCAATTATAAAAAAGTCAAATCTATTTATAAAGTGTGGTATAGTAACATATTAACCACAATAAAATAGAACAATTATAAGAATATACTGTAATAAAAGTTATGTGATTACAGTGTCATAAAATATCGTACACTACTCACCCTTCTTGTGATGATGTGAGATGATACTTAAATAAAGCACTTTTGGGATTCTCTTTGGCATATCCTAAATGTCAGCATTTCTTCTCTTTCTCATTGGGACCATTATTGAGTAAATTAAAAAAATGCAGAACATGAATACTGCAATACTGTTAGTCAATATGATAACCAAGATGGTTATTATATGACTAAAAGGCAGGAATTGTTTACAATCTGGATAGATTGGCAAAAGGGAATGTTTAATTACAAGTAAAATGGAGTAGGTTGGTATGTGATTTTATCATAATACTCAGAACATCAGAAGATTTAAAACTTATTATTTCTGGAATTTTCCACTTACTATTTTCAGAGCATAACTGGCTGTGGGTAACTCTCCAGTGGATAAAGGGTGACTACTATATTTCTATTCTCATCACCCATTATTCAACTACAAATTTGTAGAACAATATTAAAATTCGGATGGCATTTTGGTGATAGTGAACAAAAATATTCCTATCTATGGGTATATGAGCACATATATAAGTGCAAATAAATTAATTCTACTAATACATACTGAAAGATTTCCCTTTGTGTATTTCTGTTGGCCATCTGTGTGCTTGGGTAGAAAATAGATTAACATTAAAGGTGAGGTGTGGAAAGAGCATTTGTAGCTACTTAAGCATAGAAAATGTTTTTTAAAAAAATCATTAGGAAAAACTTTTTGAACATGAAATATAAAAATATTCACATTAAAAATTTAAACAATTCATTGTTTTTATCAAATATTAACATAAAATAATAGTAACTTTGAATATGTAAAATAACAATGCCAAAACAATCATGGTCATTATGATTATTAAATTAAAAATTATTTTATTTCCCTGTCAGGCAACAAACTTGATGTTCCCCCCTCCACCCAGGTATTATATTTTTATTCTTCATGGGAATCCTATGATACAGAAACTATTACTTCAATAAGAATAGTTCAGAACCTTCATTAAGAACAATTCAAACTTTTTTGATGGACTAAACAATGGTTGAATCAATGAATTATGCACATATTCTTGTATGGTAATAAACCATATTTAAAATAATTGATAATATTTACAGGTGTCTTACTTTAGTAAGGTAGAATTTAGAGGAATTTTATTGTACTTAGGTATTGCCACAGCTCACTCATAAGCACAATGTATTAAGATTTACAAAGATAAAATATTGAGAGGAAGAATTAAAAGAATCCTGGGCAAAAGCAGCAACAAAGTTCAAGCAACTATATAGCACCAGTTAAAATACTGCCAGGGAGTTCACTGAACCAACAGTACAGGTAACACTATCTGGGATAAATGTATTGTATGAAAAAATAAATCAAGTTATGGTCTTAGTTTAAATCAGTTTAAATACCAGAAACCATGCAGTTTATGGTATTTGACATTGACCTAGAGAGAAGTTCAGGATGTTTTTCTCAAGAATAGCAATTTAGAGAATATGTATTTTTACTAAAACTATATTCATAAGGAAAACAAAACATGTCCGTATGTGCACAGATGGATGACATGCACGGCTATTCATAAGAGAAATGGCCTAGTTGTACAGACTGCTCATTGCCCCCACATTGATCTAAGTGCAAGTGCATAATGTATACACCCTCAATTTGCATATTTATTTTAAAATTTAATAATTTTTCCCACAGAGAGAAGTAGAAGAACTTTAGGAAGGGGAAAAATGAAATTCCCACAAATGTTTTATATGAATCACTGACAATTTTGTGTGCAAGAATATGCAATAAGCTGCTAATGTCAGATACTGTCTACAGATTCAATAAAGCAAGCCCAAACTTTAAGTCCTATCAAACGCATTCTGAGGATTTAAAAAAATTAAAATCTAATATATAAAAGATCACTGAATTGGAATCATGTTAATAAACAACACACAGGAAGCTACATCATATGATGCTTTCTTAGCATTTATTTACACATTCATTTATTTCATAAAATATGTGGCTACTATCAGTTTGTTTAAAAGTTGTGACCATCATTGAATGGTCAGAAACAAAAAGTCAATTTTGCTTAACAGGTATGGAATAAAGGGTTGAAAATGATTTGTTTGTTTTTATTATACATCTTGATATAATTTCACTACCAAGATTAAGAACATATTGGCTGCTGGGTGGTACACACCTGTAATCCCACTGGCTCAGGAGGCTAAGGCAGGAGGATTGTGAGTTTGAAGCCAGGCTCAGCAAAAATGAGGTGCACTAAGCAACTCAGTGAGATGCTGTCTCTAAATAAAATACAAATAGGACTGGGTTGTAACTCAGTGGTCCAGTGATCTCGAGTTCAATCCCTGGGACCCCCTCCTCACCCTCTGCAAACAAAAAATTATATTGGCTTACTTTTAAAAAAACAATAGAAGGAATGCTTATTTTAAAAATGAAATTACCCAAGTGCTATAATCTCAACATTTATGCCCTCACCATATTCATATGCTAAATTCATAATCTGTATTTAAATTACGCGCTCTTTGTTATTTTAATCTTTTGAGAGTATACGCACTCTAATCACTTGACCCTATCTTTCATATGGCAAAATCACAATCCTGACTCTGTTGGTCAGCTTTTCATTTCTGTGATAAAATTACCTGACATGAACAACTTGGAGGAGGAGAAGTTTATTTTGGCTCACAGTTTCAGAAGTTTCTGTCCATGGCCTGATGTTCAATTGCTTTGGGGTTGAAATGAGGCACAACATCTTGGAGGAATGGCATGACAGAGAAAAGCTGCTCAGCTTGTGGCAGTCCAGAAGCAGAGGAGGGAAAGCACTGTTAAACAAAAAATAACCAGTGACCAACTTCCTCCAATTAAAACAACCTTCTAAAATTTGCACCACCTTCCATAACGCCATCAGATTATTAATGCATCAGTGGTTTAGTTCACTGATGAGGTCACAGTCCTCTTGATCCAATCACCTCCCTTTAGTGCCACCACTGAGTACTGCTGAATTAGGGAATAAGCCTGATTCAACACATGAATCTCTGGGCAATACTTCATATCTAAACCTATATGGGTTTAGGAGGTGGGGCCTGTGGGAGATGCTCAGGACATGAGCATGGAACTAATGTCCTTATAAAAGATTTCCCAGTGAGATTCTTCTCTCCTTCCATCATGTGAGGTTGACAGGCGCTCCTGCAAGATAATGAATCTGCTGGAGTCTTGATTTTGGACTTTCCAGCTTCCAGAGCAGTGAGAAATAAATATTTGTTGTTTATAAACCATGCAACTTATGTTATTTTGCTATGGTAGCCAAAATAGACTAAGACAGCAGGTCTTTTATATGGGTTTTCAAAGGTGCTCTTAATCTCTACAATTCAAACATTTTCCCTAATTAAAATAATAGTGATAACTGATTTTATGTTAAGTATTTTGGAATAAATAATCACGGTATTATTTGCACTTAATGCTCATTCATACATTTCACAAAGTACTTACTCTATTCCTTATTTGAACAAACAATCCAATCATGGTAACTATTACTAATTTTATAAATCAAGATGGTTGAAAAGGCTCTATGAGACCACAAATATAATTACTTTCTACTAAAGATGCAACAACATAAACAAAACCAGTAATATTAACATGAAATATAACCCCAAGTCAAATTCACATTTAATTATGACATACTGACTCTATGGTTAAAATGTAATTATCTGTCTAATTTAGAATATTGGTACTTTGAAAAGCCCATGAATATGTTTAATTCAGATATTATTTAGATGTTGTCTGACCCACATTTACATACAATTCATTTTGGTGATTATCTTAAAGATTACAATAAAGAAGTGGATAAACTGAATAAATATTGTGAGGGCACAAAATATTTAGACTAAAAATTTCTCCCCTGCTTCCAAAACAAAAATTCGAGCAAGGGTTTTAGAGCTACATTGGGAAAAAAGGGCATTTTCAGCACATAGTTACTAGCTCAGTTGATTAGAATTGAAGATATTTGATGATGAATTCAATGGAGCAAAGATTACATTTATGTATCAACTGTATAAATTCAATTTTTCATTGAATAGGTAAAAATGTATTCTATTCCAATAATAAATAACAAAGAAAGTCTAGGAGTCATGAAATGAGTATATCCATTGGTATAGAGTAATTCCCATATTTTGCCAAGTACCTACAACAAAAATTACAGCCCAGTTGATCAGCATGTGCATATGTACGTGTAGAAATGCACATTACATGAAGAAACTTTTCTGCCTTAATATATACGATACACTGATTTTCCAATGTTGCATATTTGATTTTTAAGGCTTTTAACAAACCAATTAATTTCACTACCAAATCACAGGTGGCAATGTGCTTTGCAAATCAGAGGAATTGTGGTATTTTGTTGGGATCCAATTAATTATAAAATTCTTCTTGCATTATGAACCTACATTTTCACGAAAATTTTTTTTAAAAATTAACATAACAGCTTTGAACATGTATCAGTAAACTGTTTTTAAACAATAATGACCACTCAGAATAATTTATAAAATTAAAGAACAATTAATACTGGTATTTCAAGTAATAAACTTGAAAATTTATGGTATTAAAAACTATCATATATTTTTGTTTTGTTTTAGTCTTAAGATTGACACAGCGGTTTAAGACTGTTACTAAACACAGACTTTTTAAGTCCACAATTTTTTTCATTGGAATTATTCCAAAGTAACTCTAAATATTCACCTTATAACTAAGAAAACATGAAATAGCATATGGAGACATTTATTTATACCTGTAATAACATGTTGATACTATGATGGCTTACGTTTTATGATAGCACCTTTAAAAACAGCAGTGTTCAGCCCCATGCAATGGTATACTCCTGTTAGCCCAGTCACCTGGGAGACTGAGATAGAAGGATTGAAATTTTGAGGCCAATCTCCAGAACTTAGCAAGAACCCATTTCAAAATCAATACAATAAGGACGAGCTCAGTGGTCAAGGACCCCTGGGTTCAATTCCTTTTACTAGAAAACAAAACAAAACAAACAAAAAGCAATAAATATTTTAGAAGACTTGAATGATTATAGAAAGAATTCAGGTATTCCCAGATTTGAATTTTTGAATATATCTGCATTTCACAAGAAATCCTCATTAATTTTAAGTTCATTTTCCCATACTGTGCTATAATAAGGATACCTTACCATTAAAATGAAAATTCTTTGCCAAGTAAAATGTGGTGTTAAATTTCACAAAGTATAAATTTATGAGACAGGACAGTATTTACTTCATAGTAGTACAATAATAATGTTAATTGGCAACTCTGGGTGCTTACTGGCATTGTCTATGTACTATATATAATACTGCAATGTTACCTCAAAGAATACTGTTACAAAATCTGTAAAGAAAATACAAGCAAACCAATCCCAGAAACACATCAGAAGGACTATACGTCAAGACCAGTGGCATTTGTTCTGGGAAGGTAAGTTTGGTTTAACCTTCAAAAATGAGATTTACTAGACTATACCATAACAGAATAAAGGGGGACAACACATGATCATCTGAATAGATGAAGACAAGCATCCGAAAATCCAGCAACTTTTCACCAACAAGAACTCTCAAGAAACTAGGAATAAAAAGAAATTTACATAATAAAAGAAATAGTTACAGGTAATGGACTAATTTTATTTTTCTCTCTAAGCAAAGTAATAATACGTGGATATTCTGTCAATACTTTTATTCAATATTCTACTGGAAATTCTAGTCAGAACAATCATGCAAGATAAAGAAATAAAAACAATCTAGAATAAAAAAGAATCAATCTGCATTTGTAGAAATGATCTTACATTTTAAAAATTTTATAAAGAACTTAATAAAACTTGTAAGTGTCCAGAAAGATTGCAGTCTACAAAAATCGATTATATTTCTATACGTTAGCAAGGAATAGTCAGAAAATTAAATTTTAAAAAGATTATATTTAAAATAAAATGAAAATGAAATATTCAGGAAAATCTAATAAAAAAGCAGAAAAAAAACTGTAAAAATGATAATACATTGGAGAAATTATGTGAAACCAAAATAAATTAGAAGTCATTCCACAGTCATAGATCAGAAGAGTTAATATCAAGATAGCACTCCACACATTGTCCTGTTGAGCCTATGCAATCTTTATCAGAATCCAAGCTTTTCTGCATAAATGAATAAACTCCCTGAAATTCACATGGAAATCTAAGCAACTCAGACAAGCCACATCAATATTGAAAAAGAATGAAGCAGGAGGTGCAGCATTAAAGTAAGGCAGAATCCTACTAGAGTACAGAGAGACAAAGTGACCCATGGAATTTCAGAGAGTCCAGAAGCAAAGTCTCATGATTTGTCATTAAATTTTACGCAAGAGTGACAAAACACTCACTGAGGAAAAATAGTGTTTAGTCAGCTTTTTCACTGCTGTGACTAAAAGATCCAACCAGAATAATTTTAGGGGAGGAAGAGATTTTTTGAGGGCTCACAGTTTCAAAGGTCCCAGTCCATAAGTGGCTGGCTCCATTCCTTGGGGCTCCAGGTGAGGCTGACCATCATGGCAGAAGAGTGGGGCAGAGGGAAGCAGCTCACATAGCTATCAGAAAGCAGAGAGAAGAAGCTCTCCACCAGCCAGATATAAATAGATACTCTCCAGTCACAATCTACCACTTCAGTTACCACAGTCTATCCCTATCAGGGGATTAAATCATTGATTGGGTTAAGATTTAAATTCAATAATTTCTCTTCTGAACCTCTTTGCATTGTCTAACACATTAACTTTTGGGGGACACCTCCCATCCAAACCATAACAAAGTATTTTCAACAAATAAAACTAGGATAAATGGATATCCCTATGCAAAATTATGAATTCGGATGCATTCTTTGTGAACAAAGATTAAATCTAATTAATCCTGAAATAAATCTGAGAATTAAAATTATAAATGTATTAGAACAAAATCACAGGAGTACATCTTAAGCAAATTTGTCTTTGCTATGACAAGGAGAACAAAAAGAAAAAATATGAAATTGATTTCCTCAAAATTTAAAACATTTGTGCTTCAATCATCACCATGGAGAAAATGAAAGGGATTCCATATATACATGAAATCAAACTGAGGGCTGGAAGTATCTACTGCTTGGGCTATACCCAAAGGACTTAAAATCAGCATACTACAGAGATACAGCCACATCAACGTTCATAGCTGCTCAATTCACAATAGCCAGACTGTGGAACCAACTTAGATGTCCTTCAATTGATGAATGGATAAAGAAACTGTGGTATATATATACAATGGAATATTACTCAGCTATAAAGAATAATAAAATGATGGCATTTGCAGGCAAATGGATGAAATTGGAGAATATCATGCTAAGTGAGATAAGCCAATGTCAAAAATTCAAAAGGCGAATGATCTCACTGATAAGCAGATGATGACACATAATGGGGGGTGGGAGGGGGGGCAAGAATGGAGGAAGGAGGGACTGTACAGAGGGAAAAGAGGGGTGGGGGGAGGGAAAAATAACAGAATGAATCAAACAACATTACCGTATGTAAATTTATGATTACACAAATGGTATGCTGTTACTCCATGTACAAACAGAAACAACATGTATCCCATTTGTTTACAATAAAAATAAATTTTTAAAAAATGGCAATGTCTGTGGAGGTGGCCCAGGACAAGGGTCTGCCGCCAGCCCCTCCCCCACCCCAGGGCCATCACGCTCCCTGCCTGCCATTTTTGACAACATATATGAACATGGAATATATTATACTAAGTGAAATACACCAGGCCCCAGCACACATGTGGTAGAATCCATCTTCCTGTTCCAGACCTGGATTAATTTCTGTATGCTGCTTACTGGCCAGCAAAGACCCAGACCCTGCAACGTTGGTTAGGGCTTCACTAAATTGCTGAGTCTGACCTCAGACTTGTGATCCTCCTGTCTCAGTCCTTGAGTTGCTGGGATTACCAGCACGTGCCACTGCATCCAGCACACAAAACAAAACAACACCCCCCCCCCCAAAAAAAAAAACAAAAAACAGGCATGGGGGCTGGGATTGTGGCTCAGTGGTAGAGTGCTTGCCTAGCATGTGTGAGGCACTGGGTTTGATTCTTAGCACCACATACAAATAAATAAATAAATAAAGGTTCATCAACAACTAATAAAAATATTTAAAAAAAAAAAAAAAAAAGGCATGGTGATCTGTGCCTATAGCTCCAGTTACTTGAGAGGCCGGAGGATCACTTGAGACTAGGAGTTCAGGGCCAGCCTGGACAATAAATGAAACCCCATCTCAAAAACAAACACAAAAACCATACTTTTAAATGAGAATGGCTTTTTTCTACTTCTGAGAAACACTATCCTCTTTCATGAAAGTTTGTAGTCTATGTGGTATGTACCTGAAAGAATTGGAGGGAGGTTCAGGTGACAACAGAGGAGGACAGGTTTGACATTTAAAAGGCATCCCATCCAGACAAAGGGCACTGAAAGCAAATCTGAGCTACACACGCATCCAACTGCACTAACTGACAACCACAGTCCTGCCATGTGACCAGAGCCACCTGCACACCTTGGAGAGTGCCGCCACCCTCAGCTCTGCTAAGGTAGGAACTGAACTTACACTCCTCCTGGCTCTACTTCCCAAGTCACTGGTATTACAAGCATGTCCCAATTTACCTGGTAGTACCTCTGTTTTTAAGGCTGAATAATATTCTACTCAAAAAAGTCAATACATAGAAGCAGTAGAATGGGGGCTCCCAGGAGCAGGGAGAGGGATGAAATAGGTAGAATCCACCAAAAAGTACAAATTTGCATTTAGATAGGATGAACCAAATTCTAAAACTGTAAAGTACAGAATGAGGATTACCGTTAAAAATATTGTATACTAAAATTTGCAGAGTACATTTCTGGTAGTCTTGCCACAAAAAAGTAAATATGTAAGGCAATGAATATGTTCAAGTTATCTGAACATAGTAAAAATTCCATAATGTGTATCAAAACATTTTGTACATTTTTAATATTCAATAAACTTTAAAAGGAAAATCACACTGATAGTTTTTGAAATCCTAGGATTCAAGTATATCACAACAAATAATCCTATTAGAAAATGCATAGATATAAAAATATGAAGAGACATTTCACTAAAAACAATATACTGATGGCACACAAGTACATGAATTGATGTGCAACAACACTATCAAGTAGAAGAATACGAATTCAAAACACAAATATTACTATAATCAGAATGGCTAAAGTTAAGGAAAATAATTAATAAAAAATTCACAACAGCAAATTCTGGCTAGAATATAGAATAAAAAAAAGGATCACTCATACATTCCAGATAGGAATATAGGCATTGCCACTATGGGAAAGAAAATGGTAATTTCTTGCTGGGTGCATTGAATGCCTGTAATCCCAGCAGCTCCAGAGGTTAAGGCACTAAGCAATTCAGTGAGACCCTATCTGTAAATAAAATACAAAATAGGACTGAAGATGTGACTCAGTGGTCAAGTGCCTGAGAGTTCAATCTCCAGTACAGAAATAAAAAAAATAAAATGGGGCAATCCAAGATGGCAGACTAGAGGGTGACTGCATCTTCTGTCGCTCCAGAACTCAGGATTCAAGAAGGGGAGGTAGTGAGAGACTCGGACCAACATACAGCCCTGGGGTGAGTCTCTCCCACTGGGTGAAGCTTGGCCTGGGTGGCAGGCCGGGACAAGGAGCAGCTTCTCCAAGAAGGGCAGGGCAGCGAGAACCTTCCCCAAGCAGCCGGGGTCCCTCCCGCAGCAGGCACAATCCACAGACAGCTTATTGGAGCAGGCCGCCCAGTGAGAGCTTTTCCGCACAGAGCCAGCCCCCAGCCCAAAACCCAGCAGCAGGCCCCAGCCCGCAGGAGGCTTCTGGGACTGAGGCAGGACAGGGAGAGGCTTTGCCTGAGCAGCGTGGCTCCCTCAGGCGGGAGCAGGCCCTGTCTAAAGCCAGCTTCTAGGAACAGGACTGCCCAGTGAGAGATTTCCACGCAGAACTAGCCCCAGCCCTGGACCCAGTAGCGGGCTAGGGGCAGCTTTCTTTAGAAGCACTGCATTATCAAGTTCCTCAAAGACTTCAGGCTACTAAAGGCTGAGAGGTGATACTCTGGAAACCTACAGGGACACTACAAGCCAATAGAGAAAATCTGCAATATCTCAGAGTCCCATTGATATATGACCAGTATGACAAAACAAGAGAAGAAAATTTCCCAAATAAACCGAGATACTATATCAATAAATCCCAATGACAGCACAGCAGAAGAAATGTCAGAAAGGGAGTTCAGAATGTACATAATTAAAACAATCAGGGAAGCAAACGAGGAGATGAAAGAACAAATGCAGGCATTGAAGGAGGAGATGAAAGAGCAAATGCAGGCATTAAATGATAGCACCAATCAACAGTTAAAAGAGCAAATACGGGAAGCAAGAGATCATTTCAATAAAGAGTTAGAGATACTGAAAAAAAACCAAACAGAAATCCTTGAAATGAAGGAAACAATAAACCAAGTTAAAAATTCCATAGAAAGCATAACCAATAGGATAGAACACCTGGAAGAGAGAACATCAGATATTGAAGACAAAATATTTAATCTTGAAAACAAAGTAGACCAAACAGAGAAGATGGTAAGAAATCATGAACAGAATCTACAAGAATTATGGGATATCATGAAAAGGCCAAATTTAAGAATTATTGGGATTGAGGAAGGCTTAGAGAAACAAACCAAAGGAATGAACAATCTATTCAATGAAATAATATCAGAAAATTTCCCAAATGTGAAGAATGAAATGGAAAACCAAGTACAAGAGGCTTATAGGACTCCAAATATACAAAATTAAAACAGACCCACACCAAGGCACATTATTATGAAAATAGCTAACATACAAAATAAAGACAGAATTTTAAAGACTGCGAGAGAAAAGAATCAAATTGGATGCCAACCAAGAATCTTATACCCAGCAAAACTTACTCTCAGATTTGATGACAAAATAAAATCCTTCCATGATAAACAAAAGCTAAAAGAATTTACAAAAGGAAAGCCGGCATTACAGAACATTCTCAGCAAAATATTCCATGAGGAAGAGATGAAAAACAACGATGCAAATCAGCAACAGGAGGAACTACCTAAGGGAATACACAAATAAAGGAGAAACCAAATCTTGTCAAAACAAAAATGAGTCAAATGACTGGGAATACAAATCATATCACAATAATAACCCTGAATGTTAATGGCCTGAACTCATCAATCAAAAGACAAAGACTGGCAGATTGGATTAAAAAGAAAAATCCAACAATATGCTGCCTGCAAGTGACTCATCTCATAGAAAGAGATACCCATAGACTAAAGGTGAAAGGACAGGAAAAAACATACCATGCACACAGACACAGCAAAAAAGCTGGAGTATCCATCCTCGTTTCAGATAATGTGGACTTCAAGCCAAACTAGTCAGACGGGATAAAAAGGACATTACATACTGCTTAAGGGAAGCATAAATCAGCAAGACATAACAATCATAAAAATCTATGCCCCGAACATTGGCTCATCCATGTACGTCAAACAAATCCTGCTGAATTCCAGAAATCAAATAGACCACAACACAATAATACTATGTGATTTTAACACACCTCTCTCACCACTGGATAGATCCCCCAAACAAAAATTGAATAAAGAAGCCATAGATCTCAATAACACAATCAATAATTTAGACTTAACCGACTTATATAGAATATACCATCCAACAAAGAACGAATACACTTTCTTCTCAGCAGCACATGGATCTTTCTCTAAAATAGACTATATTTTTATGCCACAAAGCTAGTGTTAGCAACTACAAGAAGATACAGATACTACCTTGTATTCATTCAGATCATAATGGATTGAAATTAGAAATAAATGACAAAATAAAAAACAGAAACTTCTCCAATACCTGGAGATTAAATAATACACTATTATATGATGAATGGATAACAGAAGACATCAGGAGAGAAATTAAAAAATTCTTAGAAGTAAATGAGAACGAAGACACATCATATCAAAATCTCCGGGACACTATGAAAGCAGTACTTAGAAGAAGATTTATTTCATGGGGCACATTCAACAAAAGAAGTAGAAATCAACAAATAAACGACTTAACACTACAGCTTGAAGCCCTAGAAAAAGAAGAGCAGACCAACACCAAAAGTGGTAGAAGACAGGAAATAGTTCAAATCAGAGCTGAAACCAACAAAATTAAAACAAAAGAAACAATCAAAAAATTAACAAAATAAAGAGTTGGTTCTTTGAAAAAAATAAACAAAATTGATAAACCCTTAGCCACACTAACAAAGAGAAGACGAGAGAAAACTTAAATTACTAAAATTCGGAATGAACAAGGAAATATCATTACAGACACGAGTGAAATACAAAACATAATTTGAAGCTATTTTGACAATCTCTACTCCAAAAAAAAAAAAAAAAAAAAAACAGAAAAACTCGAAGACATCAAGTTTCTAGAGACTTATGAATTACTTAAACTGAACTAGGAGGGCATACACAACTTAAATAAATCAATTTCAAGCAATAAAATAGAAGAGGTCATCAAAAGCCTACCAACAAAGAAAAGTCTGGGACCAGATGGGTTCTCAGCCGAGTTCTACAAAACCTTTGAAGAAGAGCTCATTCCAATACTCCTCAAAGTATTCCATGAAATAGAAGAGGAGGCAAACCTCTCAAACTCATTATATGAAGCCAATATCTCCCTGATACCTAAACCAGACAGAGACACATCGAGGAAAGAAAATTTCAGACCAATATCCTTAATGAACATGGATGCAAAAATTCTCAACAAAATTTTAGCAAATCGCATACAAAAATATATTAAAAATACAGTGCACCACGATTAAGTGGGTTTTATCCCAGGGATGCAAGGTTGGTTCAACATCCGGAAATCAATAAATGTCATTCACCATTTCAACAGACTTAAAGTTAAGAATCACACGATTATTTTGATAGATGCAGAAAAAGCATTTGATAAAATACAGCACCCTTCGTGCTCAAAACACTAGAAAAAATAGGGATAGTGGGAACATTCCCTAACATTGTAAAGGCCATCTATGCTAAGCCCATGGCCAGTATCATTCTAAATGGTGAAAAACTGAAAGCATTCCCCCTAAATCTGGAACAAGGCAGGGATGCCCTCTTTCACCACTTCTATTCAACATCATTCTTGAAACTCTAGCCAGAGCAATTAGACAAAAAAAGAAATTAAAGAGATATGAATAGGAAAAGAAGAACTCAAACTTATCCCTGTTTGCTGATGACATGATTATATATTTAGAGGAACCTGGAAATTCCACTAGAAAACTCTTACAACTCATAAGTGAATTCAGTAATGTAGCAGGATATAAGATCAATGCTCATAAATCCAATGTATTTTTATACAAAAGTGATGAATTCTCAGAAAAAGAAGTTAGTAAAAGTACCCCACTCACAATAGCCTCAAAAAAAATAAAATACTTGGGAATCAATCTAACCACAGAGGTGAATGACCTCTACAATGAGAACTACAGAACACTAAAGAAAGAAATTAAAGAAAACCTTAGAAGATGGAAAGATCTCCCATGTTCTTGGATAGGCAGAATTAATATTGTCAAAATGGCCATACTACCTAAAGTGCTATACAGATTCAATGCAATTCCAAATAAAATCCCAATGACGTATCTTACAGAAATAGAGCAATCAATTATGAAATTCAACTGGAAGAATAAGAATCCCAGAATAGCTAAAGCAATCCTTAGCAGAAAGAGCAAAGCAAGAGATATCACAATACCAGATCTTCAACTCTACTACAAAGTAATAGTAACAAAAACGGCATGGTATTGGTACCAAAATAGACAGGTAGATCAATGGTACAGGATAGAGGACATGGACACAATCCCAAATAAATACAATTTTCTCATACTAGACAAAGGTGCCACAAATATGCAATGGAGAAAAGATAGCCTCTTCAACAAATGGTGCTGGGAAAATTGGAAATCCATATGCAACAGAATGAAATTAAACCCATATCTCTCACCATGCACGAAACTAAACTGAAAATGGAGATGTGCAAGCAATCAACAGATATATGAAAAAATGTTCAACATCTCTAGTAATAAGAGAAATGCAATTCAAAACTACCCTAGGATTCCATCTCACCCCAATTAGAATGGCGATTATCAAGAACACAGGCAACAATAGGTGTTGGCAAGGATGTGGGGAAAAAGGTACACTCATACATTGCTGGTGGAGTTGCAAATTAGTGCAACCACTCTGGAAAGCAGTATGGAGATTCCTCAGAAAGCTTGGAATGGAGCCCCCATTTGACCTAGCTATCCCACTTCTCAGCCTATACCCAAAGGACTTAAAATCAGCATACTACAGAGATACAGCCACATCAATGTTCATAGCTGCTCAATTCACAATAGCCAGATTGTGGAACCAACCTAGATGTCCTTCAAATGGTGAATGGATAAAGAAACTGTGGTGTATATATATACAAAGGAATATTACTCTGGTAGAATGATAAAATTATGGTATTTGCACACAAATGAATGAAACTGGAGAATATCATGCTAAGTGAGATAAGACAATCTCAAAAAACCAAAGGATGAATGATCTCGCTGATAAGCAGATGATGACACATAATGGGTGGTGGGAGGGTTTAGTGTTAGTGTCAGGGTTAGGGTTAGGTTTAGGGTGAGGGAGGGGGGCAAGAATGGAGGAAAGAAGGACTGTATAGAGGGAAAAGAGGGGTGGGAGGGGTGGAGGGGAAGGGAAAAAATAACAGAATGATTCAAACAACATTACCCTACGTAAATTATGATTACACAAATGGTATGTCTTTACTCCGTGTACAAACAGACAAACAACATGTATCCCATTTGTTTACAAAAAAAAGTTAATTTCTTAAGATATGAAACGTGACTATAAGGCCCAGCAATTGCACTTGTAGAAATCCATCCTAGAGAAGTGACAAGTTCGTTCTATGCCAAAATCTGTGTACAATTTTTCATAGAAGATTTTTAATAGTCAATATTGTAAACTGTGAACAATCCATTGTTCTTTACTAAATAAATGGTTCTAAAAAAAGTTTATGTACTGCTACTAAGCTAAGAAGAAATGAACTATTGATAAATATGACAACTTGTACATATCTGAAGATCATGCAATAAGTGGGGGAAAGTCTTAAAAGGTCACAGTCTATGATGCCATATATGAAACATTCTAAAAAGTTACATGAGAGATAAAGAACAGCTTTGTGGTTTCAAGGACTTAGTGCTCTGAGAGGTCAGGTGGGTATGTCTAGAAAGGTATACCATAAGGTCTTTGTCTTGACATATCTATGACACAAAATAACAGAATTATAAAACTCTTTATAAAAACAATCATTTCCTGGTTTTGGTATTGTATTGTAATTATTTAAGAGAACTACTGGGTGAAAGACAAATGTTACACAAGTCTTTGTTCTATAGTATTATAATGGAAAATTTCTATGAAATCTATATTTTAAAATAAACATTGGTATTGCAATAAAATCTGAAAATGTATTACATAGAATAAAGCACATTTATATAATGGAATTCTAATTTGTAAGAAGTAATTTATACCTATTGATCCAATCAACAAATATTTTAAGAGGGTCCCTTATGTGTGCAATATTTATGCAGCTGTGCATTTGTGCTTGCGTGTCTGTGAAACACACAATATCACATCAATAGTTTATCAATCGAAGTTTAAAATTTTTCTTTACATTTTATTTTAAAAATTTAAATTGATAAATATGGATTCTTTGTTAAAAATAACTCAAGTTGGCAGTATGAAAAAAAAATCAATGAAACTTGTTTTCACTCATTTGCTGTCAGAAAAGAAACTCATCTTCTTTGAAGAATTAGGCCTTCACCTTTGGAATTCTGGGTTCTTACTTGCACCTCAAAGCAAAATCCCAAGTCAGTGTAGCAAGAATCCCTGACTTTACTATCCAATGACCCTTGAAATTTGATCAAATTCCCCATCCCTCATACTTGGTATCTGATTACTCATGTTTGCCTTCAGCAGGAATTCTGTCAGGTAGGCTTTGCCAGAATTTCCCCTTTCTTCTGATGTTTCCTCTTAATTATTTTCTATCTACTTATCTCCACCCTGATACTTGGCTATAAATCCCCACTTGTCCATGACGTTTTTAGAATTGAGTCCATTTCTATAAGGAGATAACTCTCCCCCATTGCAATGATTCCTAATTAAATCTATTTTCAGTGTCTCAACATCTGTCTTGCTCTGGTTTGCTTTAATGCATGTAAATTTAAAAACTAAATCTTTACAAGCCTTAACTGTTTTGATCTCCAAAAGTGATGCCAATAGCATCCAAAACATCAATATTAACATAATTCAAGAACTACTTTAAATTTAATTGTTGCTGACATAAGTGTTTTAATCTGTACTTCGCATTTGATCTTTGAGGAAAAATAAACCCTGGAATATAGATGTTATTAATACTTCCATCTCCCAAGATTTGTAATAGGGACAAACTAATACACGTGAAAACGTTTTGGTCATGTGAAGAGCAAGACAGAGCATAAGAAATTATTTTATTATGGTATTCAGTTCCATATTAAACGAAATGCATAACTCAGAAGATTTTGGTTTTGCATTATAAATTCATTCTTACAAACTGAAATGTAGTTATTAATTATCCTACTGTTGAAAAGGAGACTTTCCAAAAAGAAGAGTAATTAAGAGACCTTGGCCTTCCATTATATTCCCTACTGACACCCAGAAGTTTGTTTTCCCTCCTTCCTTCCCTTTTTCATGGTGCTACAGATGGAACCCAGGACCTTGTATGTGCTAGGAAAGCATACTACCACTAAGCCACAACCTCAGTACTGATAACCAATATTCTATCAGCCAGGCCATGGAAAAGTCTCTTCTGTGAGGAAGTTAACCATTCTAAAATCTTTTTTAAAAAAGTGCTAATATCAGTTTATTCAACTAAATGGCCCAGGTAAACCACTCTATACTGGAGCTCATACTTTACATGGAACAATTCAGAGCTTTCACTCTCCATTTTACCTCCATTCATAAAAATGATAATACGCAACTGATGAATGCTTATAGAGAAAATATACATGGAAACACAGAAATCCAATTCTGCAAAGAAAATACTCAACAAGAAACAAGATTGGGAAAATAATGGCAAAGATCTGAGGCTTTGTAAAATTAGTTCTTAGAAATTAATAAGCTAGCTCAGCTGAATACACAGAAGATTAGGTAGGGGAAATTGTTGAGAAGTAGAGAAAACTGACTGATTAAAGACAAGAAAGCAAACATAAAATTAAAAGACTAGCTCAGATGTTCTCCATCTAAATAACAGGAATCCAAGAAGAGGAGAATTGGGTACAGTCAGGTACACCAAGATAACTGACGGAAATGAAAGACATGAGCTTTTGGATTGAAAGGCTTTCCCTGGTACCCATTACAAAAGATATCGACAGACCCACACTGAGATTTCATCACAAAATTTCAGATCACTGGAAAAACAGAAAAAGGACCACAAAATCTTTTACGAAAACAAAGATCTACTCATACACAAAGACATTTCAACAGCATTATAAGGATTTTGGACACAAGAGAACAAGGTTTTTAAATATAAGGGAAGTAAAATTCATCCTAAAATTCTGCATTCGAGCTAATGGCCATTAAAGTCTGAGGGTTAAATAATGACTTTTTATTCATGCAATATCTAAAAACAATTATGATCTCAATGCCCTTTCTTAGGTTACCAATTTTTTTTCAGTTATTAAAAAAAATCAGGAAAGAAAAAGACAAGGGATACAGAACACAGAACACCAAACAAGACAAAAACTGAGCACACAACTTCTATGACACTGAAGGGAGATTTCAAAATGACCACTAGGGACCAAGTGTACCAAGTGCCATTCCACAATGGAACACATTTTCTAGCCTTATTTCTCAATGTGTGGTTCACAGAATGCCTATGCATTTATTAGAGATGAAGAATCATAGGCCCTAGTCCAGATACCTTCTGAGTTAAGATATTAATAGGATTCCCAGAAATTCCTATGCATTAAGAAATACTGGATTAAAGCATTTAGAAAAATCATTATAATACTATAGTCAATGTTTTACATTTTAGAGGGAAAGTAAGAAATACCCTTATGTATGTACCCATTAATTTCCCTTAAGGGATCAAGAGCTACATTTACAAAAGAAAATAAAAAATGAGGCCCATGGATATGGTTATTAAGAATGCAAAAATAATCAACTACCGAACTACAGAATATGATCCCACATTTCTATAAAATATGAAAATAGCAATACACTTGAAGGTGTTTATATACTTGTTTCAACATGAAAAATCTTTTTCAATGATATGCATGAGAGGCAGTGAACACTGGCTTAAAATGACATGTGAATTGGAGGATTTGTACAAGATATTGAGCTTTTCATTTTACAACAATGCTTCATTTCACTAGGTAGGCTCAGACATTATATTTATGCTATGTAAATATCAACAGAAAATAAAATTTCAAATTGTGATTTTATACAGGTTATTAGAACTATAAAACATTGAAAAGATCCTGTTAAAATGGTCATACATCAGCCAATATTACCAATGTCAGCAAGAAGCATCTCCTCACATGTGCTTAGCAATTAGTGTGTTTTTAGAAGGATTATCTCATACGATACGTAAACCAAACGTATGACGTGGAAATTAATTCCACCTCAAATATTTGTCATGAGGATCAAATAAGGCAATATGTGGAAACTATTTGGACAATGAGAAGTAACAGAGAAAGCAAGGCAATTACATTATCATAATACTAGTTCTTATGTAACAAAAACCGTCTCATGACATAATTGATTCTCTGTTGATTGTCTTTTTATCTGACGACTCGAAAGTATAATTCTCCCTACTATGTAAGATAAAACTATGCTATTTAATGTTTTCTTGGGGTAGATTTCATGGCAATCTTGGATGATCTGGCAGCAAATTCCATGTAAATATGTAGTGACTAGTATGACTCAGATTTTTTAACATATTTGACATTTTAGAATTCAGAAATTTGTGAGGGAGTGCATTCTGTCATGTTTGGTACTTTATTAAAACTGATAATGATGAAATTACATGTGCTAGCACTCAAAATTACAATACATATTATAGATATTCCACCTACCTAGAAATATGTCAGGAAGCACTTGAAAAAAGGGAAGCAAATAGTCACACAGAATATAAAAATTAATACCTTTCCCAAAAATGAGCAAAAATACTTGGGGAACAAATTTGATCAAAACATAAATGTAGGCATAAACTTACAAATGAGTTTTAACATCTATATATATTTTTGAAAACCCCTCCACTTCTGAGAAAAATGCAAAAGAAAAATCAGTTATTACCCATGTAGAGAATCGAGCAAACTCTCAAGTGTAACAGCATGGGTATTTTAATAATCGTCATTTAATGGATTAAATACACATGTAACATTCAGGTGACTTGAGAAAGTGCTAAACATAAATGGGTAAGGTTATTTAAGAAATTTTCATGTAGGAATGTTAAGAGAATTTTCAAGAACAGAGATGAAATATATTGTAGAAAGTTACAGTAATGAAAGCTAAGTAATTTAGGCAAGTAGAATTGAAAAGTGATAGAGAGGAAGGCAAACTCTGTATTTCTAGGAAGTCAATTCATTAAAATCCTTTATATATCATATACCCCATTACACTCCACATAGGCTAAGAGTTGGATTTAAAACAAAACACACACACACACAAAGCCCTTGACCCACAAGGGTTTACTTGGAATGATTTTTTGGGGTAGGAATGAATATGGAATGACCATAGAAAGATCCCACTTTTGATTATGCCACAAATAAACAAGAAATTGAGCATTTTATTTTATTCTTTGCAACAAATGCTCTTTAATGATACACATGAGACTATTATCACTGACTTACTCTTGGGATGTGGAGTGGTAGTGCTATAGGGAAACAAAATTTTGAATTTAAATTATTGTCCCTTTCAGCAGTTAGGCTGACAAATTTCTACTTTCACTACCAAATAATTAATAAAAAATTCAAAAATCGTTAGCTATGAGATATGAAACAATGCAGTCTCTAAAAGTCCCAAGTTTTCCCAGATGGCAAAGAAAATTTTAAAAACTACTCACATTAACCATAAATAATAATGATAATTAAAACAATAGTACTTCCTCAACAGGCAGGCCGTGCACTTACTTTTTTTTTTTTTCAATTGCCTCATGGGGAAAGCATAGCAAAGCTAGAGCATTCAAATTCTTAATTTTCTGCAAAGGATATATTTGGAAGACTGAAAAAAATATTTCTGTAGACTAGAAAGAGACACTGAGGGAATTTATTAGTAAATTCCATGCCTGACAAATTATATTTACTTATGCCACATTGATTTTTAATAAACAACAAAATCCCTGGGGCTGGGGTTGTGGCTCAGTGGTAGAGTGCTTGCCTAGCATGCATGAGGCACTGGGTTCAATTCTCAGCACCACATATAAATAAAGAAAATAAAGGTCCAACAACAACTAAAAGAAACATATTTCTTAAAAAATTCCCTAAACATGGCACCTAAGCACTGTTAAAATTTTTTTCACACTAAGTATAAAATTAACCCCAAATCGTAAATTATTATCCATTAAGCCAAAAGTTATATAGATGTATGTGCTTCTGGTAAATGAAACAATATGGAACAGTGTAAAATTGTAACACAGCAAAAGACTACAAAACAAACATCCTTGTCCTGAAAAACAAGGAATTGGGACTGGGATGCATTCTTCCAAAAAGAAAGGAGATTCTGCCTTGTTTCTATAACCTACAGCTCCTTTTGATGTGATAATGTGGCACATGGCTTCATTTTAAATGATCATTCACAGGGCTGGGGCTGGGACTCAGTGGTAGAGCACTTGCGTAGCATGTGTGAGGCACTGGGTTCCATCCTCAGAACCATATATGAATAAATTAAAACATAAAGGTCCGTCAACAACTAAAAATTATTTTAAAAAGTAAAATGATCATTTAGAAAATAAGTAACTCTACTGGCCTTTAAATGCCTGTAATATAAAATTGATTAGAATTAATAGATTCCCAGCAGTTCCAGAAGTGAGGCAGGAGGATTAGAAGTTCAAAGCCAGCCTCAGCAACTTAGTGAGGTACTGAGCAACTCAGTGAGAATCTGCCTCTAGAAAAAATTTTTAAAAATGGCCTGGGGATGTTGCTCAGTGGTTAAGCAACCCTGGGTTCAATTCTGGTACCCACCTCCACCCCCAAAAAAGAATTGATAAGGAAGATAAAAAAGAAATACATATAAATCAGTAACTTCCCTTAGTATTAAAAAATCTATTTATACCCTCGAAAGAGAAATTTTGGAAAAAAATTTCAGGAAACTATCATCATCATGTGCTCTTAGAGACCTGTAAGAAAAAAGAAACATATTGTGTGAATCACTGAAGAATTCATAAAATACTAAGATATATGCTTGAAACTTCAGATTCTAAACAACAGTTCAGAGTTACAAGTAAAAAACCATTAGTTTTTGATCTCAAGAAATGAGAAATGACAAGACTGACCCAATAATGGATAGGATTCCAACAAAATCTCTATTTGTTAAAAATGAATTCCTCAAATCACACAACGAATTTCATATGAAACCTGGGTTAAAGAGTTGGATTTTTAAAAACAATTCCTTAAAAAATCATTTGATTATGAGGGATTTGAGTTGCATTGAGTAAATAAAACAGTACAGAAAAAACACAGGATTACCCCTAAATTACACCTAAATTTATTATGTATTAGTGTATGTTATTTTAAAAATGTTTATTATTATAAATGTAAGGAAATTAAAAGGTGGGATATTATGAAATTTACATACTTAGATCACTACTTAGTGATCTAATATTTATCATTTAAATTCAATAAAGCATATTTTTAAAAACATTTATGTCATTTAAATTGTGTATCTTAAACAAAACATGTAAATTCAATCATAAATTTTTCTAATAAAAAGATACATCATTTTTCAATATTGATACAGAGAAAAAATAATAAAAGTTTACTAACATTTAGGTAATTATTACTTACCTGTATGACTGGATACTTGTTCTGTATATACTTGTGATTTATTCCTCCTGCATGTGAAATATGGTTATTATAGGATTTCTATGAAGTTTCAATGAGGCAACATGTATATTTCTTTTTTTTTTTTTTTGCAACATGTATATTTCTACAAGGAAAAAAATGCGACACAATAGTACCTTATCAGAATATTCATTTAAATTCCTCTGAAGACAACTACATTAATCAAACACTTATTTAGAAACTATACCTATATGAAAGTATTGTATCATTGAGAAAAAAACCTTTTGAATACTAGGAATAAACTTCCATATATAAGGAAAACAATATTACTCTTCTCATCATGTAACCCCTAAAAAGAGCATGAGTCAACCCCATTTTACATAACGATTGATTTTTCTCAAATTCAATATTGACAGTCTACAATGAAAAGCACAGATGTCACATTTAATGCAGTTTTTTAAAATGTTGGTATTTTTACCTCTGAACAGAAATGTGACATTATACCAGAAATCTATGACAAAAACTTGAAGAAAATTTACCACAATGAGATCATTAAATACTATTATAAAAATTAAGAGTTTTAAAACAAAGCAATTTTGGGTTCATGATTCTTACAGTGAATATTAGAACAGAAACAATAGTAGAGAGGGCATAAAAATTCATATTTGATTCTATATCACAAAATATTTTCTGAGTATTATTTCACCTAAATAGTTCAACTGTATAGTTTGAGTCTGAAAACAGAATATATCATTCTATTTTTGGAAAAATATCACACAGTTAAAAGTGGAATATTTATTTTGAATTAATGAAAGTTGGTATTCAGGTATGTGCAAAGTGTATGAAGGACTCGAAGGCTACTGTGAGAGAGTTATTAAAACATTTATAAGGAAGTTTTTCAAAGGAAAAAACAAACTGACAGAGGCAAAATTTGTAAAATACTTTCATGAACTAAAAAGTTTCTACTCAGTGAAACCCATTTTGATCAACCTAAACTATGTGAAAATTAAGAAACATTGTATTAAACAATATCAGGCACCAAAATACATGATCAACATTCAATACCATCATTAACATGGCATGGTATTTTCTCAAAGGATGATGAAAGGATCAATGGAACAGGAAGTAATGATATAAATGTGAATATTCAGTAGAAAACTCATTAAGATTTTTACTTGCAATGTATTCCCCCTAGTTTCAAATAATATATAAATAAATATGCATCCAACATGAATGGGATATTGTGAATAAGACACATGATAATGGGGAGTGGATACTACAATTTTTATTTAAAAAGTGAACTATAACAGGATAGAACTTACCATTAAAATGGGATCCTTATATATTTATTGATACATTCAAATGCTATTGAGATTTATAGTATTAGATGTATTGCTCATTTATTAGATTATATTAAAACTATTTTAATTGAAAATTTATAGAAAAATACATTTAAAGTTGTATATACTGTGGGATGTGAGCAAGTCATTTAGCCTCAGTGAGTCCCACTATTTGCCACTTGCTAAAAGGTGGAATAAAAGTAATAGCAATTGCATTAGATTCTTTTTTAAAGGTAATAAAACAGTGATGATACACACAAACATTCATTTGCAAACAGCTCAGATTATCTTATTACAGATCAATATATATTTGTTTGAATATACAGTATATTTTAAAGTAATATTGTTACGAGACCATTTATGATAGTTAAACAAAGAACTATTGAATACTGTCAGGTAAATTTTCCTAACTTCATAGTTACCATGAAGCAAAAATATGGTTATATATTAATAACATTAAAAAATACTTTCTTCTTGAAAATAACAAAAGTGAGGACTGGGGATGTAAGGCAGGGGCAGTTCACATGCCAGGCATGCACAAAGCCTTGGGTTTGATCTCCAGCACCATGAAAAAAATGAATAAAAGCAATTTATTCCATTCCTTTCCAATACAACTTAAAAATCCAATAAAATTTCTACAATCATCAATGCTGTATTTCTCTACAAATATTTAAATAGTTGCTCAGTATAATCAATAACAGTAAAGTATTGGGGTTCTCTAGAGGAACAGAATCAACCGGCAGTATGATTATAAAAAGGGGATTTATTAGATTAACTTACACAACCAGAAGCTGGGAATTCCACAGTGGCTGTCTGCAGACTGGAGGGCTGGAGGAACCAGGAGCTTTGCAGTCCAAGAGGTGGAAGCCCCACAACAAGTGCTATCCTAGTCAGAGACCAAGGCTTCTGGAAACTGCCTGAAGAATCACTGGCAGAGTTCCCTTTGGAAGACTGAAGAAGCCGGAGTCTGATATCCTCAGGTGATCAAAGCAGCAATTGAGAATCCAATCAAGAAGAGCTGAGCTTGCATCTGCTACTATTTCCTTGTTCTTCCAACTTTTGTCCAAGCCACCATCCTACTGGATGGTGCTGCCCATGCTAAGGGCACTTCAGTTGGCTATCTCACATGCCAGTCATTCCTAACACATCCTCATTGACACACCCAGAATTCTCTTAATCATAGGCATCTCTTAATTCAATTAGGTTGACAATTCAAATTAACCATTACAAGTAATTATATGAATGATTCCTATTAAAATTTTTAAAATTTTTTTTAGATGTGGATGGACCTTTATTTTATTATTTTTATGTGGTGCTGAGAATGGAATCCAGTGCCTCACACATTATGATAGGCAAGCACTCTACCACTGAGCCACAACTCTAGCTCCTCCTATTAAAATTTCTAAGTGCTTACTAACCAGTAGGCTGCTACTTCAGTTGGTACTTATCCTTATTTATAAATAATTTCATTTAATCTTCATGATACCATTTTAATGCAAGATGCTTTTATATTCAAGTTGTGAAATGGGATGGAAGTGACCCTTATAACTGAAAAAAATGAGAGCCCTATATTAAAATTCTAATGTCCATATATAGACTTATCAAGTAAATTCATTAAAAACACTGATCTCCATTTCAGGAATTACTTATCAAATGAAAAACCATAATACTATGAAAATTCATTATTCTTTAAAAAAAAGTGTTATTTCACAGCAAATGCAAATCCTACTATTTTCTAGATTTTCTGAGATCCAAGTGGTTTTCAAATCCTACATCAAATTGATTTTTGTTACAAAAAAATCTGATATTCTAACAGCATTCTTAATATAATGACACCTGCCATACACACATACACACAAAACATACAATAGTTAAAAAATGTATTGGATAAAAAAGTAATATGTTCAATTATATGTTCAATGTAACAAATCAATTCTGGATGGAAAAATCATAGTAGCACTCTATTGAAAATTGGTAATTACATAATAAAAATTTAAAAAGTGAAAAAGTAAATAAAAACAACAAAGAAAAAATTGATAATTCCAAGAAAATAATTCTTTATACAAAACTGAAATACATAACAATAAGGATAAATGGAAACACATGCTCAAACTCAAATGCCACACATATTTTCATGAATATTCATGTGCAGTTTCAGAAGAAAATCATGTGGCAAAAAATGGGTAAAGTATATTACAGCTTTTATTTTCGAACTACTAATTCACCAAATTGGGAGGACTACAATCAAACATGACTGTATTGTTTCCAATGACAGCAATGAATTATATTCATCTAGTATTCATATGTGAGTAAATACAGGATGTGCTAAATATGACTTAAAGGAAAATATCAAAGGTTCTGTTATATATCATATACTTTTATTACTTAGATTAAGGAATTTTATGAAAAATACAGAATAGAAAATGTTTAAAATTACTGACTTTTAACTGTTAGCAATTAGAAAATTACATACAGTCCATATGCCCCAAGGTTTCCTAACATATAAAAGGTGATAATACAATATTCTAGTACAATCAGCAGCAGCAGTAGTAATAACATCAGAATGGTGCTACTATCATGGAAGAAAATGTTCTTTGGACCTTGAGGTGGATAATCTCATGACAACTTGCACTACTAAATTGTTTATTAATTGTTTATACATATATGTCATGTGGATTACATGGAACATATGAAGAAACCTTTGAAATCTGAAATGAAATAAATTCACAAAGGAATTATAATATCATTACATGAAGTTCAAGAATTTTTTAACAAAATACATTAACTTAAAAGTATATTCTTACTTCACCTTCCTATTTAAAAAACCTACCTACTAAACTCACAGAATATAAATTTTTCAAGTAGTTCTTCTCAGTGACTAAAAGCATCACTGATGAAGTCTTTTGTAGTTTAGATTAAAATTTGCAGATGTATTTAAGGAAGTCAGAATAACAACTGCAAGTTGGCCACAAACACCTTTAATAAACAGGGTGAGAAGGCATGGTTTTCTAAGCCATATTACTATCCATCTACAATCGTATGAAAACTCAAAAATTAGTAGGTAGATAATGACTATTAGACCAGTATTGTTCTGTTGAAGTGTAAAGTGAAACACAAAAGTCAACAGCTTCACAGTATACCTATCATAATCACCAGCACAGGATAAGGCAAAATAGAAGTCATTTGTAACAGTAAATAAAAGTTGCTAAACTAGATACTATATTTTCTATATGCACCTATGAAGAATAATGTTACTGAGTGAAATAAAATTGAACTGAACATGTGGTCATATATGCAGTCATACTTGAATCAATGGCATGGAGATTAAAAATACCAAGCACTGAAACTAAATGATAGCTTTCTAAATAATCTCTTTACCAAAGACAAAGAATCAAGGGAAATTACAACTGCACAGAACTGAATGAAAATGAAAATAAAACGTATCAAAATAAAATGTAGGGCCAAATCTCATTCATGTTGGCTCAGGTATTGACTTTCTCATTTTACTCCTAAAGCACAAGAAGTAAATTCAAGAATAATAAATGTGATGTATTCAAACTAAAAAGATTCTTCACAGCATAGCAATCAAGAATATGAACAGAGAGCCTACAGAATGGGAGAAAACCTTTGCAACCTGTACCTTAGATAGAGCCATAACCTCCAGGATATACAAAGAAATCAAAAAAACTCCAAAAAAGAAACCATATAACCCAATCAATAAATGGGAAAAGGAACTGAACAGGCACTTCACAGAAGAAAAAACACGAATGGTTAAGAAATACATGAAAAAATGTTCAACATCTCTAGCAATTAGAGAAATGCAAAATAAAACTACCATGAGATTCCATCTCACTCCAGTAAGAATGGCAAGAATCACAAACACAAGTAACAATAATTATTGGTGAGGATGTGGGGAAAAGGTATACTCAACTGCAAATCGGTGCAACCGCTCTAGAAAGCAGTATGAAGATTCCTCAGAAAACTTGGAATGGAACCACCATTTGACCCATTACCCCACTCTTCAGTTTATACCCAAAGGACTTAAAATCAGCATACTATATAGATACAGCCACATCTATGTCTACAGCAGCTCAATTCACAATGGCTAAGCTATGGAACCAACCAAGGCACCCTTCGACAGATGAATGGATAAAGAAAATGTGATATACATACACACACACAATAGATATTACTCAGTCATAAAAAATGAATGAAATTATGGCATTTACAGATTAATGTATAGATCTGGAGACCACCATGCTAAATGAAATAAGCCAGTCCCAAGAAATCAAGGCTGAAAGTTCTCTCTGATATGTGGATGCTAAACCAAAACAAGGGAGTATAGGAAGGGGAAGAACAGAAGTTCTTGGATTAGAAAAAGGGGAATGAAGGGAAGGGAGGGGGAATGAAAATAGAAAAGAGTAGAATGAACCAGACAACTTTTCCTTTGCTCATGAATGAATACATAAGCAGTAATGCCATATTATATAAAACAACAAGAATGGGATTCTAATTAGAATGAGTTGTGCTCCATGTAAGTATAAAAGTGTAATTTGTCAAAATACACTCTACTGATATGTATCTCTAAATAAAAAGACAGAATAGTATAACCGATGTACACAAATATGACAACACAGATAAGTGAATGGTACAAATTCTTCAAAAATTGCAAACCAAAATGATTCGCCAATCATGAAATATGTAATAAAAATAACCTTACAAGTATGAAGGAAATTGAGTTCATAATTAAAACACGCCCCCCAAAAGTATCTAGGGCCAGATGGTTTCTTTGGGGATTTTGTTGAAATATATAAAACATTAATGACAATTCTACAATATTCTCCAGAAATTAGAATGGGGAACACTTACCAATACTTGTTAGGAAGCTAATATATTCATTAAACCAAAACCAGACAATAATTGTACCAAAATGTTTAGACCAACTTATATCCCCTATAAATACAGGTGTAAAAATCCATTTTAAATTCCTGCAGACAAAATTTAGCAGTATATAAAAAGAATTTTACACCATGACCAAAATCAGCTCATGCTAGAGAAACAAGGCTGGTTCAATATTCAAAAGTTAATCAATGTAACCCTGATATTAACAGGCTGAAGAAGAAAAAAAATAACATCTTACCACTTGAAAAATAAGCTTTTTAATGAAATTCAGTATTGTGACAAAATATCTTACGAAAATAGACCATACCACAAAACCTTCTCTACTTGTCACAGAGTAAATACACGCACACAAAATATCCTACTGATAAATGCTCAAGATCACTAATCAAGGAAATGCAAATTGAAACCATATGAGACTCCTGGCTCTAAAATTGGTATTATCAAAATCCTGACAGAAAACAAATATTGGCAAGGATGCAGAAAAAAGGTAAGACATCTACACTGTTGTTAGCAATGTAACTGAGTATAGCTGTTATGAAAAATAGAGGTTCGACAAAAAAAAAAAAAAAAAACAGAACTACCATGTGATCACACAATCCTATTACTGACTATGAATAAAAGGGAAATTACTTAAGTATGTCAGAGAACACTCCCATGTTCATTCTAACACTATTCACAAAAGCCAATAAATGGAAATAAACTAAATGTCCATTAACTGATGACTGGATAAGGAAACTGTGGTAAATATACACACTGGAATACTATTCATTGATAAAATGGAATGAAATCCTCTAACTTGTGACTACATAGATGGAGCTGAACATCATTTTGTTAAGTGGACCTAGTCAGGCACAGAAAGGCAAGTACCACATGATAGTGATTACCCATGTGCGGAATAAAAAGTTCATCTCACAGAACTTTAAAATAGAATGGTGGCTACCAGAGACTAGAGAGTGAGGGGGTAGGGATGGATAGACTCATCAACAGCAACTAAGTTACAGTTATATAGGAACAAGAATCTCTGGTGTACTATTGCACAGTATTGGCTAATAGAGATAATGATAATATATATTTTCATAAAGTTAGAAGGAATGATTTTGAAACTTTTTACCATAAATCAAAGAATAGATAAATGTTTCACCCAATTATTATACAATTTATATATGTACTGAACATTACATGGTAGCCCAGTAATACATACAACTTCTATTTTTATATGAGGATTAAAAAATAAATAAGCCTATAATCCAGTTACTATGGAGGCTGAGTTGGAAGGATCACAATTTAAGGCCAGCCTGGGCAATTTAGCAAGACCTTGTCTCAAAAATAGGACCTGGGCTAAAAAATGAGTAAGAAAATAAAACTAGTAGCAGAGGCTGAGGCAGGAAGATCTTGAAGTTCAAAACCAGCCTCAGTAACTTAGCAATACCTTAAGCAATTTAATGAGACCCTGTCTTAAAAATAAAAAAGGGCTAAGGATGTGGCTAATTGGTGAAGCTCTCTTGCATTCAATACCTGCTATAAAAAAGAAAAAAAATAATTAGCAGCAATAGTGATAGGTAGAATAGTGAAAATTTAAAGTTATGAAAATAATAGTATATAACCTTTGCTTACAAATTTCTTACAAAGTACAAAATATACTTACTAGGCTTTTCTGAGGATTTTCTCCTCTTACCTTCACAACAAACTCAGACTCAAAAAATACTTTTAGTTATTAAATATGGTAAATCCTAAAGTTAAAAGACATTATCATCTAATTATAATCATTTGAGAAATGAAATCTCACAGAAGTAACAGACTCTAGCAAAAAGAATAAAGATCAGTTTATTTCCTGTGTGTTACTAGTAATTCATCATTCATTAAAGATGGCAAAAAATCAGTCTAAACAAAATAAAAATATTGAAGGTAATAAAATTGTTATATTAAATTAATGAAGAACACTCCAGAATATTCCTAAAGAAAGAGGTGAATACCTAATTTTCCAAAATCAGTCATTGCCATCCTATAATAAAATTCTTCAAGGAATATCTTCAGAAAAAATTGAGAGCATGATGCCAATATTAAATGTTTAGTAGGTATGGGTAAGATATTTCAAGAAATCTTTAGACAAGATGAGCAAGGAGGAATGATATAGAATACCAGATCCTAAATGATATTTAGAATCTATGGTAAATGCAAAATCCTGTATTAATTTGTGGAAAACAAACACTAGCCTGAACCTCTTTTTTAAAAGGATTTTTCTTTTTTAGTTGTAGATGGACACAATAGTTTATTTTGTATTGTTCATTTTTATGTGCTGAAGATGGAACCCATTGCCTCACACATGCTAGGCAATTGCTCTACTACTGAGGCACAACCTCAGCCCTTGAACCTCTTTTTGCCACACAACCACATGCACATTTATTAATACATTGATCAAAGTGTACACTGTGAATGTATACCCATGCTTTAGTACTCACAGATGGAACCACATCATAGAATAAGAACAGCATGATGTCATCTTTTGGAAACAATGCAGCTACCCATACTCATGGAGGCATGGGTGCATGTAGTTTTGGAGAATATTTATGAAATATCCATCATTAAAAAATAGAGCCCCCTTATATTAAATATGAAAATTGAAAAACTTTATTGAAATTAAAGTTTTTATTAAAATTTTGCTTAAGTGTGGAATATCAGCAAGTTGTTTAGTTTAAAAACATCCAAGGAATTCCTAACCATTAGATGATAAAAAATGGACTACATTTAGTAATCCTCAAAGTTAGTTGAGTTGTACCACTTGTGGCTATGTTAGTAGAGTAGTTGTAATTTTAATAAGCATCATTTGGTTAATGATTATATAACTGAGGAGGCAAGGCACCTGGAATATTCCTGTGGATAAACGCCATAAGAACTGAATAAACCTTAATTACTCAAAAGCCCTTAATTGTCACGAGGAGTAATAGGCAACATGTGAAAAGGATTCTTGGAACATGCAAAGCAAAAAGAAGCAACCACAATTTTATTATCTCAAGACTAAATCTACATGTTCCAAAACCCACTTAATTAGGACACCCTGATTTCCACTTTGCAAACTCCTTACCAGACTACCAATGAAGAACTTCTTCAGGAATACCTCTGAAAGGATTAAAACAACCTCAAATATTAAAATTTCCTGTTTTGCATATTAAAAAGACTCCAGATAGGAGTGACTCAGGAGGACAGTGGTAACATAGGATATGCAGATGTTACCAGATTTTACCACACAGTTCAGAGAAAGAAAGTGAGCCAGTCTAAATGAAGCAGGAAAAAGACTTAGGGGAATGTTAAATAAACAAACAAAAAAACCTTAAAGTACTATACACCTATTTTGTTAATCCATTATAAGGAATTTCCTAAAAGGCCAAAGATTTTGGAAGGTTAACAATAACTGATTAAACTTTTAAATGAAATTTCCCAGGTAAATACGGTAAAAGTTGATAGTGAAGTAAGTTGGTAAAACTAGTTACGTGATTTATTCACCAAAAATGAAAAGATGATGGCAGTAAGAACGTAACCAACATAAAAAGAAAAGAAAGTGCTAGGAACATTTCAACTATCAAAAAACACAGACCATTAATGGTAGTATACTTCAGATTTGTTAGGAGGATTAAATAAGGTAGCATAGAAATACAAATTGTAAGACTAATAACAATACAAATACAATCATTGGCACAACTTAGCAATTTTTTTTTTTTTTTTTTTTTGTGGTACTGGGGATTGAACTCAGGGCCTTGTGATTGCGAGGCAAGCGCTCTACCAGCTGAGCTATCTCCCCAGCCCAGCAAATATTTTTAAACATGACAGGAACCATTACTATTTAGCATCTAGTTACTTATCAAGAAAAACATTCAAACATTTTTAATATTAAAGAATCCTGTTTTGATTTTTCATATTTCCCTAGAAGTTAGTACTTCTAGAAGAGCTCACAGGAAACATGGACAAAGGTATAAAGTGTTTTCAAATAATTTTAAAGATCAGTTCTTTGAATAAAATAAACCTTTGTAAGGCAGGACTCAGGTTTGCTGAAGACTTAAAAGAACTTAAGCAATGTCGTCTTATGAACCTTCCTGGAAAAGTGATGCAGAATCACATAGGAATAATCATAAAGGAAATTAGTTTCATGATATAAGATGGAAGAGCAAAATAAATGAAATAAGCAAAGATCCGTATGATTTGTTCACAAACAGAAAACACAATTTTAAATAAGAAATTATTCACAACAAAACAAATCTCAAAATAAAATGGTTAGATATAGCTGGGTATAATGGCACTTGCCTGTAATCCCAGTAGCTCTGGAGGCTGAAGCACTAAGCAACTCAGTGAGACCCTGTATCTAAATAAAATACAAAATAGAGCGGGGTATGTGGCTTAGCGGTCGAGTGTCTTTTGAGTTCAATCCCTGGTACCCACCCCCCAACTAAACTGAAGTAAAATGGTTAGATATAAACATCATACTCTTTCCATGCATCTATGAAGAAAGCTGCAAATTTTTCCATCAAAACCTAAAATGGGGATTGTTCACCTTATTCTGTTTGCATAGGAGGAGCAAGATTTACTCTAAGAACTTATTCCTATCAGTTTGGATTATACCCCAGTGAGCCACTGACCATAATGAAAACCTAGATGTCCTAGAGATATCTGAAGTCAGGGTGGCCTCCAAGACTCTCATGATATAAGGGAAGGCAGATCAAAGGTGCTTACAATTTCATCCATCACCATCCAGAGGCTGCTACAAATGACGAATATGGTGAGCCTTACTCTACCCAAAAGGTCCCGGTTACTTATATTTCAACTGACCAAGTGACCAGCATCCTTCTGGGTGAAGCACTGCACATGGAAATCTGAATGTTGGAGGTGCTGCACCAACAGGCTCCAACATTTTCTGCAGCAATCATCACTCCCTGGTATACAGCCTTATATTTGAACCTGGAACTTTATTCTTAAGTTCTAAAGAATACCTACTCCAATTGCTTTCACCTTGCATCTCTCCCTTACTGAGAATGCTCTCACCTGATCAATATTTACCTGGATGATATTCAGGACCTAAAGAAAGGCTTGCTCCAATTTTCTTTTCTTTGGAAGTAAATATCCTCCATTTTTATCATAATCTATAACCTGTAAGTGCTAATGTTGCTAAGAACTTACCAGTAGGAGAGAAAATAGTGGCACCTTAGAGGAATCCACAATATAGTAGAAGCTCCCCAAAACTGAGTTAAAACAACACTTCTATGTTGGCATATCAAAGCAGGAAATATGTGGCAAAATACTAGATAGTTAGCAACCTGGGGAAAACCAAAATTATCGGTTTCTAGCATAGAAAGTGAAATTACAATTTCACTATGTTTTTTTTCATTAGTAAGAACTTCTCTACCATATATTAATATATAGTTTGTTTTTTAATTACAACTGTTACTGGCAGTTACTCTCTTCTCCAAGTGGTAAAGATGGTTGAACTTATCACTTTGATTACGCTAATCAGATGTGTTGACGCTAAGTTAAACCCTGAGCACAAAGTCTATTAAAAAGAGATAGCTACTCCCTAATAGATACCTACATAAAAGAAGAAAAATTTACCTCAACACATATAGAAATAAAGGTCTTCAGAAAACAAGAGGGAACAGGGTAACAAAATACCTTCCCCATAACTGAATCCACAAATACTTGAAGTGGTTAAAATACTGGAAAACAAATTTGAAAATTTGGTTGTTAAAATGATCAATGAACTAAAAAAAGAAAGTTCTAAGGAATGAATTAAGAGAAAATACAGTATGCCAAAGAACATTTCAATAAAAGATACAGATTCTAGAAAATAACAGAAGTCCTATAAATGAAAAACTCACTTAATCAGATAAAAATTTAGTTGAAAGTCTCACCGATAGATTAGATCACAAAGACAGAATTTGGGGCCATGAAGATAAGGTACATGAGGCTGAACACTCAGCAATAAAGGAAAAAAAGAAACAAAGATCAGAATATATAAAAATTCTAAGACAGCCTTAAGATATCAAATTTAAGAGTTCCTAGAATAGAGGAAAGAGAGATATAAGCTAATAACACTAAACACCTTGTCGGTTAAATAGAAAAATTTCCAAACTTCGAGAATGAGATGGACATACAGATGTGGGTGGCATTTAGAACACCAAATAGACAAGATCAATAAAGAAACTTACCACGATACATTATAATTAAAATGCCAAATATACAGAATAAGAATATAATTATAAAAGCCTCAAGAGAAAACATCCAGTAAATTTTAGAGGCATCAATCATGGTAACAGATGGTTTCTTAACAGAAACCCTAAAATCCATAAGGACTTGGAACAAACTGAAAGAAAATAATTGCCAGCCATCATTGCTATATCCAGCAAAGCTATCTTTCAGAATAGAAATAAGAACCTTCCAAGATAATCATAAATTAAAAATAACTAATGACTATTGTTAACATTACAAAAAATACTAAAAATATTATTAACAGAAGAAGTTAAAAACAAACACCAGAGTTCATGAAAGGATGAATCTCATTAGAATAATATTTAAGCAAATGAGAACCAGGAGTAAATTAAACATTAGAAATAAGTCAAAATGGCAGGAACAAACAAACGTTTATCTGTAATAACACTGAAGGTAAATGATCTCAAATCTCTAAAAGACATAGTGCAGCAGATTGGAGCCAAAAAACAAAATCCAAGTATATGTTGGCTTCAAGAGATACACCCCTCAGACAAAGATTTCTACAGGCTTAAAGTGAAAAGATGCCCAATCATATTCCATACAAATGGAGCACAAAAGCAAACAGAAGTAGATAACCTTGTATTTAACAGTGCCGACTTCAAGCCAAAATTAATCACAGAAAAACAAAAGGTCACCTGTAATGGCAAATAAAAGAAGAATATGCAAATAATAAATATGTATGCCGTTAATGTCAGTGTACTACACTGACAAACACTACTAGACATAGAGGCTCCAGCAGATCCCAATACAATAATACTGAGTCATTTCAACACATCTTTGTCACTAATGGATAGGTCATCCAAACATAAAATCAGTAAAGACATTCCAGACCCCAAAATCATATGGACCTAATAGACACATATAGAATACTTCATCCAAAAATTGCATTCACTTTTTTCTTAGCCCCCTCATGGAATTTATTTCAAAATACACTATTGTAGGATACAAAGCAATTGTGTTAGCTAATCAAAAGAAAATGAAATAATTCTTTGCAATTTTATATCACAATGGAATGAAATGAGAAATCAACAGGAAGAAAAACTACAGAAATTACATAAAAACGTGGAGATTGAACAATACAGTTTTGAAAAATGAGTGAGTCATAGAAAAATGGGAGAAATTTTTAAATTCTTAGAATGAAACAAAGAGAAACAACATATTAGAATCTTTGGGACATAAAGTTGGTTGTAAAAGGATAGTTTATAGCATTAAGTGCCTACATTAAAAATGAAATGATCCCATAAATGATCTAAGTTACATCTGAAAATGCCAGAAAAACAACTAATTACAAAAAAGAAAATAATTAAGATCAGAGCCAAAATTAATAAAAGTATAAATAATACAAAGGATTGCTAGAGATTTTTTAAAAGATAAATAAGATGGATAAATACTGAAGACAATCCAACCAAAGGAAAGAGACAGAAAACCAAAATCAACAAAATTACAAATGTAAAAGGAGGCCTCAGCACAGATATATTTGACATCCAAAAGATCACTAAGGACTATTTGGAAAACTTACATTCCAATCAAGTGGAAAATCTACAAGACACTGAAAAATGTATAGACATATAAGAGCTACCCAAATTGTACCAAGATTATATAAAAAAACTTAAACATACCAACAAGAAGCAATGTAATTGAAAAGAATAATAAAAAGCCTACTCACATAGGAAACCACAGGATCAGATGAATTATCCACTGAATTCTACCAGATGTTGAAAGGAACTAATCCTAATCTTCCTCAAATTACTGCACAAAATAGAAAAGGAGGGCTATAGTTGTGGTTCAGTGGTACAGCACTTGCCTTGCACTTGTGAGGCACTGGGTTCGATCCTCAGCATCACATAAAAAAAAGTAAAATAAAGGTCCATTGACAACTAAAAAAAATTTTTTTTAAATAAAAAAGGAAAGGAAGGAACACTTGCAAATTCATTCTATGAAGCTAATATCATCCTGATACCAAAATCAGGTAAGGACATAAAGGACAGAAAACTATAAATCATTAGGTCATATGTACAACATGTACAAAAAAGTCTTACTAAAGTATTAGCAATACATATTTAAAAACATATTGAGAAGACTATACATCATGATTAATTTACTTTCATCCCAGGGATGCAAGGTTGTTTCAATATACAAAAATCAAAAAATGTAATTCATCACATAAATACAATCAAGGACAAAAACCACAAAATCATCCCGATAGATGCAGAAAAGCCTTTGACAAAATCTAGCACCCTTTCACTCTAAAAACTTTGCAATTTCTAGAAGAGAACATAGGGTCAATATTCCAACTTATTGGGAAAAGCACTGAGTTCCTTAATAAGACTTCTAAAACTCAAAAACCAAGAAATCAATAAGTGGGATGACATCAAATTAAAAAGCATCTGCACAGCAAAGGAAACAATTAAAAGCATTTAAAAAAAAACAGCCTAGAGACAAAATAATTGCCAACTAATCTTCTGACACAAAATTAATATCCAGAATATATAAAGATCTCAAAAAACTTTATACCAAAAAGAATAAATAACCCAATCAATAGATGGGAAAATGACCTGAACAGTTATCAAAGAAAGAAATATCAAAGGTCAACAAACATATGAAAAAATGTTCAACATCTTTAGCAATCAAGGAAATACAAAACTACACTGGTATTTCATTTCATTCCAGTTAGAATGGCCATAATCAAGAATGCAAACCATTGCTGCTGAGGACATGGGGTAAAATGTGCACGTAAACATTGCTGGTGGGACTGCTGATTAGCACAACCACTTTGGAAACCATTAGAAATATTCCTCAAAAAGACTAGGAATGGTACCACCACTTGACCTGGCAATCCTACTCATTTGAATTTATTCTAATGAACTAAAATCAGCATATTATAGTGATATATCACACCAATGTTTATAGCCAGCACTGTTCACAACAGTCAAGTTATGGAACCCTCCTAGGTGTGTATAAACAGATGAATAAAAAAAGCATGGAATATATATACAGTTTACTTTTACTGAGCCATAAAGAAGAATGAAATTATTTCATGTGCTACTAAATGGATGGAACTGGAAAACATCTTTCTAAATTAAATAGGTCAAACTCAGAAAGTCAAGGGTTGCATGTTTTCTCCCATATTGAAAGCTAGGAGAGGAAGACAAGGAATAAAGAATGAATCTCACAAATATAGAAAGGAGATCAACAGAGTAGGAGGAGTTTGAGAGGGAGGGATCAAGGGACAGTATGGGCAAGTACTGAGAAATGAAATCTACCAAATCTATGCCCATATATGAATTCCACCTTTATGTATAATTATAATTTACTTAAAATAATGATAGTAATAAATTAGAGGCCAGTAGAATCAATCAAGTGGATCAGGGGAAGGAGAGTAGAGGGAAAGGGAAATTCTGGGGAATCAAACTGATAAAATTATTATGGCATGTACAAGTGTCATAATAATCCCATAATTATGTATAATTAAAATTCATAAATGTAAAGGAAAAGTTGGGATAGAAAGGGAACTACTATATACATTATCCTCCAAATAGATGGTATAAAAAAAAGAATGGTACAAAGATATCAGGTGGTAGGGCAAAATTGAAATATGCAAATTAGAATATCTTGTCACAATTTAAAATTAATCAATGGCAGTGAAAAAAACAATGCAACACTTTTAAACTAAAAACTCTAATCTAAAAATGTTAAACGCAAATTAGTTTTACTCTATTTAGACTTCTTTTCAAAAAACAAAACAAAACAAAACAAAACAAAAAAACATCTTTCCTGGTAAGCCCAAAGCTGGATTTATTTCTCACCTAGTTATGTGTTTGTGGCAGGGGTCAGCATGATCTCCAATAACAACTTGTTCTTATAGGTTGGGATTGACTCCCGGTGGTTCAGTGGTCATTTGCAGAGCTGAAACATTTTGAAGACCAGGAGGCCATTCAGGTCCTTCTGGAATAAGGAAAGGTAACTCATAGGTGAATGCAGCCTCACTTGTATCACTGGGAAGATGCCACCACAAGAATCATACTTCGCCTTACTGTACCCAGAAATATACAAGCTACATGTAAGTCCATCTTACCTGCATTGAGCTGAGTAGGACACTGCACAATGAATGTGGAAGTGTAGACCTAGCATGCTGCATCATCCCCAGCAGCTGTCAACATACCCCCTTTAAAGTATGATGCCTGAAACCTTGTTTAAAATTCCAGAGGAATGCTCCAACACTGTCCTTTACCTTCCATCTATCCTTCACTGAGGATCCTCTCACCTTCTGTGTACTTGAAGATGGTTGGGATCAAGAACAAAGCTCTTCCTCCCATTGAGAAGTACCTTATTCTTCTCCATCTGCTGTACCTACAGATGTTAAAAAGTTAAGAATGAAATATTAGAAACACCTCTAGGATGCTGGTTGACTGGGTGGTCTCAGTAGTCCTACTAGGATCAGGGAAGGCACCACTGGGTTCTACCACAAATTACTTGGTTATCCTCACTCCACCAAGACAGGCAGCAGTTACACAGACTATACAACCAGTACCTTTATGGTAAGGTATTGGACACAGCAAGTGAATTCAGAGGTGGTATCCCCAAAGGTTCTATCATCACCTATAGCATGTATTCTTCCTACCAATAGTGTGATAGTTGAACTCTGAAGTTATTCCTAAGTTATATGAAATGCCAACCTTACTGTCCCCCTTCCATCTTTCTTTCAGTCTAGATCCTTTGTCCTAGTCTGCATTTAACTGAGTGCCTAGCAAGACAGAATACTGTTAAGTATTCATGCTGTGAAAGATGGACAATTGAAACAATCTGAAGGAAGACTAAATCCTGGAGGCATCAAAGACCTTCTGGAATCAAGGAAGGCAATGGAAGGATATCTGTAGCTACAACCCCATTACTGTGTAGAGACCACTATAAAGTAGTCACTAGTGGAGCCTTACACTACCAGAATTATCATTTACATATTATTCAAATGACCATCAAGTTTGTACGTAGGACACTAAACAGAGCACCTTTAATGTGGAGATTATGCTACAGCAGGTCCCATCATACCCTGTAGCTTTCAAAATCCTCCTGAAAAAGCATCATACTTGCACCCTGATCTAACTTATTCATAAGTCCAGTTCTGCACATTGCATCTCTCCCTCAGTGAGGATTCTCTCAATTTCTCTAATTTGCATGGATGTTTCTCAGGACCAAGAGAAAAAGCTTGTTCCAACTCTATTTTCTTCCACTCAGAAATTAATTTGCCCCACCTTTATATTCTCTAACCTATAAATAAATGTTCATGTAACTAAAAATGGTCTGTTGAAAACATTTTGAGGATACATGATGTGCAGGAGGCCACAATGGCCTTCTTGGGATTAGGGAAGAATGCTCAAGTTTGCCTGCATCTGCAATTCCATCTCCATTCAAAGGCCACTGTAAAGTTGATCTTACTCTTTCCTGAGAGTTATCATATGTTTACATGTAGTCCAATGAACAGGCACTTGAGTAGGACATTACACATAGCATGCTGAATGTACAGGTTCTTGCTGTACATTCTCCTGCAGGTTTCATCGCTGCATCAGGTACTATGTGATACCTGAACCTCAACATTATATATTCATAATTCCTAGGGAATGCCCATACCACTGCCCTTGATCACTAACTTTCAGTGAGGATCCTCTCATCACCTCTGTGTTTACTTGAATGATTTTACTGACCAAGAGAACAAGTGTCCTCTTATTTTCTTTTCTTGTATTAGGACACAACTTAATCTCTTCCATCCATTTCTTCTGTAATTGCACATGTCCATGTCATTTAAAATAGACAACTGAGCCACACACGGTGGATCACGAATTCAATGTCAGGCTCAGCAACTGAGTGAGACCATGATTCAAAATAAAAAATATGAAGAGAATTTTGTAGTTACATGCCCCTGGGTTTGATTTCTGCTACCAAAAAGAGCAATGAAATCATCTTGAATATGTTTGACATAAAGGTCACTGCCAGTGCCCTCCTAGGATCAGGGAAGGATGCTCAACTTTGCATGCAGCTCTGCACCCATCACCTTTTTGAGCCCAATACAAACAAGGAACTTTATCTGATTCAACCCAGAAATGTACTGCTTAAAGTACTAGAAAGGTATTTTAAATAACCCATACCTTTCCGAGTAGGTCATTACCCAATTCCAGTTGAATATGGAGGTGCATCCAAACAGGCTCCATCATCCCTGTAGCTTTTATTACACCACTGTTACAAGATTACTGAATCCTGAACTTATTTTCTCATATTTCAGAGAATGCAAACACCACTATGCTTCACCTTACCTTTCTTCAGTAAGAATCCTCTCCCTTAACTGATCAAGATTTACCTGAATGACTTTTAGTACCAACAAAACAAACTTGTTCCCATCTTCTTTGTTCTATTAGGAGTAACCTAATATCTTTCATCTTTATCTTCTGTAACCTGTAAGTGCTCATGATTTTAAGGATGCACCAGTACAAACATCTTGAGAAACCTAGACTCAGGTGGCATTTGAGACCACCCTACTCAGGGAAGGCATCTTGAGAGTACCTGTAGCTCCACATTTGACACCGTTCAGATGGTGCCACACAGGAGGAACATGGTGAGCCTTACTCTACCCAGAGAGGCCTTGGTTATGTGTAGTTCGAAGTGACCAACACCTTCTAAGTAAGGCACTGCACACAACATAGTGGAGATATTTCCCTAGCAGGCTCTATAATCTCTTGCAGCTTTTATCATATCACAATTATAACATGATATTACAACTCAGAACCTAGTAAGTCTGATAATACCCAACCCATCATCCACCCATCATCTGTCACTGTGAGTATCTGTCACCTATTCTATTTTATATGGATGATTTTAGGACCAAAAGAATAAGCTTGTTCCCATTTTCCTTCCTTGTATTAGAAAGTAACTTAATCTTCTCCTTCAATAACCCATAGGTGTCATTTGTTAATATTGTAATACTGAAAACTTTTAAGGACTTTCGATGCAGAAGATGCTACCAAGTAACTCCTGAGATCATGGTGAGGGATTTCAGAGATGTATGCAACTCCAACACCATCACCATCCAGATACCACCACCACCAATATTGTACTTCATGAACCTTGCTCTACCCAGAGGGGTACCAGTTACATATAGTGCACATGACTGGCACCTTTCTGAATAGAGCACTGCACACAGTACAGTGGATGTGGAGGTGTTCCTATCCTCAGATTCCCTATCACACTATGCACCTGAATCCCAATAATACTCAAGTTGTAATTCACAGGGAGTCCCCACCCCACTGTTCTCCTCCAGCATCTCTCTCAGTATGGTTCATCTCTTCTGCTCTAATAAAATCTGGATGACTGTCAGAACCAAGAGAACAAGCTTACTCTGAACTGTCTTTTCTTTCATCTGGAAGTAATTTCATCAGCTTCATATTTATATTTTCTAATTTTTAAGTGTCCCTGTTGTTACAAATGGAGCATCCAAAGAATTCACCAAGTCCACGTTGCCAGGTGGCCTTCTTGGATCAGGGAAGGATGCTCAAATTTGCCTGCAGTTTCACCCTCATTACCTCATTACCATCCAAGGTCACACCAAAGACCATCCACCCAGAAAGAGGCTCTGAGTAGATGTTACGATAATCCAAGTGACACATACCTTTCCAAGCAGGGCACTGTAGACTGCAAACTGAGCAAGGCAGCTCAGGTAGAATTCAAGGCCTTCCTTGGATCAGGGAAGGCAGCTCAAGGTACCTGCAGCTCCACTCCCATCACCACCAGAAACCAGTATAAACCAGGGACTTGGCAGGTTTCACTCTACTCAGAGGTTCAGGTTATATATAAACCAAGTGACTGACACCTCTCTGAATAAGGGAATTGCATGCAGCAGGCCAAGTATGTAGGTTTTCCCCAAACAGGTTCTATCATTCCACTTAGTTTTCATCACACCACAGCTGTTGTAGAACACCTAAAGCCCGAAATAATTTATTCAAATGTTCAATGAAATGCTCACTGCACTGTTCTTCACCTTGTCTATCTCCCTTAGTGAGGATCCTCTCACCTGATCAGTTTTTGCCAGGACGATTCTTAGGAGCAAGAGAAAACACTTGGTAATGTTTTCTTTGCTTCCTAAGTATATTCATCTTCTATAATCTGTTAAGCATTGAGGTTGTTAAGATATTTACTACTAAAACTATTTTGTATTTATGGTTAAAAAAAAAACCTTGGAGACAAAGCAAAATTACTTCTAGGAAACATTTAGTAATATATCAAACTGTACCCCTTTCACGCACATTCTACCTTCAAAAGACTTAAGGAAACCAGATGAGAGACCACGGTGTCTTTATTGACTATAATAAAAAGAAATGAGGATTAAACAAAGTCAGGAAGCAAAGAACTGCCCATGTTACACCTCCTCAAACTCCAAATAGACCAGGGTGGAAAGAAACACCTCCTTCTTAAAACAAGGCTAGGGAAATAAATATCTTAGAACTTGAAAACCAGTTTTTATCTTGCTATGGCAAAGCCCCATAACCTCTAGTACTAGGTAAATATCTTTAGATGTAGTCACTGGAAATGTGTTACACAGGTGGCAAAGTCACTGTGTCCGTTATTCCTCCTCCATTCAGAGGTGGCAAAGTAGAAGGTAAGACTCCATTTTCTGGGGAACAATGCAGGACAACTAGCATAGGACTATGTGTTGGAGCCCCAGCACCAGTTCTGCTTCAGTGAGAACCAACACTTGGTCAAAATCATAGACCCCAGGCATAAGTCAGAGCCTACTGACATATCCTCTAGACTGCTGTACTCTGGAATAGCTATCATGCCAGGGGAAGACATGTCTATCAGAATTCTGTTCTGGATAACATCGCTTGAGGCTGGTTGCAGCTGTCTTGAATCATGGGTACACCTCATCAGTAGAGAGCACCTAGTAATATACACCTTGGTCTTTCATCACTGCTGTGCTCATCCTGGAAGGTTGTAGTCTTAGTGTTTTTGACAAAGCTTGGCAGTGTTGGTGGTCACAGGCATGGCTTAAGAGTCTGGGGCTGGTCAATACACAGTGTCTCTTCCTGGAAGTAGATAGAATCTCACAGTGCCTGACTACAGGCCATTAACTGTAGATGAACATCTGAGCCTATCCGAACTGTGGGGAAAAACCCAGACAGATCCACTATCCTTTCTAGGAACCCTCCTGATTCATACTGAATATCAGACCAACAGTGTATCTGGGACAAACCTGAACATGGATCACCCTCTAGTGCTAAAACAGTGTTAACACACCAACAACATACTCCCAAATAACCTAGACTTGGGCATCTTTCACTGCTGAAATAGTGTAAGTCACTACAGGCTCAGAGAAAATAAGTAGCCTGCTTGAAGTTTCTGGAAAGATAGGCACACAACAAAGCCAGATTAGGCAGATTAGAATAAACACATAATCCTTCAACATCCAGATGGATACCACATGCCAACAAACATCAAGGACTTTCAGGAAACCATGACTTCACCTAAGAGTCTATATAAGGTTCCAGAAACTGATGAGATGATGACCAATATGGGAAAATTCTAAGAGAATTAAAAACAGATGTTTTGAGGACACTCAACAAGCTTGTAGAAAACAAATTATTCAATACTCTAAACAGACAAACTTAAGATGTGGAAGCAATCAAAAAATCAAACAGAAATGTTTGAGCTGAAAAATATACTAAACACATTTTTTAAATGATAGAAGTAATTATTTAGCAGTGTAGCTCAAAGAGAAAATTAGTGAAATTAAAGATAGGCTACTTGAATACAGTCAAAAAGAAAAAAAGAATGAAAAGGAATGAAGAAAGCTTATGGGAACTTTGACACAATGAATGAATATCTGGGTGACTTGTTTTCAACAGGGACTTAGGAATGTCAAAAAGAGTTGAAAGTCTATTTGAAGAAATAGCAGCATAAAACTCCTGAAATCTAGAGAAGAATTAAATGTCCAGTTATAGGAATGTCAAAAGGTGACCACTGAGATTAAACCCAACTAAATCTACCCCAAGACATATTATAATCAAGTTCTCAAGAGAAAAATAAAAAGAAGACTCTGTAGGCAGCAAAAGAAAAAAAAAAAAAAACCACATAAGGGTGTCCCAATTTGCCGAAGAACTGACTCCTCAGAAACCGTACAGGAGAGAAGTGAGTGGCATGAGATCTTCACTGTATTTAAGGGAAAAAGTTGTCATCCAAGGATAATTCACCCAGGAAAAATAGCCTTTAAAAATTAAGGAGGGATAAAGAAATTCCCACACCAACAAAAGTTGAGAGAACATAACTTCACCAGATTTGTTAGACAAAAAAAGGGAAGTTCTTAAATCTCAAAAAAAAAAAAAAAAAAAAGACATTAATGAGTAAAAAGAAATGCTCCAATACCACAAGGAAACTGTGTAAATCATTCGTATCTTTAGAATAAAGACTGAAAAACAAAAACAAGACAGTAAGTACAGGGCTGTGGTTGTGACTCAGTGACAAAACACTTGCCTAGGATGTGTGAGGAACTGGGTTTGATCCTCAGCATCACATAAATATAAATAAATAAAATAAAGGCATTCTGTCCATCTACAACTACAAAATTTTTTTAAAAAGATAGTACATAAGTTTGGTAAGAGATACAGGATGTCAAAATGTGGGGAGGAATGGAGTACAACTGTAGGTTTCCTTATTATTAATATTTTCTCTTTTCTGTTTTAATCTTTATGATGTTCGTTGCTTGAACTTCAAAAATATTGTAATAATCAATAGAATTTTTTGTAAGCCTCATGGGAAATACAAAGGCAAAATCTACAATACATAGACCAAAACGATTAAGCAAGGACTCAAAACACAATCATTTAACCACAAGAGAATACTACAAGGACTGGTGGTGTGGGGGTGGAGCTGGTGTAACAATAGAACTGGAAAACAAGTTACAATAAATCACTGAACCACAAAAGGGCACTACAAATGAAGGGGAAAAACAACACAACTGGGGCTGGGGTTGTGGCTCAGTGGTAGAGTGCTTGCCTAGCACGTGTGAGGCACTGGGTTCCATCCTCAGCTCCACACATAGGTCCATTGACAACTAAAAAAAAATTAAAAAAATAAAACTGGAAAACAAATTACAAAATGGCTGTTAGTAAGACGTTAGCTGTCAATAATTACCTGGTATGCATGCAGACTGCATTCTTCATTAAAAGATATAAAATGACTAAATACATTTTTTAAAAAAAGTCCCAATTATTTGTTGCTTAACAAGAAACTCACTTGACCTCGAAGGACACAAAACCTGAAAGCAAAGGGATAGTGTTATGGTTTGGATATGAGATGGTCTCCAAAAGCTCCTCTGTGAGACAATGAAGGAACATTCACAGGGGCAATGATTTGATTGTGAGAGCTGTAACCTAATTAGTAGATTAATCTATTTGATAGATTAATAATTTGGAATAATGGGTGGTAACTGTAGGCAGGTAGAGCTTGGTTGGAGAAGTAAGTCACAGGGAGCAGAACCTTGAGGATATTGTCCCTCATGCTTTGCACTCAATTTCACTGTTTCCTTTTTGTGCAGTTATGAACTGCTTTCCTCTGCCACACCCTTCTGCTAAGGTGCATGACCTCATCTTAGTCCCAGAGCAATTCAGTCAGTCAAGCAAGCAACTGACTCTCTAAAACCATAAGCCAAAACAAACTTTTCCTCCTCTAAGTCATTCTCATCAGGTCAATTGGTCACAGCAATGAAAATTTGAATAACATATTGAATAAGATATTTCACGCAAATGAAATCAAAAGAAAGCAAGGGTATCCATATTAATATCAGATAACATATATCAAATGCAAAAAATATGAAGGCAAGGAATATTATACAATGGTAGTTAATTCAGCAAAAGAAAATAACAATTCTAAACATATATACACCCATTATTAAAAACACCCAAACAAATAAGCAAATATTAAAAGTAGAGGCAGAGACAGACTAATACAGTAATATTTGGGGATTTAACACTCCACTATTAGTAATGGACAGCTCATTAAGAAAGAAAATTGACAAAGAGAAGAAATAAATTATACCCTAGAACAAAAGTATCTAACAGACATTTACAGAAATTTCCATTGAACAGTTACATAATACCTATTCTCATCAGCACATATAACCTTTTTCAGGAATTGACAGTTTACAATTCTCAAAACACTAAAAAAAATAAATCCTTTTGACTAAAATTAATAAAAATAAGAATGACTATTATAAAAAAGACTAAGATAACAATTGTTTGTGAACTTATGTAGAAAAGTGAACCCTTGCACACTGTTGGTAGGGAAGTAAATTAGTATAGCCATTATGGAAAACAGTACAGAATTTCCTCGAAAAAAAAAAAAAGTATTACCATACTGTCCAACAATTCCACCCACAAGTATACATCTAGGGAAAAAATAATATGATGAAGAGTCACCTGCATTTTCATACTTATTACATCAGTACTCACAATAGGTACAAGATAAAAATATTAGTGACCATAAACTGATGAATGGATAGAGAAAATGTACATACACAGAGAACAGTATTTAGCTAAAAAAGACATGAAATTGTGTTATTTGCAACTATATCATAGAACCAAAGATCATTATTTTAGGTGTAATAAGCCAAAGACAGAAAGACAAGTACCACATGTTCTTATTTATATGTTTAATGTAAGAAAGATGATTTCATGGAAGATGAGAGTGAACTGGTGATTATCAGAGGCTGGGAAAGGGAGGGTGAAATTGTTGAAACTATTTTTCTTTCTTTACATTCTGAAATACAGGCATGTACTCTGGCTTTTCCTGAATCCATCTGATCCTGAAAGAAGTTATAAGAGTATGTGAGGGTATACCTGACACTGAAGCAATTCTTGCCATATCCCACTTTAAGTTATCAATACCCAGATAACACTTCATCTATCATCACTCTAAAAACCTTGATGCAAATGTAGCAAAGAGTTATATCCTTTCTTCCTCAAAGCAAAAATAACAGATTGATACAGAACAAGAGAACAAACATGCTTATTCTCTGGGACTCATACCAGCCTTCAAAAGCTCTATAGGCAAACATCTGAAAAACCTTCCTGCTATTAATGCGGTTGTCCCACTATTTAAATCTGCCCTTGGCTTTTGGTTATTAATTTAACTTATGTGGAAGAGGATAAGGCTATTTACCATGTGGGAAACAAGTACCATAAAGATACCAGTTGACATGTAGTGAGAAACAAGTACCTCATCATATTTCACTGCCTTATTCCACAAGTTAGGAGAAAAAGAAAAATAACCAGAAATAAAATATGAGCATCAATAACTTATGTTTTTAAAATGTTTTCTTATGTAGCAGATATGCACTTGGAACTTTTGTGTAGATTTCCTCATATACCCTCATGCCTAAGCCATGTCACTGAATATTTTACATATCCACTGACAGAGAGCTGGCATAATGAATAATGTGGAAATACATGAAGACCCTTTGGTATCCTTAAAAGCAACAAAGAAAAAAGAAATTATGTTTATCATGATATAATTAGGCACATGTAAAGGAGAACATGACATTTAATTTACCAGATACATTTTTCAGTGATTGTATTACCTACAATTCAACATCACTATTAAAATGTCTTTCTTTAAACCAAATGGTCCTAAGATCCTGCTAATTCTGATGCATGAAAGAGCAGTTCAGGTGAAACTAGCAACGAATACTTTTACATTCATAATGGGAAGACACAGTTCTCACCCCTTTTGTAACTCACTGATTTGCTGACATGGAATAAGAATTTATTTAATACAACTAGTCATACAAATGAAGATATCACTGTCTACCCAGATTCACTAAAATTAAAACCACTAAATCTATGAGAAGAAACAAAAGATTGCACATTTAGTACCTTTGCAAAGTATTTATCATTACCATCAATAAATGACTTCTTTCAAAAAGGAAATACTTACAAGCTAACCATATATTTTACAAATGGTTATTAACAGAACATCTTAATTTTCCTGCAAAGTACATATATCTGAAAGACATTATTGAATAATCATTCAATTAACTACACTGGGTGAATTAATGTATCCTATAGTGTGTTCTTACCAACTTTTATCGAATGCCTTCATCCCTGGTTCATCCTGAACTGACCAAACAGTACTTTCACATCCATCTTAGAAAGGGGTATTGATGTGAGTCAGTATAGCAAAGGAAATCACATAGACAGGTTAACATGTTCTCCAGAAGTAATCCATCAGCAAAGATGGAAGTAATAGAATAAGAAAAAGTAACATTGTTAATAATGTACCTATTATATATTCTCAATCTACCAAGAACACACCTTAACTGTTCTGTGGGAACGATTGGACTGCTTACATAACTAGCCATATAAACTAATCAGTATATAAGCAAGGTGTATTATTCTAAGAACATTGATTTGTTTTGAAAATTATTAATTTAGCATAATATAATAAAATACCCACACGTTACATTCACAGTTGACAATGCAATTGTTTTTCTAAAAGTATACCTTGCAGATATATAATTCACATACCATACAATTTACCCATTTACAATATGCCATTTGATGTTTCTTAGTTTATGAAGTAGTACAACCATCTCATAATATATTAGAACACCCTACCCCTCACAAAACACACAGAGCATCCATTATCGCCCTCCATCCATTATTTCCTTTGACATTTCATGTAAATGAAATGCAATATGTATTATTTTCTATTGTATTTCCTTCATGTGGCATAATTTTTCCAAGTTCTTCTCACATTATAACATGTAGCACTACCTAATTTCTTTTTATTACAGAAAAATATTCCACTTCATGAATACATCACATTTTATTATCTATTCACCTGGACCAAAATAATAAACAAAAATAAAAAACCCACGAATCTTTGTGATGGATATTTAGGTTGCTCCTATTTTTGGACAAAAGTAAGAGATGATGTAACATCCATTTACAAATTTTTGTGGGAATAGGTTTTCAGTTCTCTTTGGTATATATCCAAGAGTTAAACTGAGGTGTCATTTGGTAATTGAATGCTTATCACTTTGAAGAACTGCTAAATTGCTTTTCTAAACTGCTATATGATACATAGTATATTCCCATAGATGATCTATGCGAGTTCTGATTTCTCCACATCTTTATTGGCATTTATTTACTCTGTTGCATTGATTTGAGAGATGTTTGCAGTTGGAAGTAGAATCTCCTTGTGTTTGCTTTCTGTTTCTCTGATGGCTAACAATGAACAACTTTCTTCATGGATATTGCCCACGTGTGTATGCTCTTGGGGTAATTGTCAATTCAAATAATTTCTCCATTTTAAAATGGATTATTTTTTTCAATTGGGAAGTGTTCATTATATATTCTAAATGTTAGTACCCAATCATATATATAGTTTCCAAATATTTTCCAATTCTTTGTTGTTATTTCATTTTAGTGTCCTTTATTATAAAAAAGTTTTAATGTTGGGGGGGTAACCAGGTATTGAACTCAGAGGCACTCGACCACTGAGCCACATCCCCAGCCTTATTTTGTATTTTATTTAGAGACAGGGTCTCACTGAGTTGCTTAGCACCTTGCTTTTGCTGAGGCTGGCTTTGAACTCATGATCATCCTGCCTCAGGCTCCTAAGCAGCTGAGATTAGAGGTCTGTACCACTGTCCTCCAGCCAAAAGTTTTAAATTTTGATGAAATCTAATTTATCTATTTTTCTTATTTTGCTTTTACTTTAGGTTTCATAATTAAGAATGTATTATCTAATTCAAGACCACAAAGACTTGCACCTACATCTTCAAATAAGAATTTAACACATTTAGATTTATTTTGAGTTATTTGTGTATACCATAAAGTAGGGATAAACCACAAAGACTTGACACAATCTATTAGAAAGGTTAATAAAACACACAAATGCACACAAAAAATAACCAACACAATTACTGTAAAGAATATAGAGAAATGAAACTCTTACACATTGCTGGTAGAAGTGCAAAATGATATAGCCTGTGGAAATGGGTTTGGGAGTTTAATTATAGTTAAACATACACGTAACATATGACCCAGTCCTCCCAATCTTAGGTATCTGATCATGAAAGGAAAGCATTACATTCACTCAAAACAGTGTACTGTAATTTTAACAAGACATTCTTAATTCTACCAAAGGTAAAATAACCTAATTAAATCTTAAATCAACTACAAAATAGATAAATGTGCTGTCCCCAATCAAAGAATTAATGAAATAAGGAAAGATGGATGTATTTATTCCAATTATATAACACTCTGCAAAAAGGCAAAACTATTCAAATGAGTAATTAATGGGATGTTTGGGAAGAACTGGATCAAAATAAAAAACAAAACAAAACAAAAAAATAAAAATAAAAAACCCACGAATCTTTGTGATGCGGGAAATGTTAATGAGGATGATTAATATAGTATTATATTCACAAAAGATTAAACTTAAGTTGATACAAACTGCAAAACAAATTTAAAATGCAAGCTAAAGGAATAAAAAGTAATTCACAAATGTCTGTATGAAGTCATCAAGTTTTCAATCAGTTGAAAAATAATGGAAACACTACTATGGTCCAGATATGAGGCATCCCCCAAAAGCCCTTATGTAAGATAATGTAAGAATGCCCAGTGGTGAAATTAGTTTATGGGAGGTATGACCTAATGGGTGAATTAATCCACTCGAATGGATTCTGTGTGGTAACTGTAGGCAGACAGGTTACATCTTGAAGAAATAGGTAACAGTGTGCCTACCTTTTGAGTTTATATTCTCTCTCACTCTCTCCCCACCTCCTTCTTGGCTATCTTGAATTGAATACCATTCCAGGCCCTTCAGCCATGATGTTTTGCCTCACCTCAGGCCCAGGGCTATGGAGTCCATTGACTATGGACTGAGAATTCCAACACATGAGTGAAAATAATATTTTCCTCCTTTAAGTCGTTCCTGTCAGGTCTTTTGGTTACAGCTACAAAAAGCTGACTAAAACACTTACAGAGGATAGATTTATTTTCCATCTCAAGTACTAACCTAGTTAAGTCCAATAAGCCTTATTTCAAAAAGGAAGATTAAAACTAGCAATGTCAAATACAAGAAAAGAAAATAAATGCTCAACCTGAAATTGAATCATTAAAACAGCATGGTAAAGGCAAAAGTCATGATGCTGATTCAATATATTTGAATAAATTGATAAAAATCTATACTGCAAATTTAATTTTAGAAAATAAATCAAAGATCCTCATTTGCAAATACTAAATTTCTTCCTTCCCAGTATGTTCCAGGAGGCAGCAAGTCTTGAATCGTACCAAAGTAGTAAATACATTATTTGTCATTTCATGGATGTTTGGAGTACTTGGGAAATTGAATAATATATTACAACATTAATATAATTTCCAATTTCATGTAAGAAACAAACCAATAAAGAAAATGGGATAATAAAATTGAACAAGGGTTCACATAACTTTCTTGACATATTACAAATATTGTATGAGAACCACCAGGTAAGTACAAATGAAGAAACTGAGAAATAGAGGAAAATATTTACATACATGAATAAGTATCTAATCTAACAACAAATGCTTAAACTTTATAAAAGATAGGAAAGATAATTTAGAACATTTATTAAAAATGTCTGTGCTGTATTTTTTAGTCCACTTGCAGTGAAACATTTGCATGTTGCTGATCCTCTGAAGGACAAAGGATTTTCCATTTATTAAAGATAATACTTGAAAAATTACTTGTATAACTAGTATTATAAGTAATTAAAATAGTATTGTTAGAGATATGTTAGTAATGATAATAGGAATATTATTGCTTTATAAATGATTATTTACCTGGTGGTAATGTACTTAGGACTTCCATGTGAATTTCCTCATTATATGGGCATTTGTGCACAAACACAAAAAATTGAATCAGGTTATAATAATTCTACACTCCTAATTTATCATGAGGAATAAAAAGGATAACAAAATATTTGGAACCTGTAAGACAACACAGAAAAACATTTTCATTATCAGATTAAATTTCCTATGTACCAAAACTTACTTGATCATAATATGCTTGATTTTTATTAACAAACTCCTATTACGATTACCAAAAGTAAGGCTTATAAGTCCTAACAGGAATTCCTTCTGACAGATAGAATTAACCCTGAATATTAAATTACTTATCTATATATTAAAACATATCCTGATGCCAGTAATTCACAAAGAGACCATGACATCAAATAATGTATCTGAAGCAACATCCTTCAATTCAGGAAGAACTCAGAATAAATATAAATCTTTCAAAAAGAGAAATGTAGGAGCAGGATCTCGTGTCACTCTCTTTTGTTTTTATTTTTTGGTATTGAATAATAGACTAGTTAGTAAAGGGAGAACATGAGTATTTATGTAAATCTAACTCGTAAAGGTGGCAAACAATTTTTCAAGTGTAATGATCTAAAACTGGCGATAACGGATGTGAATTGAGAATAGCAAGACACACACATACACACACACACACACACACACACACACACTCAATGACCTGTTCACCAGCACTAATCAGTTAGCAATGAGATATTAATAAAAAATGTAGTCAACAGTGAAAGAAACATGAACAACTGCTAGGAAAGCATTTATCCTATCTTTTCTAGACATCTATGAAAAACAGCATAACACTCCCAAAAGAGGGACAAAACCAAGATTTGTACGACTCTTAATATACATGTATCAGGAGATGGGAAACTTCAATTTTAATCACACTGACTTTCTCAAAAACCATTCATAGCCATTCTTTAAACTAGAGGTTATATTTAAAGAAATTTGAGTAAGTGTTGTTGCCCATCTAGATCCACAGCCATTTCCACTCTGTCTTAAGCCCCATTATAAACCCTGGCAATCATTTATCTGCTCTTCAATTTCATAATTTGTCATTTCAAGAATGTTCTATAAATGGAATCATGCAATGTGTAACCTTTAGAGATCAGCATTTTTTACTCAACATAATTGCAATACATCCATATTCTGGAATATCATTCAGAATAGATAGGAAGAAACTGCAATCAAACAGAGTAGAGGGTAAAATAGAGATAATGAGTTCAAATAACTATTTTTAAATGAATTTTGAGATAATTATAGATTCACTTGCAGTTGTGAGAAATACAGAAGTCCTGTTTACCTTTTATCCCCTCCCCCTTGAGGTAACATCTTGAAAAACTCTAGGATGCTATCATAACCAGTACACTAATGCTGACAGTAAAGATACAGAACACACTAGGTGAAGTTTTTAACTCTGATGAGGTCAAATTTACTTATTTTCTTTGTATAGATTTTGTTTTGGGGGTTAATTCTAAAATCATTTCAGTAGCCACAGACACTGAAGATACTTTGTTTTTAAAATAAACTTTATTTTTAGAACTTTTGGAAATTCAAAAACAGCAAAATTGAGAACTTATAGAAACTTCTCATATACTTCTTATAGCCACATGAGCAAAAATCTTTTTCCTCAAAGTTTTATACTTTTATTTACCACTATTAAGATTAAGTGGTTGCATAAGTTCTAAACTTATACAAGAATTCTGAATTAACTTTTGTATAAGTTAAGACTTAGTTTGAGGTTCATCTTTTGAGCTATTCATGTTAAGTTGCTGCAGCAACATTTGTTGAAATGACTATCCTTCCTTCATTGAATTGTTTTAGACCAGGTAAAAATCAGTTGGGTATACTTATTTAGGTCTGAGTTCTCCCTCTTTTATGTTGATCTATGTGTCTACCAATATCACGCAATATCGAGTATAGTAGCCATACCAGTGTTGAAATCAAGTAGACCTACATCTTTCTACTAATTTTTTTCAGAGTTGATATAGCTATTTTAGTTCCTTTAAATTTCCATATAAATGAGAGGATCATATATGTAAACTTACACATGCATACACAGAAAAATATTGTTAGGATTGTGAAAGAAACTGTGTTAAGTATATACTTCAGTTTGGGGGGAATCCTGATCATTTCCATATTAAAACTTATAATCCATTAATATGGTGTGTCTCTCCTTGTATGCAGTTCTTTGAACAAGCTAAGGTTCCTTTGATCCCATCTGATCCTGCGTGACTACAATGCCATAAACCACACTACTCAGAAGAAGAAATACAACACCTGGTCTGTCGCCATGGTAGAGAGAGCTGGTGGGTGAGCCAGCCTGTCTGACCCCCAACGCTGAGGTCGGATGCCATTGCTGAGCCTGCCTGCCTGCCCCCCTACCTATGAGGGACACTGCACTTGCCTCCGTGCTGACTCAGCCACACTCGGTGGGGCTCCCCAGCTTCTTTGAAGGCTGGTGCAGGCATTTTGAATTATTCCTGAGGGCGTGGCCATCATCATCAGAAGGGAAGCTCCCTTCCTAAGACACCTACAGGAGACTAGAGGACCTTTGACAGGACGCAGGATTCAGTAAGAGGAGGTACTGAGAGACTCGGGACCAACTCAGAGCCACCAGGTGAATCTCTCCCACTGGGCCGGCTCCCTATCTAGACCAGTCAGTAGTCCCAGAATGCAGGGAACTTCCTGGAGTAGAGCTGCCCAGTGAGACTCTCCTGCTGGAGCTGGGAACCTGGACAACCAGGAACACTGTAGAGGAGGGCCGCCCAGCAAAAAGATTCAGCACAGAGCAAGGGTCCCAAGCCCGGGCAGCAGGAATGGGCTGCAGGCAGCTTCTCGGAGAAGGGTGATCAAGTGAGAGACTTCGGCGCAGGGTGAGGGTCACTAGCCCAGGCGGTAGGTCTGGTCCCCATGGAAAGTTGCAGAGGAGGGCTGCTCAGCGAGAGAATCTCTCACAGGGACAGGCTCCCCAGCCCGGGCGGTAGCTTGGGACCCCGGGGAACTTCACAGAGGAGGGCTGTCCAACCCAGGCAGTAGTTATGGACTGAAGGGAACTTCTCAGAAGAGAGCTGACCAGCAAAATTTCCACACTGGGTGAGTCTTCCCCGCCAGGTGAGGATTTCCCACCAGGGCAGTAGAACCAGAGACACAGACCCAGATCAGAAGGGCCTCAGTTTGCAGTCTACTCCCCCTTTGGCTGACCATCAGTCAACAAGTAGAGGCGCCTCTGCCCACTGACACGGTATATCCCCCACCTGAACACCACCACCCCTAGAGGGGCAGCTTCCTAGTGGACCACCACATTATCAAGTTCCTCCAAGAATTCAGGCTACTGAAGGCTAAGAGGTGAGTTATTGGAAATCCACAGAGACAATATTAGTCAATAGAGGAAATCTGCAATATCTCAGAGTTTTACTACTAGAGGGGTAGATACTTGAGCAATATGAGGAAACAAGGGAAAAAAATATCCCAAACAAACCTAGATGGTATATCAATAAAATCCAATGATGGCATGGCAGAAGAAATGTCAGAAAGGGAGTTCAGAACGTACGTAATTAAAATCATCAGGGAAGCAAAGAGGAGATGAAAGAGCAAATGCAGGCATTGAATGATCACACTAATCAACAGTTAAAAGAGCAAATGCAGGAAGCAAAAGATGATTTCAATAAAGAGTTAGAGATACTGAAAAAAAAAAAAACCAGAAATCCTTGAAATGAAAGAAATGATAAACCAAATTAAAAACTCCACAGAAAGCATAACCAATAGCATAGAACACCTGGAAGACAGAACCTCAGACATTGAAGACAAAATATTTAATCTTGAGAATAAGGCTGACCAAGCAGAGAAGATGGTAAAAAATCATGAACAGAATCTATAAGAATTATGAGATATCGTGAAAGGCCAAATTTAAGAATTATTGGGATTGAAGAAGGCACAGAGAAACAAACCAAAGGAATGAACAATCTATTCAATGAAATAATATCAGAAAACTTCCCAAATCTGAAGAATGAAATGGAAAAATCAAGTACAAGAGGCTTATAGGACTCCAAATATACAAAATTACAACAGACCCACACCAAGACACATTATAATGAAAATACCTAACATACAAAATAAAGACAGAATTTTAAAGGCTGCGAGAGAAAAGAATCAAATTACATTCAGGGGCAATATACAGATATCAGCAGATTTTTCAACCCAGAACCTAAAAGCTAGAAGGGCCTGGAACTACATTTTTCAAGCTCTGAAAGAAAATGGATGCCAACCAAGAATCTTATACCCAGCAAAACTTACCTTCAGATTTGACGACAAAATAAAAACCTTCCATCATAAACAAAAGTTAAAAGAATTTACAAAAAGAAAGTCAGCATTACAGAACATTCTCAGCAAAATATTCCATGAGGATGAGATGAACTACCTAAAGTAACAACCAAATAAAGGAGAAATCAAGTCATGTCAAAAAAAAAAATGAGCCAAATGATCAGGAATACAAATCATATCTCAATAATAACCCTGAATGTTAATGGCCTGAAGACATAGACTGGCAATCAAAAGACATAGACTGGCAATCAAAAGACATAGACTGGCAGATCAGATTAAAAAGAAAGATCCAACAATTTGCTGCCTGCAACAGACTCATCTCATAGAAAGAGATACCCATAGACTAAAGGTGAAAGGATGGGGAAAAACATACCATGCACATGGACACAGCAAAAAAGCTGGAGTACCCATCCTCATTTCAGATAATGTGGACTTCAAGCCAAAACTAGTCAGAAGGGATAAAGAAGGACATTTCATACTGCTTAACGGAAGCATAAATCAGCAAGACATAACAATCATAAATATCTATGCCCCGAACATTGGCTCATCCATGTACGTCAAACAAATCCAAATATCAAATTCCAATTTCTCAATTCCAAATATCAAATAGACCACAACACAAAAATACTAGGTGATTTTAACACACCTCTCTCACCACTGGACAGATCGCCCAAACAAAAATTCAACAAAGAAAGCATAGATCTCAATAACACAATCAATAATTTAGACTAAATGGACATTCATAGAATATATCATCCAACAAAGAACGAATATACTTTCTTCTCAGCAGCACATGGATCCTTCTCTAAAATAGACCATGTTTTATGCCACAAAGCTACTGTTAGCAAATACAAGAAGATAGAGATACTACCTTGTATTCTATCAGATCATAGTGGATTGAACTTAGAAATAAATGACAGAATAAAAACAAACTACTCCAACACCTGGAGATTAAATAATAATATGATATTGTATGATGAATGGATAACAGAAGACCTCAGGAGGGAAATAAAAAAATTCTTAGCGGTAAACGAGAACAAAGATACATTATATCAAAATCTCTGGGACACCATGAAAGCAGTTCTTAGAGGAAAATTTATTTCATGGAGTGCATTCAATAAAAAAAGAAAAAAAATCAACAAATAAATGACGTAACACTACAACTCAAAGCCCTAGAAAAGAAGAACAGAGCAACACCAAAAGTAGTAGAAGACAGGAAATAATTAAAATCGGAGCTGAAATCAATGAAACTGAAACAAAAGGAACAATAGAAAAATTGACACAATAATAAGTAGTTGGTCCTTTTAAAAAAATAACAAAATTGATAAACCCTTAGCCACACTAACAAAGAGGAGAGAGAAAACTCAAATTACTTAAATTCAGGATGAACAAGGAAATATCATGACAGACACGATTGAAATATAAAACAGAATTAGAAGCTATTTTGGAAATCTATACTACAACAAAACAGAAAACCTCGAAGACATCAACAGGTTTCTAGAGACATATGAATAACTTAAACTGAAGCAGGAGGACATATACAACTGAAATAGATCTATTCCAAGCAATGAAACAGAAGAAGTTATCAAAAGCCTACCAACAAAGAAAACTCCGGGACCAGATGGGTTCTCAGCCAAGTTCTACAAAACCTTTAAAGAAGAACTCATTCCAATAATCCTCAAAGTATTCCATGAAATAGAAGAGGAGGGAACCCTCCCAAACTCATTCTATGAAGCCAATATCACCCTGATACCTAAACCAGACAGAGACACATCAAGGAAAGAAAATTTCAGACCAATATCCTTAATGAATATCAATGCAAAAATTCTCAAGAAAATTTTAGCAAATCGCATACAAAAATATATTAAAAAGATAGTGCACCATGATCAAGTGGGTTTCATCCCAGGGATGCAAGGTTGGTTCAACATCAGGAATTCAATAAATGTAACTCACCATATCAACAGAATTAAAGTCAAGAATCAGAAGATTATTTGGATAGATGAGGAAAAAGCATTTGATAAAATAGTGCTTCCCTTCATGCTCAAAACACTAGATAAAATAGGGATAGTGGGAACATTCCTTAACATTGTAAAGGCCATCTATGGTAAGCCCATGGCCAATATCATTCTAAATGGTGAAAAACTGAAAGCATTCCCCCTAAAAACAGGAACGAGACAGGGATGTCCTCTTTTACCACTTCTATTCAACATTGTTCTTGAAACTCTAGCCAGAGGAATCAGACAGGCCAAAGAAATTAAAAGGATACGAATAGGAAAAGAAGAACTCAAACTATCCCTTTTCCTGATGACATGATTATATATTTAGGGGAACCAAGAAATTCCACCAGAAAACTTTAAGAACTCATAAATGAATTCAAGAAAGTAGGAGGTTTTAAGATTGATGCTCATAAATCTAATGCATTTTTATACATAAGTGATGAATCCTCAGAAAGAGAAGATAGGAAAACTACCACACTCACAATAGCCTCAAAAAAAAAAAAAAAAAGTACTTGGGAATCAATCTCACAAAAGAGGTGAAAGACCTCTACAATGAGAACTACAGAACACTAAAGAAAGAAATTAAAGAAACCTTAGAAGATGGAAAAATCTGCCATGTTCTTGGATAGGCAGAATTAATATTGTCAAAATAGCCATACTACCTAAAGTGCTATACAGATTCAATGAAGTTCCCATTAAAATTCCAATGATGTACCTTACAGAAATAGAGCAAGCAATTATGAAATTCATCTGGAAGAATAAGAGACCCAGAATAGCTAAAGCAATCCTCAGTAGAAAGAGTGAAGCAAGGGGTATCGCAATACCAGACCTTCAACTATACTACAAAGCAATAGTAACAAAAACAGCATGGTATTGGCACCAAAATACACAGGTAGATCAGTGGTACAGAATAGAGGACATGGACACAAACCCAAATAAATACAATTTTCTCATACTAGACGAAGGTGCCAAAAACATGCAATGGAGAAAATATAGCCTCTTCAACAAATGGTGCTGGGAAAATTGGAAATCCATATGCAAAATAATAAAACTGAACCCCTATCTTTCACCCTGCACAAAAATCAACTCACAATGGATCAAGGACCTTGGAATCTGACCAGAGACCCTGCATCTTATAGAAGAAAAAGTAGGTCCAAATCTTCAACATGTCGGCTTAGGATCAGACTTCCTCAACAGGACTCCCATAGCACAAGAAATAAAAGCAAGAATCAACAACCGGGATAGATTCAAACTAAAAAGCTTTCTCTCAGCAAAGGAAACTATCAGCAATGGGAAGAGAGAGCCTACAGAGTGGAAGAAAATTTTTGCCACTCATACTTCAGATAGAGCACTAATTTCCAGAATATATAAAGAACTCAAAAAACTCTACACCAAGAATACAAATGATCCAATCAACAAATGGGTGAAGGATATGAACAGACACTTCACAGAAGATCTACAAGCAATCAACAGAATATGAAAAAATGTTCAAACCTCTAGTAATAAGAGAAATGCAAATCAAAACTACCCTAAGATTCCATCTCACCCCAATTAGAATGGCGATTATCAAGAATACAAGCAACAATAGGTGTTGGCGAGGATGTAGGGATAAAGGTACACTCACATACATTGTTGATGGGGTTGTAAGTTAGTGTAGCCACTCTGGAAAGCAGTGTGAAGATTCGTTAGAGAAGTTGGAATGGAACCACCATTTGACCCAGCTATCCCACTTCTCAGCCTATACCCAAAGGACTTAAAATCAGCACACTACAATGATGCAGCCACATCAATGTTCATAGCTGCTCAATTCACAATAGCCAGATTGTGGAATCAACCTAGATGCCCCTCAATTGATGAATAGATAAAGAAACTGTGGTATATTTATACAACGGAATATTACTCAGCCATAAAGAATAATAAAATTATGGCATTTGTAGGCAAATGGATGAAATTGGAGAATATCATGCTAAGTGAGAGAAGCCAATCTCAATAAACCAAAGGATGAACGATCTCGCTGATAAGCGGATGATGACACATAATGGGAGGTGGGAGGGAGGCAAGAATGGAAGGAGGAGGGACTGTATAGAGGGAAAAGAGGGGTGGGAGTGTTGGGGGGGAGGTAAAATATAACAGAGTGAATCAAAGTCCATTACCCTTCGTAAATGTATGATTATACAAATAGTATGCCTCTACTTCATATACAGAGAAACAAGTTACACCCCATTTGTTTACAATTAAAAAAAGAAATATAAATTGCCAACAAATACATGAAAATATGTTCAACCTCTCCAGCAATTAGAGCAATGCAAATTAAAACTACGCTGAATTTCATCACACTCCATTCTGAATGGCAATTATGAAGAATACAAGTAACAATACATGTTGGCAAGGATGTGAAATAAAAGGTATACTTATACATAGTTGGTAGAACTGAAAATTAGTCCAACCACTGTAGAAAACAGTTTAGAGATTACTCAAAATCCAGGAATGGAACCTCCATTTCACCCAGTTATCCCACTCCTTGGCAAATATACACAAAGATTTCAAATCAGCATATTATAGTGAACCAGCCATATCAATGCTTACAGAAGCACAATTCACAATAGCTAAGCTAGGAAAACAACTTAGGTGCTCTTCAATTGATAAAGAATATGTGGTATACAAACACAGTGTACTATTACTGAGCCATAAATAAGAATGACTTTATGTCATTTGCCAGCAAATAGATGGAACAGAAGATGATCTTGCTAAGTGAAATAAGCCAGTCCCCAAAAGTCAAAGGTCAAGTGTTCTCTGATATGCAGAAACTAATCCCAAATAAGGAGGTGTAAAAGGAATAGAAAAAGATCAGTGGAGTAGACAAAGGAATGAAGGGAAGGGAGGAAGGATGGGATGAGGAAAGACAATGGAATGAATCTGACCTAATTTTCCTATGTACATATATGAACATACCACAATGAATCTCACCATCACGTCCATCCACAAGACACTAACTGAAAAAAAAAAAAAACTAGCAGAAATATGAGCAGAGTAGAGGGAAGGGAATAGGAGGAGGGAGGGAGGGGGAAAGGAGGAAAAAAGGAAGAGAAGGAAAAGTAATAGGGACTGAATTAGAAGAAGTTATATATCATGCATTTATAATTATATCAAAATGAATCCAATTGTTTACCCTAACTAAAAATAATTTTTAAAAAAGAATGCCATAAATCATTTTTACTGTGTACTTAATTGGCTCTATCTTGGGGAAAAGCCAATACAATCAAAGGTGACTCTATGCAGAGTAAAGCATATGGAATCATTTTTTTTCTTTTTTGCCATAGCTACCATCTGCATCTACTATTAGATATTTAGAAACCCTCTTTAGATATGTACCCCTTTCCGCTTCCTGGGTCAGAAAATGCTTTTCTAATGAGTATTATTCCTTCATTAATCCCATCCCTTACAATGATTGGAACCTTAAACTTGACTAGTCAACATTAACATTATGCCATCTCACAGTGCCCAAGCTTAAAACTAGCAGTCCATCTTCCTGCCTTAGTCCTATGTCTTACTAGGCATTTGCAAATCCCAGCTCAGAACCAATCATTAAATCTGAATTGATTATGTATTTTGTAGTTTATGCAGGCAGCAAGCCTCATAGCAGTAATCCTCCTTAAAATACATCAACTTCACAACATAAGCCACAGTTCATTGTTATTCCACCATTCCCAAAGCAACTAATATTCCCTTCCTTCCCACAGTGTATCATTCATATATCCCAATACCATATTAAAGAGAATTAAAGAAACTTTGGTAGTTTGTAGCATCAGATCAATGGTTCAAATATGGTTATAATGTTATTGGCTATGGTAATAGTGAGCTGTAGTTACTGGTGAAGTATAATTAGGGCTGCAGTTGTAGCTCAGTGGCGAAGCACTTGCCTTGCACGAGAAGACACTCAGTTCAATCCTCAGCACAACTTAAAATTTTTTAAAAATAATTATATTGTGTCCATTTACAAATAAAATTATTTTAAAACTAATTAGATATAGTTACTGCTAGATATGTTTAGTTTGTTACTGCTGGTAATTTAGTTGGTGATACTAATTATAGGTACTAGTTATGCTTATGTATAGTCATATTTATTCTAGTTACAGCTGATTAGAACTAATTTGGTTATAAAAGCTGTGGCCACTAGCTAATTATGATAACTAGCCATGACTAACAAGTCCGTTTCTCATGGAGGCTACTACTTTTTGCTACCAGCTGTCATTACAAACTAGTTGTGATTTGTGGTTATAGATGATTTCAGTGATCCCTACTTGTAATTGTGGTTGGTTATAAATATAGTTTTAGATACTATTCTAAGAATATTTAGTTATTCTTACGTAGAATTATACTGTTGTAGTTATTAGACCTAGAATATTATCTACTCACAGCCTTATACTGAAGTCTTCCTGTAGATTCTTTTGATCCACACCCAGGAAACAGCACACTTTTAGTGTTTGTGTTCAACTCATAACTAAAAGAAACCCTAAGGTAGTGTCTTTCAAGATAAGTTCAAGTACGTAATCTCTTGAGTTATTTGGCCTCCTACTCCCTGACAGGTACAGACTCCAAGACCACCCAACTAGTGAAATAGTAACCCTCTGGGCAATATGTATTTCTAAAAGCACTTCTTCCCAAAATCCCCAGCTTCCATCCAATCCCAAGGAGAAATCAGATGGAAAACCTATGGAGAAACTTAAAAATCTTATATCATATCTATCTGAACCAACTCCGAGTCCCCAGAACAGTGCTCCTTCCTATATAAATCTTCTATGTCCCTCTAATTCAGAGGTGTTTTAGTCAAAAACAGAGAGTAAAGCAGTCATACAGGGAAACAGAACATACCTTGTGCCCTCCTATCAAGATACTATTTATTTCACCAAGTCCAGGTTAAAACTTCACTTCCTCTGAGAGACGTTTTCAGATGCATACGATCAGGATCTACTTCTTGTTCTCTTATGAGTCTTTGCCTGGAGGTCTCATATAACCCCTGAAAGCATTATTGCTTGGTTCAGTGTTAATGTCAATGTTTTTAATTATTTTCCTCACTGAATTGTGGGCACCTGGAGGATAGAGCCAAATGACTAATTCATTTCTTCATGTACAAGAGTACAGAAATGATTTTAAAGTACTGGGAAATGTTATAGTTGTAAAATCAATAATATTAACAGAATATCAACGTTTGAGATAGCTTATTTTGTCTTGATAAATACATGTGTATTTATAGGTATAAATTCTATTCTATACAATATCAAAATTCTGTCACTTGTGGATATATCATGCTATATCTTAAATCATTCTGTATTTTGGATGCTGTGTGGACAAAAATGAAGACATTTTACCAGAAAATTGCTAACTTTTCATGTGTGTACAGTTGCTTTGATGCTTGAATTCTACAAAAATCATCTTATGCTGGAATCAATATCCATGTATTGTTCTAGTATATAAGCAAACTGAACTTTTAAAACTGTTCCCAGATGAATATTAAAAAAAAACACCACCTTTTACTAATAGAAGTAGTTGTGGAAATATTAAGATTTCCTCTTACTAATATGAGTAGTTACGAAAATATTAAGATTCATAGCAGAAGTTGTAGTTATAGTGGTAGTAAAAATGAAAAGGAAAATTTGCATGATAATTACATACTTAGTCAATAAGTTAGTCTGGATATCATGTGGATTTCGATATTTGACACAAACATGTACCAAAGAAATATGTGATTCTACAAATCAGATTCTTTATAAGAATTAACTGAAGAAATATTTAGAAGTGCACTCAGAAAATAAAGATTCCCCCAAACATGAAACTATCACATTCTATGCAATGAAGACTTCACTCAGCTGAACTGAGTTCTTCAAGTGCATTATTCAGTATTGTCCCTTAGCAGGTTTCTGGGAACTTACTTTGAAGTCTAGAATTTGTGCCTGGTAATGCTTTCATATGCTCAAAGCTTTCAGAAACACTGACCAATTTGACTAGAGTTTAACACTATGATTTTTGGTGAACATGTGTTTTGGCTTTGAGGGTCTAAGGTTTGCCTGATTCAGTCACACAGGTACTATATACCTACAGACCTGAATCCCTGTAAAGACCTTGGACATTGCTGCTGAAGTAGGCCTCTGGTAAACATTTCATAGATGCTGTCACACACTGTTCCTAGGAGAATTAAATACATGCCATGTAACTCTACAGGGAGAGGATACTTAGGCATGTTTTCTCCTGGATCTTACCCTTTGTCTCTTTTCCCTTTGCTAATTTTAGTATGTATCATTTTACTGTAATAAATTTTAACTCTGAATGTAACAGTTTTTCATGAGTCCTTCTAGTGGAACACTGAACCTGAAAATAGTCTTAGGGACCACAATACTCTATCAAACAGAAAAACCTCATTTGCCAAATGCCAAGTACATATGACAGCATGAATTTATATTTGAAAACTGTTTTTCCTATACCCTGGGCCTTAGGGTGTGGCTCAGGAGAGGGTGAATACATAGTATGTACAATGACCTGGGTTCAATCACAACACCAAAGGCAATAGTTACTTTCCTATCAAGAAGTAAGATATTGCCAGACACAGTGGCACATGCCAGTAGTCCCAGAGACTAGGGAGGCTAAGGCAGGAAGATCACCAGTTTAAAGTCAGCCTCAGCATCTTACCAGGGCGCTTAGAAACTCAGCAACACCCTGTCTTTAAATAAAATATAAAAAGGTCTGGGGATGTGCCTTAGCAGTTAAGCAACCCAGTGTTCAATCCCCAGTACCAAAAAGAAAAATAAAAGGGAAGATATTTCAGGAATTCTTAACAAAAGCTACAGTTGTCATCTAATTTTCAGGTCACAGTTGTCTAGAAATAACTACTTCAGGAATAAAAATTTGAGAAGCCTACTTGAAGCAAAGTTGCCAAATCATGATATTTACAACTTAATTCTCTGAAGAATCTGAACCCTTATATCTGAACCCATTTCAAGATGGCTACTTAAATACCTTTTGAGGAAAAATCATGTCCCACTCGTAAAATTCTACAGGTGTAATCCTACAACTAGAATGTCCTTAAAAGTAATGCTAGAGGTAAAGTGATGATAAAAGAAAAAAAGTCAATATTTGGGGCTGGGGATTTAGCTTAGTTGGTAGGATGCTTGCCTTGCATGCACAACAAGGCCCTGGGTTCAATCCCCAGCACCACACACAAAAAAAGTTAATGTGTTTCTTGCACATAGCTATCATCTCTAAGAAAAAACAATGAAAATAAGAACAGAGCAAAACAGAATGTATGTTATGTCCAATCTTACTCACACATAGAAATCGAAGGCCTGCAGCTCCCATATTCTTTCCAGAGATCTATGAATAAACTGGCATATCTTTCTGGATGAACATAAAAGTTGTATGCTATAACCTATTATGTACTGATGACAGTGTATAGCTATATCTACTTTGAGAATCCCTCCCTGTCTGCTGGGATTAACATCTACTAGTTCATTGTTCATATATGGAAACAACCTTGCCAAGGATGACTAAGGTCATATTGTGGCTACCATGGTTCAAATAGTAGAAACAATGTCTTCAGGCTGCAAATGGAAGTCCTGTTGACAATATTTAATTAAACCCCACAAGCATTCCTATCTTTGATCTACTAATAAGGAAACCATCTACTCTTATGCGTCCCAGGAGATCTGAGGACAGCAGTACAAGGTAATAATTAACTTGTTCCTTCCTGTGTTTCATATTAAATGGAGACATACAACTGTGTGTAGATAGTAGTATTACTTACTATTAATACTGCTGAAAAGAGGAGAAAAATAGGAGGAGCAAAACAAAGAGAAAAAGTGAGGAGTCAAACGAGGAGAGGCAAGGGAAATAAAGGCATGAAGAAAACCATGAAAAATAGAAGTACTAACTGAAAAACAGGAAGAAATCACATCTCCTTACTATTTACTTACAAAGCAGGCACAATGGAACTTCAATGTGGCTTTTTTTACTTGACTTTCATGACAAATACATATTACTAACACTTTTATTAAAAGTGATATAGATTCATGGGGCTGTGGCTCAGTGGTAGAACACTTGCCTAGCACATGTGAGGCACTGGGTTCGATTCTGAGCACCACATAAAATTTTTTTTTTAAATAAAGATATTGTGCCGATCTACAACTAAAAAAAATTTTTTTTAGAAAGTTATATGGATTCAGCATGAAAATTAATGAAGAAACCCATGAAGATAAGATACTTAAGGATCCTGAAAAGTAAGAGAACTAAATGTGTTATGTTACATGATCCAACACATCTAAAAAAAAAATAATTTATTATGGCATGCTCATTTCCTAGTTACACTCTAATTAGCTATGTACCAGATGTATGATTTTCAGTTACTGTATTAGTTATAATTCACCAATGTTATTCAATCATATTTCTTTATATCAATGCTCCACAACTTTGCATTTTCAAATATATTATGGGACAATTCAGGAGCTGGAAGCAGAGTCCTTCCAAACTCATGGTAGGAAGATACTCAGAATAGATATATAATTTGCTACTTACTAATTACTGATATTCTTCATGTTTATGGATTCATATTCTCTAACTTTATTTTATGCAGGTGACTGCCAAGATAGAACTTCATCAACTGGAAAACAAAATGGCTCCAGTATATTCAAGGCTATTACTAGATTCCTGACTTAGTATAAACATACGGTCCTAACCTAAAGAAACCAATGTAAATTATCATTGAAGGTATAACAAAAAGGAAGTGCTGCCAACAAAAAATATAAAAATATATAAATATATGATTATCCTCTAATACAATTAGTAAAAGTTTGGTATTAAGACAGGAATGACACTTTCAAGGGCAAAGAATATCTGAAATATGAATCCCAATAATGAGAATAAAATAAGAAAAGCGTACTATTTGCAACCTGGAAGTCTTCAATGCATTCTCTGCATATGAATATAAGGACATACAAACACATATACACACATCATCATCATAGATATCTATAGAGTATTTTGGAGAATGAACATGTACTAAAATCATAAGTGCATGGACTTCAATACTCATTTTAAAAAAGAAGCATAAAATCAAAATTACAAGAAATCAAAGTTTACATGTTTCTAGACACATGAAATGACATGCTGTTTATATATATGTGTGTGTGTGTGTGTGTGTGTGTGTGTGTGTGTGTGTATGTGTGTGTGTGTGTGTGTGTGTGTGTGTAATAATATGGGCATATATTTAAAATACACCCAGTGGAGATGTTAGTTCACAGATAGTAAGAAATTACACAATTTACTATAAATTATTATCTTCTTTCACATATTAAATGAATTACCTAATTTTATTAACAATATATCAATGAATTATTTTAAAAATTCACCTGTGAGATATTAGAAATAAATTCTACCTGTATGTATCTTGGAATTTCAGGGCTCCTAACATTTGGTAAATAGAGATTACTATTTTCAGATTAGATGGAGGAACAGGGACCAAATTCAACTATTTTCTTAACATAAAAACTGTAGAAATATATAGATGAGAACATGTTCTTTAAACAATGTACACTGGTCAAAGCATAATGACAGAACAAAAGCAAAGAAGAGCCCACTCACTGTCCAAGCTGACTATAGGCTCAAATGAAGAGAGATGGAAACCAGGCATAGCCTGACAACTTCCCATCGTTAAAAGAATGCAATAAGAAAAAAAAAATAATGACCATCTCAAAGATGCAGAGAAATAGTTGTCTAAATCTATCATATATATCTCAATAATAATAATTTATTGAAGAATATCTACAAAAAGCTACAGCCACTATAAAATTTAATTGTGAAAATTTTAATGCCGAACTCCCAAGATCAGGAAATAGGTGAGGATGTCTGCACTCCTCACCATTTCTATGCAACAATACTGAATTAAAGTAATTAAATAAGATGACAAAACTTTTTTTAATATAGTTGTAGTTCTGGATGGACACGATACCTTTATTTTATTTATTTATTTTTATGTGGTGCTGAGGATTGAACCGGGCACCTTACAGGTGCTAGGCAAGTGCTCTACAACCGAGCTACAACCCCAGCCTGACAAAACATTTATAATTGGAAAACTTCATGAACAAAAAATCAAGAAAGCTTGTCATCTGTAACCATAACTTCCCTCCACCTGTGTTTGCAAGGGCTTCAATGTATGCACTACAAGTAAATTCTACCTATTGGCACAGATAGAGTATTCCAGAAATATATGTAAATTGAATAAAAACAAGCAGAATACATTCCAATATGTTTAAGTAAAACACACTACTGATCAAATTCTGAATAATAACTGATAATACCCTTCTAAGTACTAATGTAATAACAGTGCTTTTAAAACTGATATCATTAGTTATATTAGTAATAATTAAAATTCGCTGAATGAATGCATACCTGACATATATATATATATTTCAGACTTTCATAGAGGTTTTCAGATTTGATACCCACAACAAATCTGTCCCCAAACACAGTAATTCTAGTTTATTATGAGGATTGAGGAAATGAGAAATTACACTGGGAAACACTTTAGAAATATATCAACAACAATATACTGTATACCTACTAAATCCCATTTAAACATGCCAGATAGAATTCTTATCTACAATCTACTTATTTAATGTTGAAGAAAAAAGTTCAACCTCAAATTACTTTTTTTTCCCCTGATACTAGGGAATGAACCAAGGTGTGCTTTACCTCTGAACTGCATCTCCTGCCATTATTTGAGACAGGGTCTGTAAGTTGCGAGGGACTTGCTAAATTGCTGAGGCTAGCCTTGAACTTGCAATCTTCCTTTCTCATTTTCCAGAGTCACTGGGATTACAGGTGAGTGCTATCATGCTCAGTCATCCAGGAATTCCTAATATGAATGAAATTTCTCATACACAAAGTTGTCTATATAGTAGTGCTTTAGCATTATCATATAGTACATCTATTGAGAAGGATGTAAAGTCCTCTGAAATCATCATTCTATTGTTTAGACTAAGAATAAAATAAACCCTTACAAGGTAAAAGTTGAGAACTCCTAAGAGAGGCAGAGCCTAAAAATGAAGGTACTGCTTTACTATTTGGAACAAGACAACTATGAGGTAAAATGTTCATCTAAATACATTTCAGAAACCTTCTGCATTAGCTCATCCAAATAGTATTATCTGAAAAGTAATGAAGATATAAAGTGGTGGGACAAAAGATAATATCAAATATGCCCCATTCACAGTCAAAAATCAGTTAATACATAAATAAAAAGAAAACACATGCACAAATTTTAACTTACTTTAACTTCACTATATCCTTTCTAAACATTTTGAGCAAAACAGCATTGTTTTCTCAAAGGACAGAAAAGCTGGACTGTTTTAAATTATCAGGTACGTGTATCAAAGGATAAGCAAGATCTTATGCATGATGCTTAATAAAGATTTGTGGCTTGCTTCATTAAATCCTCACAGGCCCTTGTCATAGAAAATTATGTTTTATAATACAGGATTGCTTACTATTTGAAGTTACATTTAAAATACCTTTGTGAAAATGTGAGATTATATATCTTTTATCATCATATTCATTTGTATACCCTTCAACTTATACTCATCAGTGACATGGGAATATCTGTTTCAGAAATTATTTACCAATATGTGCTGGATTAGTCTTTGAAAATTTCCTATTTTAGGGCAGATTACTGTCCACTCTTCCATTTCTCATATTTAGTTCCTCCATGTCTCTGCTTTGTCTGCGTTCAGGTAACTGACAAGGCCCATCACACCAACTAGGAGCAAGGCTGGTTGCTGATGGTTCACTGTCTGGACAAAATTGAATTAAGACTGGCATGCAGTGCAGAAGTTATTCAGATTAACCTCAGAAAATTAGAAAAATAAGAAAGGGTGTCACATTTCCACCAAGAGTTCTTAGATCCTGAAACTAATAAAGATGATTATTAAACACAATAGTAGTAATCCACTTTGTGCTACTATCACCAATATTATCATAGAAGAGGAGGAGGAAGAGGAATTATATTTCACATCTGGCAACTTACCTTCAAGCAATGTCTGTGAGACTTTTGGGTGGATTATCTCATATGACCCCCCCCCACACACACACAAAACCTCAGGTAACTCAAACTTTTGTTAACTCACTGCCACGGGTTTGTGGTGAGATTTGATGGGGCAACATTTCTAGATACCCTTGGAAACTGCAAAGCAAGAGCAAGATTAAACAACTGTGATTGCAACATTCTATATCTAAAATAAATTACAGCATGCAAATTTCATACTTATAACTACTATGCATATTTTATCTTTCAGTTCTATAAGAAATAAATTCACTAGCTCTGCACTTGGACGACAGGAAAATCTTGAAGGAGTTGGTGGAAAAGATCCACCAACCCATTATGGGGACTCAAGGGTTCTTTACAAATCACTAATTATGATGTAGGATGTGTTGCATTTACTAAAGCAATCAAAAAATATATAGAATACCATTCTCCACTCAGAACCATGTAAAATATGACAGCGAATAAAGAGTTAAAGCAGGAAGAAAAAAAATGACAGGTTAAGAAACTGGAATGATCCCCAGGCAGTAATAACCACAGAGCAAAGAATAAGAATTCAACAAAATAGAAGAATTAAAATTCCTTACAATTAAACATATATTTGCAGACACTTTAGCAGTACCTGTCCTGAACCCTTCCAATTTGAAGGGATTATATAAGTAGAGATTTAACCATATCAGTAATAAGAAATGCCTGTTGTTGTGGTTTAAATATGAGGTATCCCCCCAAAATTTCATGTGTAAGACAATGTAAGAAAGTTCAGAGGTACAATAATTGGATTGAGAGTCTTAACCCAATCAGTGAATTAATCCACTTGAATGTATTAAATAGGTGGTAACTGTTGGCAGGTAGGGCATAGCTGGAGATAGGTTGGTCACTGGGGGGCATGTTTTGGGGTTATAAATTTTGTCCCTGTTGAGGAGGGATCTCTCTGCTTCCTATTGCCATGTCCTGAGCTGCTTTTCCCCTGCACACCTTCCCCACTCCACTACCTGTAATGTTCTGCCTCACCTCAAGAGCATCAGAATCAGCCATGGACTGATACCTCTGAAACTGAGTGACAAACATTTCCACCTCTAAAATTTTTCTTGACAATTCTTTTGGTCACACTGGTGAAAACGTTGACAGAAACACCTAAATTGTTCATTTCTCTCAAATTCATTCACTACTTGTCCAAAACTAGCACTCTTCATATTACATGAAAATAATTTTGAAGTACTTCTAATGCACATTTCCTAATATAAAGATATTAATAAACAGTTCTACAAAGAAGAAAAATGTGGAGACTCTGCCATATGATATTTTTAACATTTACAATAATCAACTTAAGGTAATGACGTCTTACATAATTAAAAAGTTTCCTAAGGGGGAATACTAGTAGCTGGTATGACATGTTAAATGAAGCAGATAACTTAGAAAACCTAGGATGAGTTATGAGTTGGCAGCTCATTCAAACTTGTGGTGATGGGCCTGTTTTAATATAAGTGACCCTGGGTGTTATAACAAACATGAAGATGTGGGATATGAATTTACAGAATAGTATAATTCATTATACAGAGGGAGATCATTATCTTTCTGAAAATATCTGAAAAATAGAGTTGGTAGTTAAGAAAATTAGGCAAGAAGGCTACAAAAATCAATTGTGTTTTTCAGAAATAATCATAGAGTAAAAAAGGAAGATAACAATGTATTGAAAATAAAAATAAACCATAAATTTCTAGGAGGAATTAACTTTTCATACACGAAGACATACAAAATCAGTTTTGTGGTAGACATAGCATGGGTTTGTTTGGGAAAGTATTTTTTTCTTAATTTTAAGGGACTGGGTAGTTAATAATAGTTAAGAAAGAAATATGGGATTAACATTTGAGTTTTAAATATACTTGCCTAGGATCCCTAATTATTGTGGGACAGCAATACATTATTTATGAAAAATTAAATAAGACATTAATTTTAGGAAAAAGAGAAAATAGTGGTACCCTGTACTATTTTCTACAGTCACCAATGATTTCCTTCTGCAAATAAAATACAATTTATCAATTTTATTAATACAGTAGTAATGAAATCATTATTTACTTTGTTTACCTATCAGTAAGTCACAGTGCCTAATAAATATTTGGAGATCATTGCATTCGATCTAGATAATACCTATGTCATGTAAAATAATTAAATTTATATCAGGCTGGGTATGAGGTCCAAATAGAGCAATCTAAATCACCTAAGATTTAACAGGCACATCACTGAGGAGTTTACCACTGAAGCAACCTCAGCAAATTGCTTTTGTAGTACTTGGGATTGAATCCCAGTTCAGTCCAGAGCCTTGTGAATGCTAGGCAAGAGATCTATCCCCAAGTTACATCCACATCCCTTTTTTATTATTTTGAGACAGGTCCTCACTAAGTTGCCCAGCCTGGCTTTGGAACTATCACATATACCTGGAATTACAGGCACACACTACTGCTCCCAGATAAGGCTGATTTTTAATGCTACAGCAATTTAAAGAAATTCCTAACTTGGAGACTATTTAAAATATACAAGTCCTGGAATTGAAGATATTAACACTGGACATGCTGCTATTATTAGTGAAAATCCGATCCCTCTATCCTACTACCCCTCTTTAGGTTCCAGGAATTCCTCAGTTTCTAGGGTCTAAGTAGGTGGCCAAGTCCCAATGATATCAACAGGCAGCAGTACCATATTTGTTATGGCAAACCACCTTTTTTGTAGTTGGATGATTCTGAATGGAGTCTCACATGGCAGTCCTAAATCAGTAATAAGAAAAAACACAAAATGAGATAAATCATAAGTAACATTGGTGATAGTAAACAACAAAATATATATACATAAACATTAATGGTGTGCTTTTGGCTACATTAGAAAAAATTTAAAATGAATGTCAATTGTACACATTGGTCCTCATTCCAGCGCATTCCTTATGACTTTAAAGTTCAATTATATATATATCTTCTTGCATTATTACCCAAATAATGCACTAGAAAGAAAAACATAATGAGCAACCATGAATGTTTCCCACCTTTTAAAAATATTTTTCTTCGTTGCAGAAGGACACAATACCTTTATGTTACTTATTTATTTTTAAGTGGTACAGAGGATGATCCCAGTGCCTCACACCTGCTAGGTAAGTACTCTAATACTGAGCTACAGTCCCAGCCCTGTTTTCCTTTTTTATGTAAAAACAGTATACATGCAAAACATGCTAAATAATATATATGACATTCCCATTGGACATCACCATTTGACCTTTGTACCAAAATAAACTGTCAGAAATTCTGTTTACTCATTCAATTTTATCTGTTTTAATTTGCCTTTCTTTCATGCAAATCTATCACTAGATAGTACTTCAGAAAGCTGCTAATGCAACCTTTGATAAGCTGAAAGTAAAAACCTCCTGAACATGGTAGGCACTGGTTGTAGCACAGAAATGAATCCATGTATGATGAAGTGAAAATAAACTTCACATATAAAGTCCAAACTCTCCTGAAAAAAAGCACCACTATTCTCCTGAGTGGAAAATGACTGGGTTGCATAATAGGTCCAGTGCTCATTTCAGGGTATAAGTGAACTGAATCAATTCCTATATTTGTACCCCACAATTAGGACTCAAAGTTATATTAAAGGAAACTTAAGAAAAAAGTTCTATCCCCTGATAAATCTCAAGTGCACAATACTGTAGTTGACTACATGTACAATGTTATAGAGCAAAACTAAAACTTAACACACACTGAGAATAACTCTTATCTCCTACTACCCAACATACACATGCACAAGTAATATGTACACAAGAACATATGGAAACTTTTGGAGGTATGGATATGATTATCACCTTGAATTGTACTAATTGTTCCAGAGTATGTGCTTGTGTTGAATTCATCATATATATTTATATTACACATTAATTCTAATTCAAAATAAAATTAACTCTAAATCCAAATAACCTGTAAAAAATATTTTAAAGGGAACTTAAGGGCTGAGGTTGTGGCTCATTGGTAGAGAACTTGCCTAGCATGTGTGAAGCACTGGGTTTAATCCTCAGCTACACATAAAAATAAATTTAAAAAAGGGTATAAAAATGTAAACGTTAAGAAAAAAGGCTTATCAACAAAGAAAATTCCAGGATCAGGTGGATTTTCAGTCAAATTCTGCGAAACCTAATACCAATATTTCTCAAATTATTCCATGGAATACAAAAAGAAGAAAAAGTGTGTCCAAACTCATTCTATGAAGCCAGTAAAACCCTGATACCAAAAAGAGACAAAGACGCACCAATGAAAGAAAACTTCAGACCAATAGCTCTGATGACACAAATGTAAAAATGCTTAAAAAATTCACAAAATGTATACAAAAAATATATTAAAAGATAGTGCACCATGAGCAAATGGGATTCATAGCAGGGATGCAAGGATAGTTCAACATACAGCAATCAATAAACATAATTCATCACATCAATAGACTTAAGGATAAGAATCATGATTATCTCAATAGATGCAAAGAGATCATCTGAAAAAGTACAGCCCCCATTCATATTTAAAACACTAGAAAACTAGTGACAGAAAGAACTTGCCCCTATATTTTAAAGGCCATATGTGACAAACATAAGGGCAACATTATTCTAAAGAGAGAAAAAACAATGCATTCATTTTAAAAGCAGGAACAAGACAAGGATGCCCATGTTCACTGCTCCTATTCAAAAGTCCTTGAAACTAACCAGAGCAATCAGGCAAGAGAAGGAAATTAAAGGGATTCAAATAGGAAAAGTAGAGTTCAAATTAACTGTTTGCTGATGACATGATTCTATATTTAGAAGACCCTAAAAACTCCACCAGAAGATTTCTAGAGCTCATAAATAGCAGGATACAAAATTGACAACTATAAATCAATCACATTCCAATACTCTAGTGATAAATCTGATGAAAAAGGAATTAGGAAAACTATGCCATTCACGACAGCCTCAAAAAGATACATAAAATACTGGGGTATCGACCTAACGAATAGGTAAAGGATCTCTACAATAAAAACTAAAGAATACTACAGAAAAAATTTAAGAACTTAGAAGATGGAAAGACCTCCCTTGTTTTTGGATAGGCAGAATTAATACTGTCAAAACGGCCAAACAACTAAAAGTGCTATCTATATTTAGTGCAATGTCATCAAAATTCCAATGTCATTCTTTAAAAAACTAAAAAGTCATCATCAAATTCATTTGGAAAAACAAGAGATCCAGCATAGCCAAAGCAATACTTATCAAGTGAAGCAGGAGGCATCACGATACCAGACCTTAAATTATACTACAAAGCTATAGTAACAAATACAACAGGGTACTAGTACCAAAAGATGCAAAGACCAATGGAATAGAGTAGGAGACACGGATAAACCCACATAAATACAGTAATCTCATATTAGACAAAAGTGCCAAAAACACAGGTTGGAGAAAAGACACCTTTGTAACAAATGTTGCTGGGAATACTGGAAATCCATATGTAGTAGAATAAAATGTAAACCCTATCTCTCACCCTGCACAAAACTCAACTAAAAATACATCAGAGACCTAGGAATTGGACCAGAAACCCTCTACTTGCTACAAGAAAACTTAGGCCCAACACTCCAAATTTCGGCTCAGGAATTTACTTCCTTAACAAGATCTCTAAAGAGTAAGAAGTTAAAAAAATTAAAAAAAAAACAAGTGGATGGTGGCATCAAGTTAAAAAGCAAAGAAAACAATTAAGTGTGCAAAGAGAGCAAATAGAATGGGAGAAAATATTTGCCACCTCCTCCTCAGATAAACATTAATATCCAAGATACGCAAAGAGCTCTCAAAACACCAAGTTAAAAAAAAAACAGCCTAATCAATAAGTGGGCAAAAGGAACCTAATCAATAAATGGGCAAAAGGAATGAAACAGACACTTCTCACCCAACAAATATGTGAAAAAATGTTCAACATCCTTAGGATTAAGGGAAATGGAAATGGAAATAAAAACAACACTGAGATTTCATCTCGACTCACTGTAGTTAGAACAGCAATCAAGAACATAAATAATGATAAATGCCGGGGAAGATATGGGGGAAAAGGCACACTCTCATTGTTCTTGAGATTGGTAATCAGTATAACCATTCTGGAAAGCAGTATGGAGATTCCTCAAGACTAGGAATGGAACCACCATATGACTCAGCTATCCCAGGCCTTGGTATTTATACTAAGGATCTAAAATAATCATACTATAGTGATGCATACATACAGTTGTTTATAGAAGTACAATTCACAATAGGAAAGTTATAGAACCAGCCCAGGTTTCCATAAATAGATGAATGGATAAAGAAAATGCTGCATATATAGAAATGGAGTTTCACTCAGCCATAAAGAAAAATGAAATTATGGCATGTGCTGGTAAATGGATGGAACTGGAGAACATCATCGTCAGTGAAATAAACCAGACTCAGCAAGTCAAGACTTGAAGATTTTCTTTCATGCAAAAGCTAGAGAGATATAAGGATTTAAAAACACATGGGGAATCTCATGAAAACAGAAGGGAGAATAGGGGAGTAAAAAATGGGGATCAAAGGGGAAGGAGGAAGAATGGGAAAGAAGAGGAAATGTGGTACAAAATTGACCAAACCATGCTATATGCATGTATAAATATATCACAATTAATTCTATTTTTATGTATAAATATAACGTACCAATTAAAAATAAAATACATCAATAGAGTAGAGGAAGGGGGTGGGGTAGAAATGTAAGGGAAGGGACTAGTACTGGAAATTGAAATGGAACAAATTATATTTGATGCGTTTGTGAAAGTCAAAATGAATCCCACAATTATGTATAACTATTATGTGCTAACAAATACAAGTAAAAAAGTTAACTTGGAATGGAATATTAACTAGTTTAACCTTTAAGCATTCAAAGATTTCCCACCTTTTTAAAAAGTAAAAATTAAACTTCACCTTACCAACAATCATAAAAATAATCATTGTCTCAGTAATTATTATATCTCAGTAAAAATTAAACATTTTAGTTTTTCACAGTAATAACCATCATTTGGTGAATGATTACCTACCTGCAAGTCAAGGTACTTTTTGAAACCGGAAAGCATATGAGAAGCAAAAGCAATTTTATCATCATAATATTAGATTTCTTTTATGTCAAAACCAATTATCATTGCATTCTAAATTAGAAATTGATGATATAAGGCCTTATTTAAATCTAATTCAAAAACTGTAGTAACAATCAAACGAGGACAGTCTGAAATATAAGGAGAACTCAGAAAACTCAATTGGGTTTGAAAAAATATTTATATACTTGTCTACCAGTAATAAGAAAAGATAATGGGGGATAAGAACATGGTCAACATCATAAAAAATAATTAAAACTGCCATCTGGGAACAGTGGTATACAACTCTAATCCCAGCACATTGCAAAGCTGAGGCAGGCAGATCACTAGGTCAAGGCTAGCCTTGACAACTTAGCAAGACCTTGTCTCAAAATAAAAATTTTAAAAAGGATGTGAGTGTAGATCAGTAGTAGTGTACACGTGGAATCAATTTTTGCTACCACATATTCATATACATATGAATAAGATTGTCAAGACATCTCTTATCATATAATCTCTAAATATTAATGAACAATATAACATGACTTTCATAAAGAAAACAAAATACATATGGTTGTAACAAAAATCAGCAGATAAACAATATCTACTTTGTAAGAATTTTGCGCTTGGCCAAATCTCCTCCCTTGTGAAAGCACACTGAAGATATAGATGTTACACTGAAGGATAGTTTATTATGCCCTAAACATGTCACATTACTCTTAACAAAAGTTTTTTGTATTGTTGACAAAAATAGTTGGTAATGTTAATAAAAATCATTATACATTAAAACTCACCAGTAACACTAACTGCCATTAAACAGTCCTCAGAACAAGCTTCAGTAGTGTTCAAATTCACACACTGCATTTCTCTTCCTATAAAGTTGTTATTCATTTCCTATCCCAGAACTGTTGTTAGAAATGATAGAGAAATGTGTTCATTTTTTCTTTTGCCAAAATAGTATCAGGTACTTAAATATATTATCCTAATATTCATTTCCATCAAAATAAAGGCAACTGTACTAACTCCATAGATTACCTATTTAGAAATTCTTCACAAACATATAAATCACCTCTGCATGAGAGTGAAGACTAACCACACTATGTAATTGCCTTGTCTTTTATGATAAAGTCTCCATGATATCTGGGCCCTAAATAGAGGACAAGACTCAAAGCATCAACTGGAAGAGCACTTGTTCTAGACAGTGCAAACTGAATGCTGCTTCATGGCAACTTTTTTAAAAAATATTTTTTAGTTGTAGATGGACACAATATCTTTATTTTAATTATTTATTTTTATGTGGTGCTAAGGATCAAACCCAGTGCCTCACACATGCCAGGCAAGCACTCTACCACCGAGCTACAACCCCAGCCCTCTTTATTGCAAATTTGAATATATTCCCCAATGCAAAACTAACCTAGTGAATTTCAGTAAGAGCAATTTTTAAAAAGATGATCATAATGTATCAGCAAAAAAGAAAAAAAAACAGTATGCTTTAGCAACAGCTTGACTCAAATTTTGCAATCCACACAGAACACAAAATGCCAACAGAAAATAATGATTATAGAAGAGATACTTTGCTCAACAGAGCAGAATTGATTAATTAAAACTTATAATTTAAATCCTGGATTGGGAAAAATCTCAAAATTGTCAATTGAAACCATTCACTTTTACTCTCTTTCCAATGTTTATTCTTTATTTTCAAGACTGCTATAGTAAGGAAATGAATATATATTTATCTTGGCAAGGATTTACAAGAATAATTCTGGAAGATAGATAAAATTAATATTAAGAAGCAGAATGTATTTCAATATGTACAGAAAACTGAAAGAAGTCATCACACCCTGCAAGTGTAATTGAACACCAATCTATATTTCTAGGCACATGAAAAATATAGGTATATGTGAAGTACTGGGTATGTAGGACTGGTTAAAGATGAGATGTGGAGGAGCATTTTGTTTGCACTGATAATTAAATTTTACATGAAAACCACTGAGTCAATGTATCTAAGTCACAGAACTTAAAAATATTCATTAAATATCAAGTTCAATGTGTTTTAAATGTCTTCCTATGGGATAGTATTAAGTGAATAAGTCATTACAATTTACATACATACCATCCTGTTCAGTGAAGTAAAAGTGTATTTTGTTTTACAAATAGTATTAACAAGAGCAGTAAGTAAAAATTTCTGAAATTACTTAAAAAAACACATTAGAGATTTCCATATGGAGCTTTTCATTTAACAATCACAACAAACATGTATTAAAAACTTTAATACTTCTTAATGACACTAATATGCCACGAAATATTAAGACACAGCATGTGACAGTATGTGAAAATTCATTTGAAAGTGAAAAAAATCAACAAACTCAAAAGCAACAATATTAGCACAACAAAAGCTATCAGATGTCATTTACATAACATGTTGATTCCTATTTAAAAATACCACTTTTACCCCCAAATAACATCCATAATCACTGACCAAAGACTACACAAGTGAGAACATATGTAAAATATTTTTAAAGTTTAAAATTCCTAAAAATAAACCTGAACTATACTTTTCTGTCATTGGTGCAGTTAACAGCATAATATTCTGTTAAAAATAATATATGTGTAGTATATATATACATATATATAATATATATAAACAATTGTGTAACTACTAATTTACCTATGACCTGACAAGCAACACTTAAGAGTATCATGGATTTTTCTCAAATTTAGTCATTATTCATCTTTAACACTGTCAAAATTATTTTGAGGGAAATTTGAGAATGTCTCTCTCATGTTTACCTCAGTAAAATGAATGATATCAATCAAGAAAACCACATGAACAGAAATATGGGAATTTGCCACATCAGATTCAAAATGCCATTAACAAAGAAAGGTCACAGTAGGTAACACAATGTGATCTTGGTTAACAAAGTCAAAGACAGTTTTCTGTAACAAAATTGGAAGTTGAAATGGCTTATGAAATCTCTTTACTGAGGAAAAATAAATTTAAAATCTCAAATATATAAGCCCAAAAGTCTCTATCTTGGATTATAAGAAAGAAGTCAGAAAAATCATATCAAAACAGGAAAAACTGTACTGTATGACCTATTAGGAACCTACACCACAGATGAGTTACTTTGATAACCCCTTCATAGTTGTGGGGATTAACTCCATTGTACCATGGATCAGTTAGAAATAACAGTTTTGAGGAATACTGAGTCCCATATGAAGATCCAGGTTTCAAGGCAAGTATTCATTGTCTCAGCACTGCAAATGGATTTCTTGTTGGTTATCTGAATTATACCCCACATATAAATTCATCATTCAAGTTGGCAAAAATAACATCAAAAGAGTAGACTACTGGGCTGGGGCTGTAGCTCAGTGGCAGAGCACTTGCCTAGCACGTGTGAGGCACTGGGTTTTGAACCTCACACCACATAAAAATAAACAAATAAAAAAAACAATAAAAGGCATTCTGTCCATCTATGACTACAAAAAACATTAGACTACTAATAATTAAGCAATTTGCTTTTGTATATTCTACGACATCCCAAGATAATATTTCAATATGATAATTAGTTGCCACTGTTGCTATTATAGAGAAACAGAAAAGTATTCAAATTGAATAATAAGACTTAGTAGTCATATCATTAAAAGATGAGAACAAGAAGAAAAATTGACAGATCTTGTTTAATAAAGGAGGAAGCATAGTGACTTCTGCCTGTAATCCCAGACACTCAGGTGGCTGAGGCAAGAGGACTGCAAATTTGAGGCCAGCCTGGGCAAATTACTGAGAGACTGTCTCAAAATGGAAAGGAATGTGGATGTAGCCAAATGGCAGATACCCCTGGGTTAAATCCCCAGTACCTCAAAAGAAAGAGAGGAGAGGAAGTAGAGGAATCGGAGTGGGTGAGAAAAGCAAAGTATATGGATGAAGAATGTAAAAAAGAGGTGGAGGAAAAAAATATAGACAACAAAAATGACAGGAAGAAAAAATACATCCCTTTTTAAATTTCCTTACACAGGAGTCAATGGATTTACTGGAGGCCTTTATGTGGATTTTCCCATTTACCCTCACGACAAATTTGTGTCAATGAATCTTTTACTAACTTATTGACACAGATTTGTCATGAAAATAAATGAGAAATGAGATTCTTACAAAACCTGAAAAACAATGTGAACCAAAGTTGTCAAATTATATTAAACATTTAAAAGTAAAAAAATTACTGCTATGTTCCTTTCCTACTTACAATCTAGCAGATCTAATATCTTCAGTAATTCTATTAATTATAACTCACCATCCCTAGCAAAATGAATCTCGTAAAACTAGGTGGTCTCGTGTCTTGGCAGGCTGAGACAGGAGGATCCGGAGTTCAAACAACTTAGCAAGGTCCTAGGACAACTCCATGAGACCCTGACTCTAAATAAAAAAAAATATTAAAATGTACTGGCTCAACCCCTGGTACCAAAAGCAAAATAAATAAATAAATAAACAACCAAGTGTTCTCAAAAACTAGATATTTTAAATGGCAAAGCTTAGAGTCATAAAATTTCTTCCAAATTCATTAGGTGACAGATTCCTTCTCACAACAGAAGCATCACTTTGCTACTTACCAACTATGATGAGGCCCATGTTTAGGGACTAAGTTTTGCTGTATTTATACTGTGTGCAGGGGCTGGCCAGGGCACAAGTTTACTACTGGAATCAAGAAAGTTCCACTCTGAAAAACAATGTTACTTTAATGCTTTAATTTAATTTCTAAAGCAGTGCTAACCTAGAAAGACCAAGAAGTTTATCTTGAAATAAATGAATAATTGAAAAAACTTTTAGAAAGTACATTTGGAAGGTGAACAATTCACAAAAATATTAATCACAATATGAAAACAAAAGACTGGTTAAATGGCCAGTCACTACTATTAACATTCTTCTTACCAAAAATTAAATTTTTCAAAAATTCTTAATGGAATCTAAAATTAGTTCTTTAGCTATTAATGCTTCAAAAAGTTTTGCAAAGCTCGATGAAGTGGCAAAGCTTGTGAGTCACACTTTTAGGGTTCACTATTGTGAATAATGTAAACTCATATGAGAGGAGAGTTGAAAATTGCTCAGGATGTAAAGCACTTAAAAGATGTTAAGTTATATGTTGCTTTATTGAAAATTATTTCAGAATTCTGTAGGTATTGTAACCTATATGGTATGGAAAGTGAGTCACATTAAGAGGTCAAGCGGTGGGACAAAAAATATTCAAAAATCAGTACATTTCTTCTCTGCAAACATTAATCTGAAAAGAATGAAAATAATAAAATGCTAAATGTATACATACACATGTATATTGGTGTACAGTACATATATGTATTTACATACACATACATATATATATAATGTTTCCAAGGCTGGCTATATAAACCTGCAAAGATTATTGCTTGCAATTTACAGAGCTTCCAATGTCTTCCTGTGGTTAACTGGATAAATATATGGTTATTTGGACAATCAAAAAAACACATATATACATCCACACATCTTGGCATAGTTATTCATGAAAAAGTCTGTAAAGAAGGAAAAGAATAAGGGAAAGTTGGCTCTAAAACTCATCTAAAAAATAAAGTATCAAACCACAGTTGTGATAATCTGAATGGAAACCTGCAAGTATTTCTAGGCACATTACAATATATACTGAATGTATATATACATTAAATATACCCAGAAAGGTAACAATATACCATTGAAAAGCATGGACTTCTTTCAAACATCATGTGAATGGCTATCAATTTTGTTAATACACTGATTTTTTAAAAATTCACTTATGTGAGACACACTAGAGAATTCATTAACTTCTCACGTCTCATTATTTCCCTGCCTAGGAATTGGTGAATGAAGATTTTTCCTTCCTAAGTATATCATAGACTGGAACCACAGGTACATCTAGAAAAAAGTTTTAAAAATAGATGAAATAAACATGACAGATGGGTTTTCAACATTTTACATAGAACAGTGATCCTTGACACAGGGAAAGCAAATGAGAAGAATCTATCCATTGTCTACATCAAGTGCTCAGAGTGAGAATGCAGATTCCAGTTTGGGCAGTGAGATCCAGGCAAAGTCGGCAGATTTCCCACATTAATAGACTAACAGAAAAATTGACAATTACTTCAACAAATAGAGTGAAATACTATACTTCATTAGCATCCATATCTGAAATACAGTACCAATGAATGAGAACAGCTGAATATATCTTTGGTTTCCTCAAGGGCACCTACTAAAATCCCACAACTACTCTGGGTTCAATCCCCAGTACAAAGAAACAACAAAAACTGAACAGGAGTGGTTTAAAAAATCATATGTAGTGTCAAGGGATAAAGTAGTGGGACAAAAAAGTATCAGACAAAACATGAATGTTTCTTGTCCATAGGAAATAGTCATAAAAGAAAATAAAATTAAAAGCAAAATAAAAATGTTTATAAAATTATGATGAATAAATCTATGTTAGATTCACATGTCATAAAAAAATGGCAAATCTCTTTAGACGAACACACAGTTGGATGATATAACCTGTTAGAAACAACTATCAGGAGATGAACTAGATCTCCTTTGAGAGCATCTTTTTTCTTAATTTATTTTTATGTAAATGTATGATTACACAAACGGTATGCCTCTACTTCATGTACAAGCAGAGAAACAAGATGTATTCCATTTGTTTACAATAAAAATAAATTTAAAAAAAGAGAGCACCTTTTTATTTGTTGAAATTAATCCTCAAAAACCAGCTGACCATATTTGGAGCCTACATGTCCCAAGGATGACTGAGGTCAAGGGGACTATGGCAGCAACTATAGTCAAATGGTAGTAAATGCATTTTTTTCTGGACAACTCAGATTTAAGTCCTACATGCATTTGTTTCTTCATGAGTTAAGAATAATGGACTAAGAAGGAAGATGTTTTTGGCATTACAAGTTCTAATATTTCCCACCTGTTTCACTGTGATTGTTAACTTGCTCCCAATTTTATTAAGAGTCATAAGAAGATGGCACTACTTCAGAATAACATGGTTAAAATATTAAAAAGCAAGCTGGGCACGGTGGTGCACACCTGTAATCCCAGCAGCTCGGGAGCTGAGACTGGAGGACTGCAAGTTCAAAGTCAGCCTCTGCAATGGTGAAGTGCGAAGCAACTCAGTGAGACCCTGTCTCTAAACAAAATACAAAATAGGGTTGGGGATGTGGCTCAGTGGTAAAGTGCACCTGAATTCAATCCCTGGTACCAAAAAAAAAAAAAAAAACAAAAACCAAAAACAAAACAAAGATTTAAAAGCAAAAGAACCTAAACAATAGGAGAAGAATGAAGGGAAGAAGTCATCATGGAGTTAGGGAGGAAGAGGAAGTAAAAGATGGAGATGATAAAGAAAGGAGTACAAAAAAAAAAGGTAATAGAATAACAGGAAGAACTTGTTTTCCTTATCTCTTATGCAATGGACAATTTACTTATGACTTATGTAATTTTCTTATGTGACCCTCAGAAAAAACCTACATCACTAAATCTTTAACTCACTGACAGAGACTTAATATGAAGATTAACAAGGAAGCACATGCAAATACTTCAGGAACCTGAAAAGCAAGAGAAGGAAAGGTACTATAGAGCCACAATTTCCCATGGCACATCTAATAAAGAAAAATTACCAAAAACATTCGTCTTCCATTTACAATATATTTAATTTTCTACCAGATGTTAGATCTCCCATTGAGTCGTAGTTAAAATTCACCATCACTATTCAATGCCGTATCTTTAAACTAGATATTCCAAGATTTTGCTGTTTCAGATACATGACAGGATAATCCAGAAATTGGCAAGAGAATGTTTCCAAACTCATGACAAGATAACACTCTTCTCAGAATGGGAGACTCCCCTTGCCACTTTTCAATTATGATGATTTGTGTCCATGTTTAGGGATTACCATCCTTCAGTTTTACTGGGAACAAATAACTATTAAGGCAATCCCTATCAAAGGGCAGCAAAACCATCTCCATGTGCCAAATGGATTTTTTGTCTACAAATTTGATTTCTACCTGCATATATTTCCTTTCCCCATTAAGATACACATGAATTACCTCAGAATATTACACTGTTAAATCAAGAAACTGGGCTTCCACATGCCCAGTTACCTCTCTTGCTACAAAGTGATCATTAACCGGCACTCAGTTTTAATAGAGAAGTCACAATAAAATTACTAGAAGTACTACTATGATTTAGTATTAATATAACTAAATATAATAAGAAGAAATACAACAACAAAAATATTAGAAATAGAACGATGGAAGGAAGAAATGTTTTCTGAATCCTTACACAGTAAGTAATGTACTTGGAAATTTTATGTAGCACTTCTCGTTTGATCCTCATGACAAATCTATGTCATTAAATACTTTTACTAATTCAATGACACAGATTTATCATGAGGATTAACAAGGCAACTTGTGAGGATACTCTGGGAACCTGAAAAGCAGAGTTGCAAAGTCATCATATTATCAAAACCCCATATTCCATATCTAAGAAACAAGCTTCCTACGACATGTTCACTTCCTATTTATAACCTTTTATCCCCCTAAATCTCTGGTTGTTTCTCCTCAGTCTCTTCTGTTTTCTATCGCTTCGTTCTTATCAAAATGTCCTGGGGTGCAGTCTTGAAAACTTTCTTTGCCAAATCTACATTCAATCTTGATGAATGCTGTCAGTCTCATGACTATAGTAGTTACATTTACACCAAACATACCATTTATTTCAAACCTAGACCTCCTTTCTGACAACAGCAGAATAAAATCACTTATTTGCCATTTTCCATATGTAATGGTGACCTTGAATTTAACTGACCTAACTACCGCTTCATCCCTACACCCCCATCAAACTTCTTGAAATTAGAAATTAGAGACTTGCGCATTTAATTGGGCACCAACCCCATCTTTCCTGTCACCTAGGCCGAAAATCACCAACTTCCTTTTTTAAAATTCTCTACCTACTTATATCTGTACCATCAAATATGGTCATCATTACCAACTAGCCACAGGACACTGCAGAGCAGTCAAAAGGAGGATTATCAAAACTGTAATGTTTTGTAAGAGCAAAATATATACCATATTTTGAACTTAGAGAAATATAAAATATGTAAAAAAAAGTAAAATATTATGTGCTTAAATAATTATGTATCAGGTTAAATTTTTAAAAAAAATTTTTTAGATGCTGATAGACCTTTATTTTATTCATTCATTCATTTATGTATTTATTTACTTTTTATTGTAAACAAATGGGATACATGTTGTTTCTCTGTTTGTACATGGTGTAAAGGCATACCATTTGTGTAATCATAAATTTACATAGGGTAATGTTGTTTGATTCATTCTGTTATTTTTTCCCTTCCCCCCACCCCTCCCACCCCTCCTTTCCCTCTATACAGTCCTTCCTTCCTCCATTCTGGCCCCCCTCCCTAACCCTAACCCTAAACCTAATACTAACCCCTCCCACTCCCCATTATGTGTCATCATCCACTTATCAGCGATATCATTCGTCCTTTGGTTTTTTGAGATTGGCTTATCTCACTTAACATGATATTCTCCAATTTCATCCATTTGCCTGAATAGTCATTTATTTTTTTAATATGTGGTGCTGAGAGTTGAACCCAGTGCCTCACTTGTGCTAGGCAAGTGCTCTGCACTGAGCCACAACCCCAGCCCAAGGTTAAATTATTAATTCCCTGATTCTTTTTATTATTTCAATGAGACTATTAGAAAGCACAACTACATGCATAGTTCATATAATGTTTCTATTACACAGCAAATACTTAAGCTCAATGGTTTTTATTGACTTTGGTTTGCATGTGGTTGCTAGAACATACCTTGGTTAGTGGCATCCAAATCCTGGAAAACATTTATCTGAGGGCTCACTTATCAGAACACAGATGAACAAACCTACACTAAAATAAGATTTTGGGGTTTGGGGAGAGGAAATGGGGCACAGAACAAAAATGAGACATCAAAACTTGTTTTGTTTGATTACTCAAAGACAGCATTTACTTAAAGTGATATACCAAAGGTATGTTGCATTGTTATACTACTGGACTCCAAGCAATATGCAAATAATAATATAGATATCAAATATTCAATAGCATTCATAGAAAAATATGAGAAATACATGCTAATATTATACTTCCTTATAAACAATGAAAGAATGAGGGAGGGAAAACCACAAAAGAAAATTTTCATTTAAATCTCAATACCTATAAGGAAAATTTTCAAGCTTCCAAAAATATAAAAGATGTCTTAAACCAATAGACAGGCATTGTCAAAACCAGGTACTGGATCAAGCTACCTAAGAGGAGTCAGAGCTATTGCTGTTGAACTGATGTTCTAATGAAGAAAAGGATAACTCTCACAGCCACCGAGGCTTCTTAATATTAACCATTTAGTAATATATAGGAACTGGAGGTCTTGAGAATCTCAAGTGAGGAAGGCTGCCAAAGTTGCAATATATAAAACTAGTACCAACATCACTCCATGGTAATAACCTGAAAGCCTGGTCCTTGTGAAGTGAATATTCTGCTTTCAAAGGGCAAATGTGGATGAATGGGTGGACACTGGTGCAATATTAAGCAGGCTCTCTCACTTACCCCTTCAAACGTGGATGTGGAATTTACCTTTGATTTTATAATGCCTCATACACAGAGTTATTACCAACTCCAAAGAACTGAATAAAATTAACCAGAAATGACAGCTACCATTAAGTTGCTTTGGTAAGTTGGATGGACACAGAATATATACAAAAGTTTCCCTTAGTACTAGCAATAACATTTTTTATGACATAACAATGAATTACTGAGTTTTAATAACAGGGAAAAAGCAATTCAGACCATCATTCGTGCTGTGGACAAACAGATAAGCTAAGCAAAATACATTTTACAAGTCCTCTTAAAACTCTCAAAGATCTAATAAGGAAATAGCTGGGCAAGCTCCAGGAGACAGGAACTCAAATACAGGTAAGCCCAGCACTCAAAGGTGTTCTGCACAGATGGCATGTGCTTCTACTATAACAAACTTTAAATCTTTCATACAGCTAACAGTTATTCTTTGAAAATATTCATCAGACTAATTCTCAATAACTTCTCATATCCTTCAAGATAAATTCCAAAAAAAATTACCACCTTAGAAGAGGCCATCTGTAAAGGTAGGCCCAACTCTCCACCAATGTTGGCTTAGGAACCAACTTTAGCAACAAGACTCCTAAACCACAATGAAGAATCAATAAATGGGAATGGTATCAAACTAAAAAAGCTTCTTCACTGCAAAGGAAACAATCCAGAATGTAAAGAGAGAACCTACTGAATGGGAGAAAATCTTTACCACCTGCACATCACATAGAGCATTAATCTCCAGGATATATAAAGAACTCAACACCAAAAAAACACAAATAACCCAATCAATAAATGGTCAAAGGAACTGAACACTTTACACTGAGATTCCATCTCACTCCAGTCAGAATATCACATTTTCAAGAATACAAGTAACAATAAGTATTGGCAACGATGTGGGAAAAAGATACACTCATACATTGCTGATGGGACTGCAAATTGGTATAGCCACTCTGGAAAGCAGTAAGGAGATTCCTTAGAAAACTTGGAATGGAATCTCCATTTGACTCAGCTATCCCACTCTTCAGTGTATATCCAATGCACTTAAAATCAGCATACAAACAATTGCATCCCACACAGGCTAAAAACCTGAATTATAATGAATAAAAATTATTTCTAGAAAAATAACCTAAAAGCATGCCTAATGTATATTTACTCACATGTATTTATTTGAATGTAGAAAACTGTGCAGAAGCAGAGGTTATTAGGCTATTAATACTGAGTACCCCATGTTGTGAGAATGGGTGAAGTGAGAAGGAGGATTTGACTCCAGATATCTTTGTATTAGATTCAGGATACAAAAGTACCACATAAGTATTTCCAAATAATAACAAAAATTTCTTAGTCCTATTTTTATTTTTGGTTTTGTTTTGTGATAGGGTCTAAGTTGCCCAGCTGGCCTTGAAGTTGCTGAGGAGGTCCATAAACTTATCATCCTCCTACCTCAGCTTTTTAATAGCTGACATCATAGGCATGTGCTGCTGCATCCAGCTTCATTTTTTCATGGTACAGGGGATTAAACCCAAGGCCTATAAATCACACGATATAGGCACATTTTGTATATATATATATATATCAATATATTTATATAATATAATTTACAGGACTAAAGCCCTATGTTTAAGCTATATTCCTAACCCTACAAAAATGTCTTCACATAAATTAACTGGAGTTACACACTCTGACTAATTTACTCATCCTAAATAAGGAAAGGAGGGGGAAGAGAGAAGAAAGGGAAAAGAGGATAAAGAAGACAAAAGGAAAGAGGAGAGGCGGGAAGAATGGTAGGAGAAATAACAGTGATATTAGAAGTATCTAGCAAATATTTGCTGTAACACGAGACATCACAGTGAATTATTTTATAAGCACTATCTCATTCCTTAGTCTATACATTCCTGTACTATTTGCTATGTAAAGCTATTGTATGCATTTATACTAGCATTTCTATTTTATTTCCAATATTTTCCGTATTCAATTTTTATTTCCCTTACTTTCACTGTGAGGACACAGTGAGATAACAGGAGTACCTTTGAGAGAGCATGAAGACCCTATAAACAGGGACCTAGCATAAATAGACGGGACATTAGAGGCTCAGCTCCACATCTAACTCAACACTGCACATCTCCCTTCTCTTACTGAGGACTTACCTACAGGAATGTGAACACCTCACAGGGGCTCCTTAGAGGCTCAACATGGCCCTCCACATTCAATTTCACTTCCCCTCATGCCTGGGCAAGCGGTTGGTAACAAGCCAGAGGGACCTCCCAGAGCCAAGCCGATGGTGGAAAGTTCCCAAGATCTCAACCAGAGAGCTACAGGCCCAAGTCTAAAGAGTGCTGGGAGCCAGGATAGGCCCAAATAGGCTGGGGTTCACTTGCTTTGCATTGCCATTGTGAACCCCTTCCTGCCTGTGCAGAGACAGTAGAAATTATATTTCTATGTGTCATATGGGTTCTTGTCCTAATCCTTGGACACCCCACTGTGTCTTTTGTACAGCATGTGACGATCTCCCTGAAAATGATTAAAAAATGAGTTCCTCTGAGCAGTGGGCCCTGAAGCATGCCCCTTCGAGCAGAAACAAAACACTGCAAACAGGTGAGCACTTAAAGCAGTGAGCACATATGCACACCCCTGCAGGACTACACGGGTACCAGGACCAACGCCTCTCAGATTGCATGCATGCAATTAAATCTCTAAAATGATGATAGCACCAAACAGCCCTACAGCTCTTCTGAAACAATGGATTATTGAGAAAATGCACAAAGCTACCCACAAAGAAGAGTCCTGAGGGAGGGACACTTGGCCAGGCAAACTCAACTGTAAAAGGACAGCAGGCAAAATGCCATTGGGAGACTTGGGTATTGACAGAGTTCAAGGGTCAGGACAAGAACCCATATGACACAGGACAATTTGAATATTTGTGGGTGAGTCTCAAGGGCAACCAGTGAATCCCCACAAGTCACCAAAATTGTAAAGGAAAAATATTCTGGAATTTTCTTGGGGGGATGGAAATCTGACAGGATCAGGATTGGCACTTTAAAGCGTGAAGAATACCTTCCCCCTGGAGGGATCTTCACAGGTTCTTCCAAGAAATCAAAGCAAGATGTACAACAAGGTTCAGAAGATGAATCAGTGGGGCTAAGGTTGGGGCTCAGTGGTAGAGCACTCACCTAGCACTCATGAGGCCCTGGGTTCTGTCCTCTGTACCATGTAAAAATAAAAATAAAGGCATTGTGTCCACCTACAACTAAAAAAAAATATTAAAAAAAGATGAACCAGAACGTGGACAGAAGACACTGTTCAGTCCTGCCTGTGTGTATCCAGCGGGCTGCCAGCAAAGCCTCATGCCAGAGCTATAATGCTGGTTTACAACAGGGCACAGTAGAAGGACAGGTCAGGGAAGACCACCCCATGTTGATTTCTACATCTTTGCAGTATTTCTTGGTGAACATCTGATGCTTTTAAGTGAAATGTCAATGAAAATAGGAAAACAAATAGCTCATTTGTGTTAAGTCCCTCAATTTCTTAGTCTCAAATCCTTCCATCCCTAAAAATCTAATACCTGCTCTTTGAATAACAACTTAACCAGAACTGTACACAGCCTATATAAATAAACCTAGAAAATGCTGTTTAGCAATATAAAGAAAATGAAGTAGTGCATGCATCCAATATTTTTTATGCCAAGATGCTGTATTGGGAGATGCCGAATTTTATGTTATGGTCAGTTTAGGGGAACTGCATTAAAAATGCCAGAACATGACATAAGTTTCCCATGTTCATATATGAATACACAACCAGTGTAACTCCACGTCATGGACAAACACAAGAATAGGAGTTTAAACTCCATGTATGTATGTCATGTCAAAATACAGTTTACTGTCATTTATAACCAAAAAGAGCAAATAAAACATTTTTTGAAGTGTCAAACATGTCACTTTGGGAGTAGTGCTGACCAAGAGAGATTTCTATAATGACAAATATTTCACATCCACTCTGTGTAACACAGCAGCCACTAGTCACGTGATTACTGAACACTTGGGTAGGGACCAGATTGTATTTAGTTTTAAATAAATCCAAATTTAAATAGTCACATGGGGTCAGCTTTAAATTCAATCACAGAATGAAAATGAAGAGTTCAGAGAAAGATGTCATACTCAACACTACAAAGAAATAATAGAACTATCAAATTAAAACTCAGTAGTTTTGGGCTCAGAGATGGACGGAGTTCAAACATGAAGATCCTGATGCTGTTAGGAATAAGATGTCTGTGAAAGAAACTTAAATCAGAACTTGCCAACGTGTACTTGGTACATGTTACATGATCTAAAACACTGAATTTTAAAATGTATCAAAATGATTGATATGGAAATACTTCAATGACATTTTAAGGGAGAAAAGTCAACATGTGGCATGCTTGCTGTTTTTAAAAGGAAAACATCTTTAATGTTTACCTATGTGCTAGGTATGCAGAAGTGTGATTTAGGGCCCTTCAGGTAACAAATTTCAGGAATTGGGTGAGAATTAGGATTTAGAGGTTTGAGTGTGCATATGCACACACTTAAGTGCTTTTGTATTTACTTTTCTCATCAGCTTCTGATCATCTCAAGGTTGCAAACAAATGCATGTCTTAAGAGTGGTTTGAAGGAGCTATCGCGAGCAACAGCAGGAGAGATCTTCAACCTCTAAAAATCCCTCGACTCTCTTGTGGCATCTGAGCAGTGTAACTTCAAATTTAATGCTAAATCTGCATGGAAATGCAAGTCTTTCATTTGATCTGCTGCTCCAACTTTCATTTTTCACATATTCAGGAAGAAAATACTATTTGCTGTTGAGAGCAGCTGCAGTGGCAAGGATTTGCCAAGTGCCTTTGTTCAGGGAGGTACTGTGCTGTGACCATAGGAGGATTCTCTCCTTTAGTCTTCACAAAACCCACACAGCAGATGGAACCATATCACCTCAACATGTCATCACACAGATCAAAAGTGAACCCACTTCCGAGGTCCTTGATCCATTTTGAGTTGAGTTTTGTGCAGGGTGAGAGATAGGGGTTTAATTTCATTCTGTTGCATATGGGTTTGCAGCTTATAGAAGAAAAAGTAGGTCCAAATCTTCAACTTGTTGGCTTAGGATCAGACTTCCTTAACAGGATTCCCATAGCACAAGAAATAAAAGCAAGAATCAATAACTGGGATAGATTCAAACTAAAAAGCTTTCTCTCAGCAAAGGAAACTATCAGTAATGTGAAGAGACAGCCTACAGAGTGGGAGAATATCTTTGCCACTCATACTTCAGATAGAGCGCTAATTTCCAGAATCTATAAAGAACTCAAAAAACTCTACACCAAGAATACAAATAATCCAATCAACAGATGGGCTAAGGAAATGAACAGACACTTCACAGAAGAATATCTACAAGCAATCAACAGATATATGAAAAAATGTTCAACATCTCTAGTAATAAGAGAAATGCAAATCAAAACTACCCTAAGATTTCATCTCGCCCCAATTAGAATGGCGATTATCAAGAACACAAGCAACAACAGGTGTTGGAGAGGATGTGGGGAAAAAGGTACAGTCATGCATTGCTGGTGGGGTTGCAAACTAGTGCAGCCACTCTGGAAAGCAGTATGGAGATTTCTCAGAAAGCTTGGAATGGAACCACCATTTGACCCAGCTATCCCACTCCTTGGCCTATACCCAAAGGACTTAAAATCAGCACACTACAGAGATACAGCCACATCAATGTTCATTGCTGCTCAATTCACCATAGCCAGATTGTGGAACCAACCTAGATGCCCTTCAGTTGATGAATGGATAAAGAAACTGTGGCATATATATATACACAATGGAATATTACTCTGCCATGAAGAATGATAAAAGTGTGGCATTTGCAGGCAAATGGATGAAATTGGAGAATATCATGCTAAGTGAGATAAGCCAATCTCAAAAAACTAAAGGACGAATGATCTCGCTGATAAGCGGATGATGACACATTATGGGGGGTGGGAGGGGTTAGCATTAGGGTTAGGGTTAGGTTCAGGGTTAGGGTTAAGGAGGGTGGTAAGAATGGAGGAAGGAAGGACTGTATAGAGGGAAAAGAGGGGTGGGGGGTGGGGGGGAGGGAAGAAAATAACAGAATGAATCAAACAACATTACCCTATGTAAATTTATGATTGCACAAATGGTATGCCCTGACTCCATGTACAAAGAGAAACAACATGTATCCCATTTGTTTACAATAAAAAAAAAAATAAAGTGAACCCACTTGAAGTTACTTGGGTGATCTGCAAATGACCCAGCATGCTGAGGTTACCTTCCCCTGATAGCATTCCAATTCTGCAGCCCACACCCCAGTAGTGTGGTGCTTTGCTGTTAAGAATCCACATACCCTCCCCATGTGAGCGAATGCCAGGAACAACCCTTCTCCAATAACTGGACTTGAGCCCATTCACGTGTGGAGGGTAAGCCAGGAAAACATGCTCCTGACTTGGGCTATACAACTATGTGCATGAAGTGTGTATGCAGATATGTTTTGTTTTCAGCTTTCAATTATTAACAGCACAGTATTCATGTGACTTTCAGGGATGCTACACAAGCACAAAAAAGAAACTAAAAACTATCCAACAATGAAAACAGCTGAATCAGGAAGAAATGGAATATATACAGTTGTTAGAAAAAAAAAAAACTCGTCAATGGAAAAAAAAAAACTACACAACCAAGAATTAACATATCAAGAATTACTCTAAACCTATTAGGAAAAAAATTTTCTAAGGCTTATAAGAGGAGACTTGATTGAAGAGACAGACTCCATGACTAAGATAGAACATTTGATATTTGTAATGAGAAATTTTCCCACTAAATTCACATTCATGGATATTTCGTTGCAGTTTAAAAATCATTCCTCAGTTATATTTTCCCCCAAGTGGACAAAATGATGTTAAATTAATCCAGAAACATATGTGGAACATTCAGATAAAATTCCAAAGGTGAGTGTAATAAGGAATAGTTACCACACCAGGTGCTCACTGCCATTTTAAAGTTGACCAATTAGTCCAGTGAGGCCTGTTCTCCAACCCTGACAGATCAAAGGTGTTTCAGTCAGCTTTTTTGCTGCTGCAACTGAAGACCCTACCAGCTCAACTGTAGCGGAGCAAAGATTTATTTGAGGGCTAATGGTTTCAGAGGTCTTAGTCCACAGACAGCCAGCTTTATTCCTCAGATCTCCAGGTGAGGCAGAACAACATGGCAGAAGAGTGGCAGAGAGAAGCAGCTCACATGGTGATCAGAAAGCAGACAGACTCCACTCTCCAGATACAAAATATCTACCCTATGGCCATGACCCCAATGAACCACCTACACCAGCCACACCCCACCTGCCTCCAGTTACCACACCGTTAATCCCATCAGGGATTAATTCACTGGTTAGTTTAAGGTTCTTACAACCTGGTCATTTCTTCTGAAACCTTCTTCTATTGTCTCACACATGAGCGTTTGGGGGAAACCTCACATCCAAACCATAGCAGAAGGGATCAGGTGAATGAAGGAACACGGCACAGTGTAACTTTACAAACCATGCAAAGAAAGGATGTGTAGGATTTCAAAAATTTACTTTTAGAACGATAAAGCCATCAAAGTGCTGATAGGGATCAGCACCGTACCGCAGTTGTAAGTGAGGAAAGAACGTTTCTCCTTAGCCTGCTAGATGCAACAGCATTTTTAGGCAGAGTCACAGCTGAGTCCTATGAGATGCAGACCTGTGCGCAGTTAGCTATGGTCCCTGGAGGATGGCACAACGCCACTTAACTGACTCTATGAGGATATCCTTATTTCATCTTCTGCAAACCTTCCAAGTAGACCCAATTCCTAATACTTCTGATTCAGTGAGAACCAGCAGAGATCAAACAAAGAAACCAGGAAAGCAAAAGCAGTCAACACAAAAAGGTAAAGATGGTTGTCCTGTTAGCATCAGGCCTCACAAAATCCACTCAGTGATGACTTCTAGACTTGCTACTTGGACTCCCCAGAGCTATCAGGAGGAGAACTCTGAGTAAACCTGCTAACTAGAGGGCTGTAATCCCTGTGGTTACATTGCCCAAGAGCCTACCGTAATGCTCCTAAGGGTGTGACTTCAAATAACTGCCAGGGCAAACCCGGGCCAGTTGACAGCAAAGTCAAAATGGACTCTTGACAAGAAAGTCCAGATGCCAAGGCAGAGCTAAACAAGCGAGGTCACTCACTTGTCAGGAAGGAAAGCCCCCACATTAAGGGCCAACTCCTTGTCTGTGGCCACACCTAGCGCTTGGTGGTGTGTTTTTAATGTTACGCTGCATCAAAAGTACAGGTGGCATTATCCATTTTAGGCTCGAAGACACAGAAGTGAGCACACAGAAAAGTTTTAATATTTACCAAAACACATCGTGTTTGACAAAAACTGAATGTTACGTAGACGTCTGTTAAGTGCAGTAAGTATAAAAGCTATATAAAAGTAAGTGTTTTACTTACACACCCTCAAATATCCACCAGGAAACAGAGTGCAGGGCGGTGCGAGTAATTGCCACCAAGCTAAAAACTAAAATGCCTTAATATACTCATTCATGATATTCCCTCATAAATGACAAGAAAAGGCATGTTAAAACTTACTGCAGAATGTGAGAAAATGATTGATCAAGTGGATATTTATTACAGGAATTTTCCTTAAAGGGAAACCAAAAATTTGAAAGATGTTGATTTTTGTTAAATTGAATTTCAGCTGCAAAATCATGTTTCTGAAGTCCCAATGGAAGCCTTTAGGAGAGTAACAGAGACGTGTTGTGTCACCTCCTCCATAGGAGAAGTAAGATGCAAAGCATGGAGGGGCACAGCAGGCAGGCCCCTTAAAGGGCCCGAGCGAGCGGACCTACCTGCCAGAACAAGCAACTCATTGTGCTAACGCCCAGAACGTCACAGGCCACGGGCAGTCTTAATTAAGGTGACGTGTTTGGCTGTCTGGGGGAGGGATTGTTAGAGCTCCCCTTATAGAGACCCCAAAAGGCATTCCAAATGCACTGAAGAGTTACACATTAAGACATAAAGTCATATTCATCTACTGACCTGAAAAATGTTCCCTGACCTATTATTAAACTGGACCAGCGAGTTGAAGGGGAACCGACATGGAATGTCCCCATTTCTGTTGTGTCCAATAACAACCAAGCCTCCTTCCAACACTGCATGTGTTTGAAGGGGGTTCCTATTCCAAGATTTTCCCTAGAGAAGAAAAATACGAAAAATTTGTCAGTTGTTAAAACTGCTCACTTCATTCAGGTGAGGAGGAATCAGGTCAGGTGGGTGAGGAGCCTACAAACTTTCCATTAAATATCTTCACATGGTTTCATCGTCTGCAATTAGCATACATTAATTGTTCCTTAAAACTTTTCAGTACAGATGCATTTACACAACCAGTAATGTGGGAGCAAACAAGACATGAACTTCTTGAAGCCCCAAGTTCTCGTACCTGCTAAAAGGAGATCCTACCTGCTTTTATAGGTAGCAGCAGGAATTGTGCACACATTCAACATCAAGTCCATCTGCATGACTTAGATGATGCCCCCGGCTACTGTTTATGCTGACAGCCATCCTGTGAAGACAGTGTCATTATCTGAGTCACATTAGAAAAGATACGGAATTTTCTGTGCCTCAGTTTCTCCATTCATAAAATAAGTGCAATAATAATATCAACTTCCCAAAGCACTGTTATAAGAATTATATGAATTGATGTATGTGAACCATGGGGAATAGTGTGAGGCATCTTATTTGTACCATAGGCATTTTTTAAATTTTGATACTACCCCACAGTTTGTTGTAAGGAACAAATGAGGCGATACATTTGAAAACATTTTATATATTACAAATCTATACATAGTACTGCTGAAATTGTATGCCCTACTAAGTAGGATATGGTTTGTAGTTTGGTTTTAATTATTTTCTGCAACAAAACCCAAAAATGAAGTTAAATTTACTGATAAATGTATCGACTTGTCCATCAACTTCTCATAATTCAGGTACTATTTTCTGATTTTTTTTCATTAATACAATATTGATGTTAGAGGGAAGAGAAACACTAGACTGTTAACTCTAAATGTTTTGTTAAAAAATTGTATACCCCTCTGTCATACCCCAAAATAGGAAGTACTCTTAAAATGTCAGAACAGGAAGAATTCATAATTTCATTCTGACACTTACATTTAGGTTTTTCAGTGACCAAATGGAGAAGTGATTGAAATAGGTCAAAGAGCACCTTAGGACAACTCTGTCACTCTAGAAAACACCGTGCTATGTGTCTATGTATGTGTCAGTGAAGGTGTGTTTCTGCCAGTGTCATTCCTGGATGTTTTCATCTTCTCTGTCACACACAGCTATTGTAGAGGGAGATATAGAAAGCCCCATGCCACAAAGGACCTGTTTCAGGATCACTGCTTCCCAAAAGCTGCAGCCTGATGATGCACATATAAGTCCTGACACTCAAGAAAAAATGTCGATGATTTATGGAGAGCCCACCAAAAACCAAGGACATTTCTACATGCTTTATGTGAACATTTCATTCAATCCACACAACAATTCCATAGATCAGATATTATTATAATCTGCTTTTAATATATTCAACAATTGATGCTAATAAGGTATAGGGCTCATGCCCTTTAAATCAGAGCATTGTTGTACAATGACCAGTTTCTTTCTCCTCTCCCCATGATGTCACAGTAACTAAATCTAATCAAGTTTTTCCTACTTTGCTCCACAAGTCCTTTGGAATTTCTGCAGTATCTAATGTTCTTCCTTTTGTATGAGGTACCATTAGACATCATGATGCAACACTCTCTGAGACCTTCTCAAGTCTTTGGAAAATTTGCCACCTCAAGGTTGATCAGCATCCTCAACCCAGCCCCATATAAAGTCTTCTCCAAGGTTAAGTTCACTGCAGTACTTTCTCCACACTTTCAAGATGACATAATTGCACACACATATCCTCAATTTAACCCTAAGCTTTGGATAGTGCATGTGCACAAATTTAATACATCCGTTATAAAATATCACTGTGAAATTGTTCTTTTTCTGAAGTTTTGTCTATCTCATGCTGGCCTGCCCACCTCTCCTCTTGTCTGAGCTCAACTTGCATTCAGTTTGGGCCCCCAATCCACTTGGTTTTCCCTGTCCTCCCTTTCTATCTCCATGGCCTTTCAAACAAAAACAAGAACGTCCTACTAATTGTATCTTCAGCCTCTCTTCAGTCCCACCCAACTCACACACTACTGCCAATTTAGTGTGTCATAATTAAATACATTCATTAATTTAGTTTTGGAAATAATTTTCTCATAGGGAGAGCAATAATTAGTGAGAATTTAAAAAAAAATCCTGGATAATGGTGGCTCATATATTTTGAGCAGTAAACCTATAAGTTGAAGCAGACAGAAATATGCAAAATAGTAACAGTGATGAAAACTAACATTTTGAGAACTTACCCAGTACCAGATACTAAATTATCACTTTAATGATGAAAAGAAGCCTTGAAGGTGGGGCCATGATAATCCTCATTTTATGGAAAGAGAAATGAAGGCTCAGAGTTAAGACAATCAATGTTTAAATCTACATCATCTTGCTTGATTCCAGGGTCTTACAACTTACATGCTGCATTGATTTTCTCAATGTTCACTAAAATGAAGCATTGAGAAGGACAGGGGCACACAGCTTGACAACTGTAAATTCACAACTGGGAGGTCAAGAAGTGGCCAAGACCCTGGGAGGTTGATGGGTAATTGCTCAAGCTGAGAGCAGTCACTAAGGCCCCTCTTGCCATTGTTCTCAATCAGCTGAAAGCAGATGAAATTACAAGTGAGTCACTGGGGACAGAAATAACACATTTTTCAAATAACATTGACCTGAACAAACCCTATGCTCACTTCCCTTCCAAAGGCACTTTGCTGACATATATGGGGGAGACGAGAAATGGGTTAGGGGATTCTCAAGCCTAAACTCACCAGGATTCCCTCTAGCAAATCACCTTTCCTTCAGATCAGATCAACCTTGGCTTTCACATGGGTTCTCCATATGCTAGAACTCTGTAGGCTGGAAATGAACTTTATACCAGCATATGCCTTTGTTGAGCACGGTTCTATTTAAATCAAACAGAACACTATGTGCAGTTCAGGGCACAGGGGGTAAATGAGGCATTCAGGGAAATGTGCTCAACACCTGCTTAGGAGAAATGGCTACGTGTTAGACGGAATTTAAATATCAACAACAGAGAAACCTCAAGACTTGTTGGAAGTACTGAGAAAACGGTGAATTTGAAAACATGAAACCTATTCATTTCGGCACAACACATGCTGAGCACCACCAACATGCTAGACATTTTTCACCAGGCTCTTCCCCATATCTTGTATCATGCAATCCCCTCCACTATCCTGACAAGCTTGTACCTAGGGTAACACTTTTTAGATGAAGTGTCACAGAGATGATAATCAAAAGGCCCAATGTGTCCCACCAAGAGAATGAGGAAGCTGGCATTCAAACTAACTAGCTCTGGCTCCAGAATGTGAATTCCAACCTTTGCATATTAGCTATATGGATGACACATTTATCTTATGTGAAAAGAAACTGATTCTGATTTTATGAATACCACTCCCTCCTTCTTCTTTAATAGTTTTTGGCTATAGTGGCAGGTTATTTATAAGTGGAAGACTGACTTTACTTTCAGACATAAGCAATGAGCTTTCAAAAGATTCTAATCCCCAAGGTCTATAAGCAGTCTTTAAAAAGACTTCACACGTTAAATAAAGAATGACAGATGGCAACATACTGTAGGCAGAATGTAATAAAGATATAAATAAGAAAATACAAAAATGTTATTTGTTTAACAAAATGAACACCAGTTATGAAGCTTACACTTTTTGAATTCATATAAAAGAATATGACAGAGAAAGGATCCAAAATTACCTCAATGGGATGAAAAGATAGAGTAGTAAATTTATCAAGGTGAAAAATAATGTAGCTAAATATGAACTTAGTATCTGGACCAAATGAAATGAAACAAGAGATCTTACTAATCAGTAGAGGTTTTTGGAAAAGGTACTTAGTTGTTTTTTGCAAGTTCAGATTGAGTCAACAGCATTATGAACTTGCTGAGTAGTGATTATGATTTTATAATGTATTAGAAGACGCATACTATATACAATGAAAGAGATGACAGTCTCTATTCTGTAAGGAATAGGCCTTCCCTAATATTCTTAGTTCTTAATGCCACATTTTGAGATAATGTTGACATGACAGATCATATCTAGAGGTAAATGGTTAGCAGGATAAAGCAAATCTGGAAGATTTGATAACAGAAGAACTAAAGTTGTTGGCAAAAAAAAAAAAATCCTAGCCAAAGAAATATTAATGTCTTTGATGATTTGAAGGATTAGTATGTGGGAAAGAACTGTGTGGTTCAAGAGGGATGAACTACAACCCCAGTTCAATTGGTGACAATTTTAAGAAAGTATATTTTGACCCAATATTCAAATAAATTCTATACCAGTTAGAAGAGTACAAAAGTATCCTCATGAAATGATGACTTCTAGAGGTCAGATAACCACTTATCAAAATGAGATTATTACTTTAGAAAGAAGATCAGGGTTGGCAAATTTCAAAGGAGATTTCTGTTTCTGAATCTCAGCATTCCTATTAGTCAAGCCCAGTAGGTGTCTAAGCACTATCTTCTGTGATGTATGGGGACATTTCCTCATAATGTCAAATTTGTACAACTTCACTGAAGAAACACAAAAGAGGTTGACATAAAGAGAATGAACTCATTTGAGAAGTTGTACCTGAGGAAGCATATATTCTCTGGAATGGGAGAGAGAATCAAAAAATTCGAGTTGTGTTTCCTTTATTACAGAGCACAGAACGGGGTATTAGCTTTGGCTTGTTCTGGGTAAATAGGAAGCACTACGAGTCTCCAAAGATACAGATAAATGTGGAAAATTCTACAGACCTGAAACAGATTTGATCCAATGAGTAAGGACTAGAGCCAAGCCTTTGGAGCTCTAGCAGTTGAAGGCAAAGAGGATTCCTCAGAAGCTGACACAAACTTCCAACAAAAAAAAGAGAATTGAGAAATGAAAAAAAAAATGAGACTTTGCAACATCTCTGAAATACCATGCACCAGAGTTGATGAATGGTCCAGGTGCAGAAGTCCAAATCTGGAGTGGCTTGTTGGCAGGGTAAACACTATGACAGATGGTGTTTACTTGAGAAAGTAGGAGAGGAAGGAGAAATGACTACTGTTTACTTCAGTATACAAGGTGTGGAGAAGAGGAATTTAAAGTATCTGAGAATTAGAGGTAATTATTTAATGGATATTTACCATGTTTAGGGAAGCCACTGAGGGTCAGTTAACACAGCGTGACCCATGAGTTTCCAGGGAAACCAATGACACAAATTGAATTCTGGGAATGGAATTTAATTTTTTTCAGGTAGCATTAGAAACTTTCCCAATTATACCCGAAATACCTACTGAAACAAAACTTCTTTCCACAATAATGACATATATCATGCAACTGTGTATACAACCCAGGGTAGATATTTATGCAATATAAAGACAAAAAAGAAGGAAGAAGGGGCAGGGAGAGGAATATACGTGTAAATGGAGCCCTAAGAGGTTAGACATTTTCACATGTATCATCTCATTTAATCCTTACCTTAATAATATAACAAAAGTATGAGCATGTATACTTTACAAAAAAACAAGCTCACAGAGGTGAAGATAGCACAGACAACATAAAGCCCAGTTTCAATAGAGGTCGCTACGAGAAGCTTGTAGAATGGATGATAATGGAAATAAAATGTTAATGGAAAAAATCTTAGTGCAAAATGCAGTAGAGTATTGGGCACAAATATCTGTGGTCATATCAATCAAAAGCAAGAAAGTGATTTTAAAAACCACATAATGGACACAAGAAGAAGAGAAATTGGTAGTGCCTCTCAGGCCTCTTCTCAGCACCTGAGCCATCACCACAGACTGGTTATAAATGGAGAATATTAAACACAAAGTGTTCTGGAGATAATAACACTTGGCAACTGTATCACTCAGCAACTCACCCATTCTTTCCTCACAGCTCTCAAGAGCAGCAGCAACAACAAAAACAATAAAAACCAGCACAAGGCACTGACAGTCAAAGGAGGAAAAGTCCCAAAGTGGAAGCTGGGCAAATTCCCAGGGGAGAAAACAAAAACACAGCGATAGATTCAAGGAGTCAGGTCAGAAAAAGCCAAAGCAGGAAGTGAAATGCAGCTTGTAAAGACACAAAAGGACAGAGGAAAAACATCACTGAAGAGAGTGATGGAAAAAAAGTGTTTCCCTGGAGTGGATGCAGAGGGAACCTGTGTAAGCTGGAACACACACATCCAAGTCTAGACACGAGAGCTCTTCAAAGGGGTCTGGTTGTTTTAGGAAATAACTTGCCATAATACTCTGACAAATACAGTGATTAAGTAATACACACCCCCAAATACTTCTGCTAGGAAACAGCAATAGTGCATAAAGGGAATAAAAGCTGCTGTCTGGCTAAGAGGGCCCAGAGCTAGTGTCAGCGCAGCGGTCCAGCAACCTAGAGATTTCTATCTAGCCCTTTTTGTTCCAGATATGGAAACTGAGACTCAGAGAGCTTTAATTACGCCATTGCTCCCTTTAAAGGATTGTTCAGGATGGCAGAAATCTGTAATAGGAAGGAAAACTGCTGCTATGAGACCATGGGTGAAGGAAGACTGAAATTAAAAATATCCCAATCTTAAGACTCCCAGAGCAACGCCCTCAGACCATCAGCCTGCAGAGAAGCTTTCTTTCTTAAGATGACATGAAATAACAAAGACAATAAGATTGATGCTTCTACTCTTTGAATTTTTCTAAGTGGAAAAAGAATAATGAAATCCAAAAATAGCACAGAAAAGAAAAGAAAGTTTTAAATGCAGCTGGTCTAGTCCTCAGTGTATAAGCAAAGACAGACAAGTCACTCTGAATGTGTTAGTATCTTCTTGCCTGTATTACAGACAATTATATTTGAAGACTTCACCTTTTCAGCTTGCTACACTGATTTTCTGAGACCTGAACAAGGCAGTGGTAACACTGGTAAACAAAAGCAGAGAAGGAGAAAGATAACTTAGAATGCAAAATAAAATGCATGTTAACTCCAATTTTCTATGTACTGGGGCCAAACAAGAGTTCAGATCAAAAAGGGTCATGCCAGATTGGGTCAGGTGTGGTCAGGCTAAATTGAACTCTGAATTACTCCCAGCAGAGGGTAAAGTATTTGCTAAGAAAGAATGCACTTGTATTAAACTGCATGCCACCTGCTTCTTCTTACAAAGATTGCATGTTATGAAACAAGTGTGAAAGCTCCTGTGGATTGCCAGTTATTCTGGAAAACACTGAAATGGATCTCTAATTTCCTGTTATCAATTTTGTCAATTGCATTAAAGCAAACATTACTGTATGGCTTGGCATTCTAGATGTTTCTGTTTTCTGATTGACCACAAAGACTACAGCAGCCCTGCAGGTAGGTTCCTTTAAGTTCAAAGCAACCATTGATGATTTCTGAATTAATCTACAAATTGGTCAAAATCATGCTGAGCCTGATCCAATAGGAATCAGAAGCTAGACAGTTTTCAAATGGAAGAATTGGCCAAAGGAATTAAATGTCAGATTCTTTGTTTGGGGGCCAAGTGTCATTTCCTATATCAAAACTGGCAAATGGTACGTAGGGATGTTTGTAAATTGCCCTTCACAAGTGCACTAGGCATTCCAGAGAAGGGTATTCCAATACTCCCTTGCCATCCACAGCCTTGGTTCTGAACCATTCTGCTTACTTTTAATCCACAGGACTTTCAATTGTTTTTGTGGGCACTCCCCTTTTTGGTTATGCAGTCATGCACCATGTAAGGACATTTTGTTCAATGGCATGCCACACATACAATGGTATTCCCATAGATATTATCAACTGTCGATGTTGTAACCATCTTGGCTTGTTTAAGTACACTCTATGACATTCCCACAATGACTACATTACCTAACAATACACTTCTCAGATGAAAACCTATCAATAAGCAACACACGACTATACTTCAGGCAAGATATCTGGCATGGTCTTTCTGGTGTTCCTTCATCTAGGATTCAGGTTCTGCTTCTGGCATGTTTAGGTATAAATCCCATCCAGGTTGGACCAGGTCCTATGCCTAGAAATTTTGGAGAGATGGCCTCATCACCTTCTCTCTTCTGATAACACAGGCAGCAGCCTATTGAGGTTGCCAACCTGACTCAGGTCAATCCTCATAATAAGGCTCCTACTATATTGGATTTATCACTGGAAAAAGTTACTGGGTGAAATCATGTAATTGGCTACTAGTTCACTACTTAATTCTCATTACTCTGGTTTTCCTGGACCTAATTTTTGGACTCTGAGACCATATTCACTTCCTCTTCCCATCCTTGAGAGAAGTATCAAATTTCTGCCCCTTTGAGGCTTTCTCAGAGCAATTCCTGAAAGGTCTCTGAGGAATACCAATTCATGTTTCCTAATCAGACACACACTTTCTCAGATTTTCTCTCAGATCATTACTTTGGTAGTGGTGGTGGGGTCATATTTTCTTATTTCTTCCAGTGGGGATTGTATGGTTTTATTAAGTTCTAGTACAAGTCTCCTAGACATGGTCCCTATAAGGATCAAGGCAAGTTGTTCTTCAAAACAACCTGTGTGACCAGGCTGCTTATTCTGTAACAGTCATCAACTGCTTTCACACTCGCCCAAGGTCTTGCACAGAAGCAGTAATGCTTATAGTAGTCCAGAGATTGTTATTTTTTAAGTAACTGCTAACATTAAATAGCAATCAGTACGAACTATACCTCTAATATAGAGAAATGCTTACCAAGGTCCAAAATATACTTGTTATAGGTTAGGTGTTTTATGTAGGTGGATATATAGTGAACTATCTGTGACAGTACAGGGAGGAATGTCATACTTCAATATTGTATATGGTGAAGATGTCTAACTCATTGTCCATGTGACTTTAAGTACAGTGCATGGTGAAGGAACTAAATGAGATGGATATGGATGGTCATCTTGTATGCAAGTTTGCATACAGTAATACACGATAACAGGACTCCTCAGTAAATGAACCAAAGGACATAAGCATTAGAGGGTAGCCTCAAGAGGAATATGGGATTGAATATGCTCTTCACCAGGTACCTGGCTCAGTGCCAGGCTCTCTACTAGTCATATGGGAAACGAGATGAAACAGATATGGTTTCTGTACTGCAGGAGCCCACGGTTCGCTGAAACAACCCCTGCAAAAACAAAGGCACCAATATTTAAGTATAGTCCTGTGGTACAGACTGCTAGATTAGAGTATAAGCAGAGAGAAGTCCTCAGAAAAGAGGACCAAACCTGCCTAGGGACATTTGGGAAGTTTCCAGTTAAGGCAAACTTTTTTTGTGTGCGCTAGGGATCAAACTCAAGGCCTGATGCATGCTAAGCAGAGGCTCTGCCATTGAGTTCCACCTCCAGCTCAATACAAACTTTTAAGATGATCTTTAGTAAGTAGGATTTTTTTCATACAAAAATTGAGAGGGGAATATGGCAATGGGAAATACAATTCCAAGTCATAGATGTTCCTTAAGATCATGAACTTCCTAATATTCCTTTGTAGATGGGAACATGGCACACAGCATTAAAAGTCTGCCAGAAGTAATTTAGAAAGGACATTGAACTACAAATGAAGACACTAAGTGATGTTACAGTTTAGACTTCATTCTGCAGGTAATGGGAAACTACTGATATGTTTTAAAAGACTGACATAATTAGAAAAATAGGTCTGTTTATAGGAAAAGCGGGTGTACTGAAGGCAAGAAGAGGCTGGTGTCAGGTACATCACTTCACAAATAACTGAAGCTAAGGCAATGGATGGGAGTAAATGAAGGGCAGTTCCACAGACCTGAAGGAAAAACGAAGTAGAATCCCAAAGCATCACTTACCAGCTAGGCAGACCTGCAAACAGCCTTGGAAAAGATTAACCTCCATTCCCTTAAATGAAACTTGGAGATCCTAATGCCTGCCCTGATTCCTTCACAGGGATGTGGCAAGGATCCATATACACAATTACTTTGGAAGTGTGTAACCAAAAGAAAAAGTTATAGATTAAAAAAAACTACTGATGATGGTAATAGATGTGTTTCTGTTAATTGCACATCAGGCCCAGTTCTGTACCCTCTGGCAGTTCTTCCTCCCTTCCTTCCACCAAGTCAGTGGTCATCAAGTGGATCCCTGCATTGCTAAACCAGAAAGGGCAAGTCTCCTTTGTCACTTACTTGCTCTCTTCTTCATATATTTTTCTCTACTTTTCCTTTCTTCCTCATTCCAGTCCTTGTGTTTGCCTTGCTTACTTTCCTCTGCCATTCCACATGCTCTCTGCTTCCCTTGACAGCCCACTGCCTCTTCCCCACACATTGCCCCAGACCTTCTCTCCACTCTCACAGACTTGAACCAGGCTCATTTTACTTCACTCACACCTGTGGACAGAATAACATGATTGTGCAGTACTTTGCATATATAATCTCATTTAATTCTGACATCTCTACCAAGTAAGTTACAAATGCTACAAATAAAGCCCAGGACAGCATAAGGTTAAAAATCTGATGAAGCTTCCTGAGGAAGATATAGTACATAATCTATTCAGATTCTGTAGCACTTCATAGCCCATGTGTGTACTGGTCATGGCAGGGAGTAGGGAATAGGGAGGAGGAAGTAGAACACCCAAATAAAGTACAGGCAAGTTTGTCTTTCCTTTACAATTCACACAAAAGTGTCAATTAGAGTACTGTAGGTTTAAAATGAAGCTTTCTCTTGTATGAGGTTGGATTCCTTCTATCATAAATAAAAGAAAACTAGCCCAAACTGACTTAACCAAAAGCAGAAATCACTGGTTCAGATAACTGCAGAGTCCTGGGGTAAGGTATCTTTACAGTATAGCAAGATTGAAAGACCAAATGATGTCAAAAGGACTCAGATTATTGGTTCTACCTTCTATTTTATCAGTTTTCATCTCCAAAGTTATGTTTAGCAAAAGGATGAAACAGCTCCAAATTCTCCATCTTCTTAGGCTGAAGCTCAGTCACAAAAAAAAATCTTCCCAAAATACCTCAAAATATCATTGCATCTCAATAGTTTTTATTTCATTGTGCGACTGAATATGAATAATCACTATGGTTAAAATCACATGGGTCAAATAAGATATGGTTGATGAATTACCCTCAGGTCATATGCTCCACCAACTGAATTTTGGCAGGAAGTACCACCTAATTCAAACAGACTAAAAATGGAGGCATATTCAGTAGTATAATGGAGTTCTGATGGAAACAGAGTCATAATCTAACAGATCAAAGTGCTTTAGAGGATATAGGACAAACTTCCATGTTTGAGAGGAAAAAAAAAAGCACAGTTGGGTTATTTTTCTAAGAGAAAAAAAATCTTTTTGATTATCTGGGCACAGTGGCACACACCTGTAATCCCAGTAGCTCAAGAAGCTGAGGCAGGAGGATCACACATTGGAGGCAAGCCACAGCAAGGCCCCAAGCAACTTAGGGAGACCCTGTATCAAAATTTTAAAAAAAGAAAGAAAAGGGCAAAGGATGTGGCTCAGTGGTAAACTGTCTCTGTGTTAAATCCCTAGTACAAAAAAAATTTTTTTTATTTGAAATATCTTAACCAGGGCTAAGGTAGTACATCAGTGGTAGAGCACTTGCCTCTCAAGTGTGAGGCACTGGCTTTGATCCTCAGCGCCACATAAAAATAAATAAAATAAAGGTACTGTGTTCATCTACAACTAAAAATATTTTTAAAATGTCTTAATCAGTGGAAATGTATTGTCTCACCTTCCAGAAATCCTGAGACAGGCAATTCCTGGGTTATTTCATTTACCAGTGGAACCAGGGTTTCTTTACTTCCTGGCATTCATCCCTCCATGGCTGCAACAGTTACAGGCATCACATCATCACATCTTCCTTCAGCCATCCAAAGACAGAAAGTGAAATTTCTCCTTTACTCTTTCCTATTTATCAATAAGAAATACCTTTCCCCAAAGTCTCATAGTAGACATTCCCTGCTACCGTTTGAAAGTGTTTCTTCCAAAATTCATGTGTTAAAACATAATGGCCAAAGTGGTAGTATTAAGAAGTGGGGCCTTAAAGAGGAAATTAGGTCATGAAGGCTCTTACTTCCTTAATGGGGTTAAGGCTCTTATAAAAAGGGCTTTGTGCAGCATTCCTCTCTTTTGTCCTTCTACCTTCTATCATTTGAAGACAGAGTTCCTCCCCTCTGGAAGATGCAATAAGGAATGACATTTTTGGGGAAGGGGTACCAGGGATTGAGCTCAGAGGCACTCAACCACTGAGCCACATCCCCAGCCCTATTTATTTAGAGACAGGGTCTCACTGAGTTGCTTAGTACCTTGCTTTTGCTGAGGCTGGCTTTGAACTCAGGATCCTCCTGAGCCACTGGAATTATAGGTGTGTGCGCCACCACACCTGGCAGGAGTCATTTTAAGAGCAGAAAGCAGTCCTCATCACCAAACACAAAATTCCTGGCACCTTGATCTTTGACTTCCCAGTCTCCAAAACTGAGAAATAAATTTATATTGTTGGAAGGACCCCTCGAATTACTACTTATATTGTGTGTACCTTGCTTTTTTTTGAAAATTAAAAGGCTCCTCCTTATGTCACCATAAGAGGGTCCAAGGATATCTCTGGGAACAGAGATCTCTACTAGGAGCTTCCAGGTATTTGACTTATTTTAGGAAAAAAATTTAAGGATGTGTTATGTAAGAATATCACAGCAAGAGATTTATTATACAGGCAAAGTATGCACTTAAGAATGGGAATGTGGGTGACCACAGAGAGTGAGGAGCAGCACTCTCATCCTCTGGGTTTCTAATATTTATTAAGTAGCTATGTGACTAAACTATAAGGGGAGCTAAGTTGGATTTATGCAATTTTGTTCCAGTTCTCCTGTGCTTGTGCATAGCCTTTGCATGTTTTAACCCTGCTACTTAGGTCATCTTGCAAGCTGTGGGCAAGAATGCAAGATGAGTTGTTCATTTTGCACTGCAACGTTTCACCATTTCACCAGGCCTCCCTTGTGAAACTCAGGGCTCCCTTTGAATCCCTAATTCCTTTATCATAGGTTTTGTGAGCTAGTACCTCACAACTGTCTTACCTCATCCAAGCCCTGCTCAGCATACTCCCAATGTGAACAAATTCAAGTCTTTTAGGATAACAGAAGTGAGAAATGACTTTTAAAATAAACAACTGCATTTCAGTGCCAGCCACATCTCTATCACCCATCAAGAATGCATATGAAGCTCTGGTCAGACTTGTGCCATTTAACTTATGGGCATTTAACATCTTTGGGACTTTTTACTGGATGACCTTCAAGGTTCCTCCTAGTTTTGAAGTCTGGGGAATCTTGTCAGGTACTGTATAACCAAATTGACATTTATGGCCTTATCTACTGTTAAAGAAACCAAACAAGACACTGACATTATTTGAGTCCACAAGAGAAAAAATACTTACATCTGGCTCCCATCCTAACTTATCAACCTCCCTCTCTATTATCACCTCTCCCACCACTAACCCACACATTCACAATAAATCGCTTACCTTTTGATTATGTTTTCCAGGTAGAAAACTATATTAGACATGGTGGTGTCCTGCCTAACTTATCCACTTCCAGGGCTGAAGTCCTCATTTTCTCAGCCGCTGGTAGTGCTGGTGACTGATTTCTCTCAGTTGAGTCCATTTCCAGGAATTCCTCAAAGCTGATAAGAGATGCCTCACTCAAAATCATGACTCCTTCTCTGGGATACCAACATTCAATAACTGAAGGGGTGTTTGTGGGAGGCAGCTGTGGAATAAGTAATAACAACCCAGGTCTCTCCCTTGATTTGAGATCACCCTGAAGGGATACTTCAGCTCCAGAATTCTCTGTTCTGTTGGTTGAGACCTTTGTTATGACATTGTCAAGCATAACTTCTGCTTAATCCTGGTTCCTTCACACCCCACAGGTATTTATCCTGAGAACCCACCCAAAAAATTCCATACAACATTGCAACTCAAGAGTTTAAATTAGGGCTGGGGATATAGCTCAGTTGGTAGAGTGCTTGCCTCACAAGCACAAGTTCCTGAGTTCTAATCCCCAGCCCTGCCCCCCAAAAGAGTTTAAATTATAGGAAACAAGAATTGTAGGTTTTTTTGGTGATAATTATAGGCATTTCTTTCTGTTTTTTATTTAATTCCAATTTTTTTTCCTCTTTCTGGTTACACAGACTTATAAAGGTATCACCTTTAAGTAAAATAGCACATAGTAAACACACACAGTTGAACACATTTCTTAGTGCTAAAGGGATAATGATGTCCCCTAAATTATTTTGGTAGGATTAACAAGCTCCAAACAGTAGTGCTTGAAATCAAAGCCACATGACAAAAATCTGGAGTGATTTTTCTCTTTGGGTACATGATGAATTCCTCATTTGCAACTGAATACCTTAAATTAGAGTCCTAATTCTGAGAGCCTGTATTCGACTATTTGGGAGAATAGTCCCCCTATTGGCTATTTATGGATACTGAGAAGTAGTCCTTTTCATTGAAAACATTCATTTTTCATAATGCATTTGTCCTGTAAGTTTCTGCTCTCAAAATTAAGTAGCATTTAATAGTTCTCCTTGACCTGAGTGTATTAATATATGCTTTCCATTAATTTGAAAATTATATACTTCACTGGGCTTGCAATTGGTCCAGAGGGGGATTCTGGCAGCAAGTGAGCAAGCCTTTGCCCCAAGGGTCTTGTGTCTGCATTTCTAACCAGAGATCATGCTGATTGCTGAATTCTTTACATTGAAACAAAGAAGGCACATATTTCCACTGACTGCCTCTATACTGTTTAATTGAAGCAACATGTCAGCAGTGGATTCATTAAATCTCAGCAATTACTCGGGTTGATCATAAACAATCTATTTGGTTGGTTATGATGACAGATATAACAGGATGTCCAAACAGTGATTCATTACTCAGTTTCTTGTTCATCTTAGTTATTAGATGATAGCAAACCTCACTGTTTCATGGACAACGATTTCTGAAAACAAATGCTTAAGAAACCTATTTTATTTTTTTTAAACACACTACCCATAGGTGAGAGCTAGATAACTTTCAACCTGATAAGGGCAATACCTTCTTAAATGATTCCTCTCCAAACTCTTCAGATATTTTTACTCTTACATTTTAAATTTCACAGGTATTCTTTTTTTTAATAGAAAAATCTATAGAAATTGGTAACAGAAAAGGGATGATCCTATAACAAAAAACACCAGAAGTATATGGCATCACATCATATGCCAGATAGCTTGATGACAAAAAGACACAGGTGGGATAACTAGGGATTTTGATCTATTTAATTGAGTGGCAAAACATTTGGTAATACAACCAGTGCATTAACTTAATTGCAGATGAGGCAACATACTTGGTATTATAATGAAAGTGGAGAGAAATTAAGTGTTAGACAGATCTTATGGTTTGAGTGCATCCCCCAAAGGTTCACATGTTCAAATTCGATCCCCACTGTGAGGTTCTGAGAGAATGGAAACTTAACAGGACCAGCGTTTAGAGGTGGAGAATTTGCTAATTGATTTGGGTTAAATATGATCATCAGGGTGGAGCCCTCATGATTTAATACTGGTAGCTTTATAAGGAGATGGTGAGAAACCGGAAGAGACACACACAAGAACTCCCAGTCTCCGGTAGACTCTGCCAGGAAGAAGACCATCACAAGATGTGGGTCCTTGAGCCTCCAGAACTGTGAGTTAAATGAACTTCTCTTTATACAATTAAAAATGAATAAAGGGTTAAAGGCAAAGATTCTGTTGGCTGTGTTTGACAATATATGAGAAAGATGGCCTAAAATTAAGAAGCTTATTTTTGAGGAGAAATGAGAGGAAAAAGGAGAATCCAGAAATTGAGGACCTTGCAAGTTGGAAAAGCCATTTTACTACATGCAAAACATAAATTATCAGAGGATGAGAAACAGACTTAAACATTTAAATGCCTCATAAAACTTCTCAAAATCGCTCTAGGCAGAGAACAAATTAAAGGCTGGTTTTCTGAGAGGCATGGGGTAAAGATATAAGGAAATTAGGGATATCTGAAAATTATGTCTAGAAGAAACCTTGATTATGGCTACTTTCTCACAAAAGTAACTAGATGCCCCGAGATTACTAAATCTACAGGTAATGGTATAGGGAAACCATAAGCCTAGACAAAAGTGCCTTGGACCATTCTAAACATAAAACAGACCTGGATCCTCTAACCTTCCATGATAATGAAATAGACTTCAAAGATTCTGCAGCCCCTGAGGCTGGGGGTATAGCACAGCTGTAAAACTGGTGCTTGGCGTGTACATGTTCCTGGGTTCAATTCCCAGCACACAAAAAGAGAATTTGCTTTTTTAGCACTCATTTCAGATGTGGTCAAGAACAATGAACAAGAAACAAACTCCCAGAAGGTAGATCCAAGAGCCATGGAGATCAGTGAACAAGGGAGTTTCCTCCAAGTGAAGAATCAGTTTGATCAAGGAGCTTTCCCACCCCATGTGCAGGATACCTTCATAGGGTCATCTCAAACTTGTCACAATCTACTGAATACTCTGTCTCCCATTCCCCTTTCTAACTGGGAATGGTATTAACTTTTTCTGTGGTTAAATTTGACACATATCAATTGCTTATAACAATCATCCATTTCTCAATGAGAGTTTTCAGCTATGGCTCAATGAGGTTCAGCTTCAGGCTACTGGCAGCATTTGGTCAGCTCAACATGTCTAATTCTGGGACACAGGATCAAGGAGCAACAGCTACAAAAATCATGTTCTCATCCAAATGCAGAATGGAAAGAAGAGTGAAAGCTAAGCCACACACGCACATTTAAAGCCTCTAGTCTTAACATAAGTTAACATAGCCATATGTTTTAACTGTTCATATTTCATTAGTCAAAACAAAACACCTGGCTAAAACCAAAATCAGCAAAGTGGGGAAATACACTCTGCCCTCAGAAGCCCATTGTTAAGGATAGGAAGAAAAGGGAAAATTGTAAACATAACATACCACCAGAATATTTATTGCAGTCACTTGCCCTAGTTCTACCCTTTATATTATTTTGGGTTTGTGTGAGTGTGCCCATAGGCTGCCAGGGCAAAAATGTCCACATCTAGAGCAGGTAACAACCACCACTTATTCTGAGTGCTTAAACTTTTGAGTTAGAGACCATAGGTAGATGGGATTTAGAGATGTATCCCTTAGCAAGTGGGGAGATACCCTTTTAAAGTAGAAAGATAAATGAACCAGTTTGAGAACTAAATGACAGCTCTGGCAGAGACAATGGTTCATGTCACAGTAAATAGGATGTGCCCCATCATCCATTTATGGTTGAAGTTGCATGTCAGCCCTACATATAACTACAAGTTTTTTTCCTAATTGTAACCTTGTGGCTGCCATCTGTTCAAACAGAAACTCCAGTGTCCTGACATGTCCCCATTTCCAAAATTATATTTTAGATTTCCTGAAACATACTCTAGAATCCTTCTATTACTGTTTTACCTTTTAATGTATTCGCCAGCCTTGTGTACTCTATAATCATTTAATTTTCTACAAATTACTTATTTATAGCTTTCATTTAGGATAAGCTACATTAAGTTATACAAATACAGTTCTATTTCTGATCTTAGTGGCCTATAGAACCACTAAGGTTCATCAACCAAACTAAAGGTTGGTTTCTCAAATTACACTACAAGTCCATCACAGGTCATGTAGGGGCTTCATTAATCTTGGCTCCAGTACCTAAGCTGATGGAAATGTCACTATTTAGTAGCCATAATACAGGCAAAAGCCTTAGTGGACAGAACACAGAATTTGGTAAGGCACACAATGACTCCTAATTTTCCCTAGAAGTGATGTGTGATGCTTTTGCTCATGCTTCATTGGCCAAAGCAGGCCATGTGCTCATATCTAATTACAGTAAGCTGGGGAATTAAGATCCCCTGAGAAGGGGCACTACATATTAGGCAACAATGAAAAATTTCTAATGCGGCCTAAACTTCCAGTTAAACATTGGTTTCCTTCTTTCCCCATGTCAGCACATTTTACCCTCTCTTCACAGGAGACGATGTTAACTACCATCCAATCATTGTTTCAAGTTCAAAATCAGTACTTCAGAGTTTAGGGTGATAAATGGTAGCATCTGTATCAGAAATCCACATTGCCAATATACAATGGTAAAAGAGGCATAGGAAAACCACTTTAAACACTCTCATTTGAAAAGTGGAAAACTGAGAGACATAAAGCAGTCAGTAGGCCACAGAAATGATGAAATCATATTGGGCAACAGATGCTTAAAGGGACCTCTGCCCTCATCTTATAGAATTGTGGTGTTAATAGGCCCTGGTTGTCCTTCCCTTAAATTGACAGTAGCTCTTCTCTCAATTATCCAGGAGGTTCTTCCTTTGTAATTATGCTTCTTGGTCATACATAAGGTTGATATGAGGAAACTTTTTCTTTCCTGGAAATGTAGTAATTTTGGTGGCCTGCTTCTCTTCCCAATGAGGCTGTAGTTTCATGTATCATTTTAAGTCTCAGTAACAAACTATTTAATCCAGGTTCATGATCTCTTTGACAGTATATATTTTTTTAATAAAAAAAAGTCAGTTTCTTATCAATTGCATTCTGAATAGTTCTATATGCCCGTAACCACATCCATATCTCTTTTCTAGATGTTCCTCTTTCAACTTGAGTACCTTAAGTTCATAGCTTTCTATAGGAATACCATATCCTTAGTCTCTTTTTTTCTTGAGCCATTTTGCCCAAATGAAGGATGACATACACTTAGTTGAACCCTTAGGAATCTTAAATCTACTGAGGTTTTTACAATGGATGTGAGAATTCTATCCTTAATTTGACATTTCTGCTTAAAAAGATCTTTAAAAAATTTACAAAAGGCATGGAGAAGGCCATGTATTTTGCTTTTTCCTAAGAGCATGCAAGACAGATTAAATCTGTTTTATTGCTTAGACTTTGATTCTGCTTCACAGTTTGAAATTTAAGCTCGGTTTCTATCTCTATAGGTCCATTCCTATTTCCAAATCCCTTTCACTCATGACTTAAAGCCAGCTAAAAATCTAAGTTTATCTCCTATAATAATTTGATATAGATTGTTATTAGTACATGCACTCATTGTTTTTCAAACTCTTCCCCTAAAACCATATTATATGCATGATCTGTCCTTCAATATACTGTAGATAAGTTTTACTGAAACTTTCTCTGTCACTAGACATCTCACTGATCTTCTTGCTTCTGAGTTTTCTCAGTGCCTAGAACATAACCTTTAAATCCATGCTATTTTACAGATTCTGTTGCAACAGCACCCATATTATGGTACAGATTCCTGTATGAGTCAGGATAACCTATGTTAAGTTACTATGGTCTGAATGTTTGTCTCCCCCACTCCCTTGCCAAATTAACATGTTGAAAATTAATCACCAATTATGAGATACTGGGAGGTGGAACATCTAGGAGGTTATGAGGTCAGGAGGGTAGAGCATGAATGTTCTATAAAAGGGCCCTAAGGAGCTTGTTTAAGTCACTGAGGGCACAGCAAGGTGTCATCTACAACTAACAGAGTCTTTACCAGATACTGAATCTATGGAGCTCTAATCTTAGACTTCCCAGCCTCCAGAACACTAAGCAATAAAGCAATAAATTTCTGTTTGTAAATTACCCAGCCTGTAGTATTTTTGTTATAGCAACATGAACGGACTATGACAATGTCAATAAGCCCTCCATTTCAATGATTTAAAACAAAGTTATGTTTCATGCTCACATTGTATTACAATCTGGGTTGGTCGGAAGGAGCCACTATCTTGAATATTGCTGTTTTCTGTGCAGAAGCTATAAAGACCATGGCAAATCAAAAATAATTCTTCAAGTTTGTCTATAAGTGACACACTTCATTTACCAAAGCACATTATATGGCCATGCATGAGTTCACAAAGACGGTAGCCTAAGAACTCAACTAGCTTCACTTATGTTTGAAGAGATTGTACTGGAAGCATGAGGATGGATATAGACAATCCCTAGGAGTCTCTGCCTGAAAGCAGCTAGAAAAGGGACCTCAGTCCTACAAACACAAGGAACAAATTTTGGCCAACAAACTAAATTAGCCCAGAAGCAGATTCATCCCTGGAGTCCCTGGAAAGGAAATTGTTTTGGTCAGAAATCAGAGCATGGCTCAGTTGCATCCTCTGATTACAATCTCCTAAGAACAAAATCGAGGAGCCATGCTATACTGACTTGTGACCAAAAGAAGTATGTGATCATAAATGGTGTCTTTTTTATCATTACTCTGGTAAAATGTACACAAGGCTTACCATTTTAACCACTAACATCCATCCAAAAGTTTTTCATCATCTCAAATTGAAACTTCATACCCATTACATAAAACCCCCTCATTCTTTCCTCCCCACAACCCATGGTAACCTCTGGTATACTTTCTGTCTCTATGTATTTGCCTACTCAAGGTACTTCCCAAGTAAAAGTGTAATCATAATATTCGTCCATCTGTGTCTGGATTATTCACTTCACATAATGTCATCAAGGTTAAATAGGTGGTTTTCTAAGGCATGAAAACAACCCACATTGCTTCCTGTAATTTGTTACAGCAATAGTGGAATAAGAATGTAGGTGTATAGACTCAAACAAATCTTCTATTTTCACCTGAAGTAGAACTCATCATTAAAAGATTTGTTTTACCTTTTTTGTGACATGAAAATATCAACATTATTATACTGTGAATTTTGGTGCCTCACGTCCTATAGGCCTTCTACCCCAGCCATTAATGTAAGGAATAGCTTTGCTTGTTATGACTGGACAACTTCTCTTTTCATATTCCTTTGTATATTCATGATTCTGGGCCCCAGAGCTTCTAGATGCTGACACAGTAGAGGCATCTGTAGAAACTGGCTTGGCACTTGGACAAGTTCTAATGCCAAGTATTTCTGGAGTTAGTACTACATAAAGCAAACCAATCACCAACAGGACAGTAGGAGCTAGTGGGTAATACTTCCTTCATCCAGCCCTCTAAAAGATAACTCACAGAGCATTTTTTTATGTCCTCAGAAACTGGACAGGAACTGGTGGCCACAGTGGTAACCAAATCAAGAAAGCACCACTGAATTAGCTTTTACTCTTCCCAGTCCTTCATTTCTGTTCTTTCAGACCACTTCCCAAAATAACTTCATGTGAGCCCTTGCTCTGAATTCTGGGGGAAAATCAGATTAAGACAATTACAACAATAATTGCTCATTGGTAAAATTTAGATAAGACAGTAAAGTGAAGAGAAAATTTCTAATTCCACCCCAGAAACAATCAGTGTTAACACTTGAATTTAGACTGTTTATGAACCCCTAATGGATCTGAACAATAGCCTACCAATTTGGACTTCCAGCCCACAATGCCTGTCTCAGTGACTAACATGAAATTCCATGCTTAATTGCATTAGATAGCCACTGCATAAAGTGTAATTAGCATTCCTGAGCCAAAAGGATCTGGAAGGGACCACTTCACATTTGCAATTTAGGGAATATTACCATCTTTTTCTAAAACATCTATATTTCTTTAGATAATATGAGAGATTTTCACTTGTTATTATTTCTCCCATAAATTAGTTTTAGGAATTTGGTAAGAAGATGTTAAAATAACTTTTCTGGAGCAGTGAAATAGGGTCCTGAAAGTGATTTTCATTACTTTTTCCTGTTGTTTTTATACAACTGATACCCTAAAGGGACATTTGCCAAACGTTGTAATTCAAGATTGCAGATGTAACTCCCATGACTGCACTGACATGAGGATCATTTGGAAGAATACATCCCTCAGTATAATGTGAAATTAAACTCCCAACCTTGAAGATGGCATAATCCTCTCATTAAAGAGCAAACAATATGGAGTCGTTAAAAGAAAGAGGGAAAACAAAGAATTTTTTGAGGGAATAAAACAAACAAAACTTTACACATTTTGCCTTTCTGGAAGTCTTCCATGTTATACAAAAAGATATTTTCAGAAGGAGATTTTCCCTGGAGGGGCTAACAAAGCAATGTCAGTGAATACAAAAGCAGGCAGGCTCTGGCACAGAGGCCAAGGCCTAGCCCTGGCTGGTAAATGAGGACCTGCTAGAAAGTCAGTATTTCAAATCCCCTGATGCACAGCCCTGCTTCATTGAGTGCAGGAGTTTTTTCTCAATTTCTATTGAAAAGAAAGTGGGGGAAAATCACAGTCTCCTTTGAAAAACCATGGCAGGAAAATGGAGTACCCTCCTGGGGCAAAAGGGGAGAAATGGAGCTGCCACCAGGAGACCATAGCCACTTTCTTTTCACACCAGAACCACTGGTTAAAAAAATGTGTTCATGATGTTGACATATGGCTAAGAAAGTATATCATTAATAATTCAAGAAAATAAAAGTCATTCTAGAGTGAAAACCTGTCTACTTTGTAGGATTTGTGCAAAATAAATAGTAATGCTGTGAAAAGCATAAACAAAAATAATAATTTATTAATAAGTCATTTCTGTATGCTTTCTTTGCCTTGTTAGTAAAAATTTGCACACAGTAAAATATAAGAAAGCTACTATCAGAATGAAAGATACTGGTGTTTATTGGTTGCTGGGTTTTCTGGCAGTTTAAGGGTCTCCTTATATTTTGTGTCCCCAAAGTGGTTCTATTGCCTTTCCTATTAACAATCACACAATTTCATAGTAAGAACAATTTCCACTTCAGGTTTTACTCGTTCCGTGGTCCACATGAGCCAATTTGTTCAGGAAGTAATAACAGCACTCTTCCCGTATCTGTCTCCAGGGGAAATTCAGTGGAGCTCCCTCACCACTACCCTTTCAAGGTTTGTTCCGTTGTATTATACTCAAAGACAATTCCACAACAACAAAGTATGGTGATCCTTCAATTTCCTTTTTACTGCATTCTCAGATCCTCTGTGGTCACAAAATGTTGTACTAAGGAAACACAGCATAAGACCAGTAGCCCATGTGGTTCTGAAGAGCCAATCCACTGTAGCCTCATTTCAATCAGTAGCTTGATACAGCCCAACAGGGCTTAAGGATTGTCACAAATATTTTTTTTCTTTTCTTTTCTTTTCTTTTTTTTTTTTTTTTTTTTTTGTACCAGGGGTTGAATTTACCAAGGGCACTTAAACACTAAGCCACATCCCCAGCCCTTTTTCTAAATTTTATTTAGAGATGGGGTCTCCCTGAATTGCTTAGGGTTTTGCTAAGTTACTGAGGCTGACTTTGAACTCACGATCCTCCTGCTGAGCAGCTGGGATTACAGGCAATTGCCAGCATGCCCCACACAGAAAAACCATTTGACAGCTATGAAAATATGGTAGTTATGCAAATGATCAAAGATCAATGACTGATACTAAAACATATTATCTCTACTTCAAGTCTACAAATCAAAAGATAATAGTATGGATCCCTGATGAAGAAGGAATTTGTAATGAATGACTGTGAACATTAGGGGAGGAAGGATAGGTAGGAAGAACAAAAGGTGCTAAGGAGGGTGGGTTGAGGGAAGGGAAAAAAGATGGTATGGAGGGAGGGCTGAGGAAGTAGTGAGAGACAGGGAAAGAATGGAGAAGCAGGGACTGCGTTCAGCAGAACACATTAAAAGATAACTTTAAGTCTGGGGTCCTAGCTCAGAGTACTTGCCTAGTGGGTATGAGGCACTGGGTTTCATCCTCAGCACCACAAAAAAATAAAGTTTAAAAAAGACCATTGTAGTTGTGGATCTACTGTCAATAGAATGAAAATATAATACATGGAATGGGAGAAAATATAAATCATATATCTGATATAAGGTATTAATACCAAACAACAATCCAATTAAAAAACAGGCACGGGGATTGAATACAAATGGCCAATCAGAACATAAAAATATGTGTATCATCACTCTTCATTAGGAAGAGGCAACTAAAAACCACATTGAGTGCTGTGTGTACAGCTCAGTGATGGAGCTCTTGTCTAACATTCACAAGGCACTGGACTTAATCAGCACTCCAAAAACAAAACATGCAATGACATACTACTTCATATCCATCAGGAACGAAGTATTATAAAAATAAATCAAAAACAAGAAAACAAGTGTTGGTGAGGATGTAGAGAAATTGGAACTTAGCTGCATCATTAAAAAGAATATAAAATGGTGCAGTTGCTGTGAAAAACAGTATATGATTCCTCAAAAAATTAAATAGTTACCATATGGTACAGCTATTCCACTCTGGAGAATATTACTAAAAGAATTAAAAGCAGAAGTCTGAACAGACATCCATCCATCTATGTTCATAACATTATTCATGATAGCCAAAAGATCAAAGAAACCCAAATGTCCATCTACAAGTTTATGGGTAAGCAAAATGTGGTATCCACAGAAAATGGAATAGGAATATTGTTCAGCCTTAAAAGAAAATTCTGACAGCATGAAAGAACCCTGAACACGTGCTTAGTGAAATAATGACAAAAGGATAAAACTGTATGATTCCCCTTATATGAGGTCCCTAGAGCTGTGAAATTTATAGATAGGAAGTAGAACAGTAGTAGTCTGGGCTGGAGCAGGGGTTATGGGAGTTAGTATTTAATAGGGGCAGAGTTCTAGTTTGGCAAGTATGGAAATAGATGGGTGCACATGTGAATGTACTTAATGACACTGAACTATACACTTATCATGGTTAAAATGTAAAATGTGGTGTATATTTTACCACAGTCTTATACACATGCACACAAACAGGACAGGATTGAACATGCTACAGGTAAGCTAATGGAAAGGGAAGAGCCAATTGTACAACAATTTAAATAAGCTAAAGAGATGTATTTTTTTCTTTTTTCCAAAATGAGTCAAATCATGTTGCTATTTTAAAAATTCATCTTTGATTCTTCTTCTGCAACTGCTCCCAATAACTTGTCCTGTAAAGCTATAGTTTCATGTAAATCATATTTGAAATAAATTTTTAAAAGACTATTTTAGTAGTATAAGGTATGGATTAGAGAAAAGAGAACCCAAGATAACTTGCAGGAAGAATGCATAGAGTCCTGATGAATCCAGTAGTAACCCCATAAGCCCACAATGAAAGAACATAAAACTCATGAACAATTTTAGGCGTGTATGTGTGATGTTTTAAGGCCAGATCACTCTTAAGAAATCACACAGAAACAGCAACCATCATCTCGCCGGAAATTCCCATTTCTGTTTCTGGCTCAAAAGGACCAGATTAAAAACAAAGAATATCCTGCTCTGTTTAGTAGGTGTGATATTTGGGAAACCTATTATGCTAACCTAGATGGTAAATTTACCCTAAGCACATATCTTCCAAGGACTGCAGATACAGAATTAGATTAACAAATCTAATCAACCAAATACAAAATTCAACATTCTTGTGGTAGCTGGCTAAGAGAAGGTGATAAATCTTAACTTTCCTCTCCTGGAAGCACCTAGTACTAACTTTCTGATTGTGGTCGCCATACTTAGGATGCTAGAAACAAGGGAAATTCATCTATCCCATTTCCTCAATTCCATTCCCTGCCCATCAGAAACCCCCTAGCCAGAGCTATGCTGGTTGATAGTAGCAGTATTCTCTTCAAAGTGACAGTATATGCAAACACCTGTCTTATTTTGTGATGAAAAAAACCTGTTTGTGTATGTGTGTATAGTAACAAAAAGTGCATTTACTAGCCATAAAGTAACTTCAAATGCTTACTGAGGCCTGCTTTAACTAAACAAGATCTCTCCACCCAACTCCTCCCCTCCCCATTCCAGGGTACATTCCTCTACCAAATTCAGTCTCCAGGAAGCTGATACCCTGACTTGCTGTCCACAAAAAGTAAGCCCATTCACCAACAAGGGGGGAAAGAATAGAGAATTTCTGATGTTGGCCTAAGCTTCCTATGAGAACAGATGAGGGCTTCAGAGTTTAGAAGGACGCCTGCAGCAGCATATCATTTTGGTGGGAGATTTGTATTGCTTAACTAGGGGCCTAAGAGTAAGGGAAGGAGCCCACTGAATGTGGGCCCAGTTCCATTCTCTGGAGGCATATTTGCAAGACAACACAGTAGGACACAGGGATTGTAGCTGCCAAATTATAGGAAAAAAGACAAGAATTGGGATGACAATGAAAGTAATCATCTCCTGCAGTTATAAAAAGAAACTCCTGTGTTTTGGAAGTACTAATGCCTTTATACCAATCAGTTTTACATCTGCTGCAAAACTGTTTTTCCTACTGCTATTAATAGGTCAATTTATAAATCATAAAATATACTAGCTCCTACACGTGATGTTTTAATATCAATAGTAACTCCCATAATTCCTTCATAATTTTTACTCCTTCATAATTTTTACTAAACATGGAGACATTTTCTGCACTGTATTCCTATGCTGGATGGCCTGGGGCTTTCAATTTACTGAGAGTAAAATCTCAAGAGATAGATTCCTATCTCATACTGCCACTATTTAAGGTCAAATGATAGACCAAGACACTCATTCACTTGAACTCATTCTTATCACCGTTTACACACAAAGTGAAGAAAAAATACATACATGGAAATGATTTAGTTGCTAGCAATTATTGTTACTGTAAATTCTATACTTGTTGCTCAAAATAGGATAAATAGTATAATCACTGAATAAATTTGGAATCCATTCTTCCTTTGGTAATGTACATTTATGAATAACAGCAACAGTCTTAAATTCCAAGGCCGTATGTTCCTAGAATCATCCTTCTCAGCATTAAAAAGAGATTACACTCCATTTATGTATGATTTATCAAAATGTATGAATGTACTCTACTGTCATGTACAACTAATTAGAACAAATAAAATTTTAAAAAAGAGTGAATATCTTTTAGTACCAAGTATAAGGGTATGTCTTATAGGAAACCACTGTCTGTGAATTCCCCTTATAAGACTGCAAATAAATCAGCAGTGTGTTCTCTTTGTTTAATGCAGTGCTCTAGGCTATGTGGGCTGTGAACGATGGATTATAAGAACCTGGAGACTGGACTGAAGAGCAGTTGCTCCTATAACCAACCAGTCCACAGACAGACACTTGGAACCAGGTTGGATTTTATTTAGGATGGCTAGAAGGTGAATTCTCAGTAGGAGAGTTAAATTATTGGATTAAATCAGAAATTCTCTACCCGACTGCACCTAAGAATCATCTGGGGGTCTTTGAAAAAAATGCTGATGTCCAGGGTCTCACTCCAGAACAATTAAACTAGAAATTTCTGGGTTGGGCCCCAAGTATCAGTATTTTTAAAATATTCCCCTTGTGATTTTAATGTGTAACCAGAGTTAGAAACAACTATTTTAAATGGTACCCAGAAGACTTATTAAGGGGAATAGCGAATACGCCTATAACCTGATTCTTCAAAGGTTGTCTGGGGAAACCAACATTTAAAGGTGCTTACTGGAGGACATACAAAAATGCAGTGAATTTTTTTCAAGATTTTTTTTTCTCCAAAGGAAGCCATACTTCCAGCTAAAGGCAGCTGCATTTAAAATGTTAGAGGTGACTTTCTTTTGACCTCTGTAAATAGACCACCTTCTTCCTTATGTAGCTTTCTATAGGATTTTATAACCACATAAACAACAAAAAAAGGATAGACTTCCCTTCCATGCTCTTCACTCTGACAGTTATTTTATTAATACAAAATTTGGTATTTATCTCAATTTTCACATTTATTAGCTTTTCATGAATCAAAGTCTAGGTTCTTAAATCAAAAAAAAGAAAAAATGTAAAAAGTAAACAAAAACCAAAGTAAATAGAGTAAGAGAGTTTTCCCCCAATTTCTCATCCCATCCCTCATGATGAATCAACCTGGCCCTCAGACCCAAGGCTGATTTCCTGGCTCCTGAATGAAGCCCTGGCAAAAGGGCATTCTTCCTTTGGCAGTGATGACTCTGTTACATGGACAAAGCAGCATGAGCCACTATAAAGCCTTCTAGCACTGTGGTTTCCTCTGACAAATTAACACTAACCTACTGCACAGTGTTCTTAGAAAGGTTCAGTGTATGAGAGATGTGTGCTGAAGCCTGATCCATTAGCTGAGGGAGTGAGCAGTAATAAGAAATAACATTTAGTGGTTGAGAGCTTTGACTCTTAAAAGGTAAGTGAGCAGGTGAAGCAGTGGGAGTGTAGTTTAAGGCAGGATGAGGGGCACATTTATTCTAGGCCACTATAATCAAGGTAGAGATAAAATACAAGATGGCATGTTCAGACAACAAGCATGGCTGGAAAACAGTGTACAAGGGAGGTGGGGGAGAGAAAAGACTGGAGAAATAGGTACGAAGCACATGAGAGGAATGGAGAGGACACGAGATTGAGAAGTATGGAGAGCACTCGGGAAGCCACTAAAATGATCCAGGCAAAAGTTGATGAGGGCTGAACTTAGGGCAGTGGCATTAAGAATGGAAAGGAGCTATCAAATACACAGAATGAAGATGAGTGAGTGATGGAGAAAATCTGAAGGTAAAGTCTAGTCTTCCTGCCTGACTGTAAGGGAGGACACATGCATTGTGTTACCCCCAGCAGCAGGAACCTGGCAAGATGATCCATTTAGGGTAGGTTTGCTACATAAAATATAGGACTCCCAGTTAAATTTCAGATAAGCAATGAATACATTTTTAATCTGCAAAATACGGCAGATATAGTAAAGAAGGGTCAGAGTTGAAAGTGTCTTGTATTTAATGAGACAGCAGAGACAGAGAAGCAGAACTAGCCTTGAGTCAAGGTATTGTATTTTTCATAGAAACAAGACACAGCAGAGTCAACAAAAGATCTTTCTTTTGAGCACTTATGGTGATAACTTTGCTTACTGTACCATATATATGTAAGAATTTTCCCATTTCAATCTGATGCTGGGTAATTTACTTCATGTTGCCATAGTGAAATATTCAACTTGGGCTTAAAAAACAGTACTGTGGAAGTCAAGAAAAAAATAGAATCTTACTGACAGCACATTTATGTACCAATTTGTTTTTCAAGATATTCTGGTCATATTTAGACCAAGAAAATCATGATTTCCTAAAATATACTCAATCAGATTGATGTTCTTTACTATACATTTAATTCTGAAAATGTTAATGCTCATGGTTCATTCGATCTCCTCATTAAAATGACATTTTTCTTTGCAATTCTGACTTAAGTATGGACTGGGGAAACAAATTTTTATAGACACAGGAAGTTGCTAGGCTGACAAGAAAGACGGTTTTCTCATAACATGTTCTACTTTTCTAGAAAAATACTACCTAGTTATTGTCACTGAAATACCTCCGAGTGAAATTAGAGATTTTTCTTCCATTTGTTTAGGGCAGTGATAAAGTAGGTAGGATGATATATTTTTTATCAAGTCAAAACACATAAATACAAAGAAGAATGGGAGATTCAACCAAAGAGAAACTACTGATTGGCATCTGTAAGTCCAGTAGAAGCTATATGTCTTAATGGTTTTCAGAATCGAGAGCTTTCTATAGGCTGGGTTGCAAAGGAGAGGCATAAAGAATTGAGATCCTTAGAATATGTGTAATATTTAAAAGACATCATCTAGAGAGCAAGAAGGACATTCCAAGAGGAAGAGCAGCTTGGCAAATGCATCAAGTCTGAAACTTGCCATAACCTAGTACATTCACATTACTAACCTTCCTGAAGTAGGGACACTGTTTTGGCAAATCAGAGGCAAACAATTTGGATAGAGCTGTGAATAAAGGGGTCTTGAGAAATTCATACAGTTTTGACAAAAAGGATCAACCATAAACAGTGTTTTCCTAAGACTTTTATCATAGTGATATAGATGATGGATTTGAGGCAAGACATAGAGGCAAGAGAGAGGGACTAGCTAGGCAAAGCAGCTATATGGCTCAATTATGCTAGACATGGGAGTCCACAGATCTCTGCCTTCTTGGAATAGTTGCTGGATTACCATGTTTTGCTGATCTTTCTAGAGTGTAGGGATCAGTAAACCATATCTGTAGAGGGCCAGAGAATAAACAGTTTAGGCCTTGGAAGCCATAAAGCAGTCCCTGTTCCAAGTACTCAACCTGTCATTGTAGCAAGCAAGCAATCACAGATGATGACATGAACAAATTTCTTTGGTCTTTCAATAAAATGTTACTTACTAAACAAGGCAGTGAAGATGAATTTGAACTGTAAGCAGTAAGCCTACCTCTGCTCAAGAGTAACTCCAAGTTTATGAATTTCATGGACAACCTGAATAATAAGTATAATTCTGTAATTCTAATTGCCCATGTTCCTTGTTACACTGTCAGAATAACTTCTATAGGGCTGGGGATATAGCTCAGTTGGTAGAGTGCTTGTCTTGCAAGCACAAGGCCCTGGGTTCAATCCCCAGCACCGCAAAAAAAAAAAAAAAAAAAAAAAAAAAAAAATTCTGTAAACAATGTAGTCGAGAAAATTCTCACTGGATTTATCATCTTTGGAGTGGAATGACTGCCATTATAATCAATATGTTGTCTAATAATTGGCCTTGTTATTTTTATAACTAAATTTACCTGCATTTGAAGCTATAAATGGAAAAATTAATCTTTGCAGAATGTGAGCCTAATAAATAGAGAATACTTGGCAAGTGTGATAGAAATTATCCAAGTCTATCTTGAAAAGTCATGGCAATACTAAAATAGGATCACATGTAATATTGTGGTATCAGGCAATTTTCTAAAGTTCTCTCTCAAATGTGTGGATATTTTGGTTAAGGATCAGTTGTTCACTTTCAGGAATTCCCATCATAATGAAAACTGAAGCAGAGTACACGGAATGGGTTAGTAGAGTTAAGAATAGTTGAAGGAGAATGACAAAAAGAGAAAGGCAGACTAGGGGGATACAAGGCAGAGAAAGCAGTGATAGAAGGGGATCATCAGTTTCTGGTTTGCTCAAAGTGTCAAGTAGATCCTTATGTTTACAAAGAATGTTTTTTAAGGAAAGTCTGCAGAAGGACTCATTTGAATACTATGATTCTAGGACTTTTCTTTCATTCCTCTCTGTAAACCAGGCACTTATCCCAGGCTCTGTACTAAAGACAGGTGCTACTACCAGACAGCTTACAGTCTAGTGCAAGGGAAAAGTCAGGCTCCAAACCATTATATAGCAAATGAGGGACCCATCAATTCTACTTCTTAACAGACAACTTAGATTCCAGCACACAAGAAAGATAAAAATATACAGTATCTGTGTATTCACTAAAAATTGTCAATAACATAAATGTTCATTAATGGGGAAACTGATAAATATACATATACCCCTCCATATACACAAGTGCAAAAACAAGTTCAATAATATTTGTGGAGTATCATACCATTTGTGGAAAAATGAACCCTCACAAAATATCATATGTTCTAAATATCTCAGTACATAGGAAATATTCTAGTAAGATAGCACAAATTTATAGCAACTGCTGTTCTTTGGGAAGTTAATTGAGGGTAGTAGAAGTTACACATTTTTACAAGGAGAATATATGTATTTATAGAATTAAAATAAGTTCTAAAAAATGAAAAGAAATTGAGGAGGGATATAGATAAATGCAAGTAGAATTCTTCAAAAGAAGACTATATGATCAGAGGGGTCAGGGTTGCCATCAAAATCTCACAGAGCACTGGATCAGATAGACCTGGTTCCAAAGACTGACTTCTGTATATACAATGAAAATTTAATTTTTCTGAATCTCATTTTTTCCAAAGCTAATCCATGCTTTGGAGAGGTGGAATGCTGTCTCCCACATCATTCCATTGAATTCTCTTCAGGCATTTAAAACAAATCTGCTCATTTATTTGTACTGTTGCTATTTGCCCATTGCCCAATGCTCATTTCAAACCCACTCACTGACAGGAAAATGGCTTCTCTTTTACCAAAATGGCCTCAGGTTTCAGCATAGCTTTAGCACAGAGAAGTGAACCAACCACTTCAAGCTAGTTTTAGCCGCAGGGCCTTTACATATATTCATTCCTTTGTCTGAAAAACCCTTCCTCCTGATTTCCTTGGGTCTGGTTCCATCTGTAACTCAAAAAGGCTGAGGCTATATAATGTAGCCAAGTAAACAGAATTTTAAGACTTGATGAAATCATCAAAGTTCTACTGAAGGATTATCAAGATTTCTCATGTATAAGGACATGAACTATCATAGACTAAAATAATTAAAGTCTTTTGGACCTCAGAAGCACTTCAGTGGCAATCTCTGAAAGAATACAAATTATCCTTTGTCTTCTCCCATAGCACAAAATAAGTCTTCTTTTCAAAGGGTACCCATCTTTCAGGACCTCACCTGAAGGCAACCAAAGCTATCTAGCTCTTCATCTCCCAATCTCTCTAAAACCACAATAAAACAAGTAAGAAAAAAATGAGCCTAGGGACTGGGGGTGTAGCTCAGCGGTAGAGCACTTGCTAAGCACATGTGAGACACTGGGTTTGATCCTTTGCACCACATAACAATAAGATAAAGATATTGTGTCCATCTACAAGTTAAAAAAATTAAGTCTGCACAAAAACCAAACAAGAAAAAGAGGGGAAACAGCTTGATCTAAAACTATTGTGAGAAAGTAGGAATATATCCTCAGCCTGAGAATACTTACAAAGGTCTTGCTAGGTATGGTGATGCTCACTTGTAAACCCAGCAATTCCAAGGGCTGAGGCAAGAACAACACAGGGTCAAAGCTGGTCTCAGCAATGCAGTAACAAACACCCTAAGTAACTCAGCAAGACCCTGTCTCAAAATATAAAAAAAAATAAATAAAATGGCTGGGGATGCCCAGGTGTGCTGGGCTTGGGAGGCTGAGGCAGAAGGATCACAAGTTCCAAAGTCAGCTTCAGCAACTGAGGCCATCAGCAACTTAGCAAGACCCTGTCTCAAAATTTAAAAAAAAAAAAAAATTGAAAAGGAATAGGCATATGGCTCAGTGTTTAAGTATTCCTGGGTTCAAAACCTGGTAGCCCCCAAAAAAGAAAAAAAAAAAACAGGCTAGGGGTATTGCTCAGTGGTAAAGCAACCCTGGGTTCAATTCCCAATATCAAAAAGAAAAAAAGGAAAGTGTGTCTGGGTAAATTACAACATAAATGACAGGAAAAGTACCTTAAAAAGGTATGCTATTTACTTATTTGGTTCTGGGGATCAAACCCAGGAATGTGTAAATGCTAGGTAAGTATTCTACCACTGAGCTACAACCTGAACACAGCTATTGCAATTTAAAGGGCTTCAAAAATTCATGGCTTCTAAGAGAGAAAAATAGTTAAAAAATTTTTAAAAAGGGAGACACATGGGTTGGTAACTGGCTATTAAATATGAAAAGAAGCAAAAGAAAAAATCACATGGTCATGCAAGACAAAAGACCCATAAAATCATAAGACACACAATCTGTCCTCAGTGATGAAAACAAACAATTCACAAAAATATCTGGACTTTACAAATGACTCTGTAGACTTCAAATCCTACAAAACACTGATACCACAAAGATGAACAAGATTAACAGGTCTATGAAAAGTTTTGAAAATATTAGAAGACAATAAATTCAATATATTTCCACAATATATATCCACTAACTCCAACTATAGAAAAAGTAACCATGAAGCAAAGAAATAATTAATATAAGAAAATATTCCAGGTAGAATTACATAGATAGAAATATTTGATTTAAAAAAAATCAGAAACTCAAAAAGGTAAAAACAGAAAACACCAAAAACATGGAGGAAATGAAAAAACAATTATATTAGAAATGAAGAATAAATTAAAAGACATGGAAGAAAGAATAGACCTTAGTAAAATTTAGCAGAGGGCATTGAAAAATATTGAGAGAAATAAAAATAGAACAAAAACGAGATTAAGAAGCAAAGAGGTGTAACAAAGTTAAGGAAATAGTCAAAGAAAATGATATTCATTATATTGTGGTTCCTGCAGAAAGATAATCATAAGAAAAAAAAAACTACTACTTAAACTTATAATGCAAAAATACTTTTCAGAAATAAAAAAAGACTAAGTCTGTCTATACAATGAAAATGCACAATCAACTCCAAGATAGTTTATTTCAGCTATTACATTTCAAAGACAAAGATAAAATCTTCATGGCCTCCTGGCAAAAAGGCTTTTACTAATACCTAAAGACTAAACAACTAGACTGCTACCAGACATTCAAAACAACACATAAAACAAAGAAAAAAAATGGGAGCAGCATTCTAAAAACACTCAGTGAAAAAGTATGAATCAAGAATTTCATATGGGAACAATATTGCCCTTCAAGTATCAAAGCTATTAAAACAGACTTCAATGTACAAAAACACAATAGGATTCTGTACCCAGGAGTCCTTCTTCAGGAATCTCCCAGAGCAAATGTTGACAAATTATAGACTATATGCAGCCCACCGTTTGTACAGGATAAGAATATTTTTCTATTTTTAAATGAAATAAAAGAACAGTATTTCTTAAATTATGGAAATTACATGCAATACAAATTTCAGTGTGGACAGACAGAATTTTATGGGAATATAGCTACTCTCATTTGCTTATTGCCTATGGTGGCTTTTCTGATTCAACAGCAGACTTAAATATTGTGACAGACACTGTATGGCCTGCAAAACTTGTATCTACAATCTGATCCAGTAGAAAAAAAGTCAACTCCCATACTATAAATTTCTTCCAAATAAGAGATTATCTGAGAAACTTCAGTAGAAGGACTAATTAAGTGTTTAAGTAATTAAGCATTTAAATAAGTACATAAGCAGGTAGGAAAATGGACACATGAATGAATGAATGAATAATGAAGATTTAAAGAACAAAACAAGGGCTGGGGTTGTAGCTCAGTGGTGGAGTGCTTGCCTTGCACGTGGGAGGTACTGGGTTTGATCCTCAGACCACAGAAAAATAATATAGTTACCATGTCCACCTACAACTAAAGATATTTTTAAGATAAGACCAAATTTGGGAGTAAATAGTGAAAGATTAATGTATAAATGTTATACATTTGACAGAGTAAAAACAATGCAACCAGTAAATGGGGGAAGGAAAAATAGAATAAGCAATAAGTAGAATTTAAAGGGTACTAATACAGTTTTTTAAAGGCAGGTATCAACAGATCAACAAGAAAGCCAGAGACTACGGGCATTTACAATCGTTCAAATATAAAGATAACTACTGAAACAAAAATGCAAACTTTCCTAAATGTCATATATGCGTTTGGTCCTAAAAGTTAAAATGGAATACAAATATTACAGATAAACATACCAAATACAATGATATATAAAATACTGTCCCAAAATTGAAAACATAATTCATATTAAAAAATAGAAAGGGGCTTAACCTGCTTATTAGAAATATCTTTCACTGAGAGCAAAATCCAAATCTTATATACATAAGATATATACCTGTGATTCAAAAAAGGAGGGAGAAAGGTAATTAAAGGCAAATGAAAACAGTAAAGATATAAATAGAAAAATGGAACAGAAATGGATATTCTTGGTATTATCAGAGAGAAATCTGAAAACCCATAGAAAAATAAACAGAAAGAATACTCTTTAATGTTAAAGGGCACAATGCACAATGATGCTGCAATGTTTAATAATGCTATTCATAGAGGATTTCTTAAGAACTTTAATTATCAAATAATATTTATGAAGTAAAAACTACAAGAAATACAAGGAGACAAATTCAGGAAAAATAGGAGATTTTAGTATTCTACTTTCAGTAGAAGATAGATCAAGTGAACAAAAAATGAGAATGAATACAATCAACAAAGCACAATTTACTAATACATATCAAACTCTAATAATGGAGAATAGGCCTTTTCAATTTTATGTGGCAAATTTACAAAAGTTGATCATATATTAAGTTATAAGAAAGTCTCATACATTTTGAAAAGTAGAACTATTATAACCATTACTGATCATGAAGTAGTTAAAAGTAGAAATGGTTAATAAAAACAATATATTCGTTTTTGACATGCAAAGAAAAGGGGTATTTCCAATGCTTGCACAATTAAACAATATTGCATTTAGGAAGAAAAAATTACAGGCATCTACTATGCATCTGGGTTGGAATTTTAAAAGTTAACAGATTTTTGTCTTCATCCTCCAGAGAAATAAAACTGGCAAAAAGGAAAAGAAACAGAAAATTTCAATAAGACTTACAACCTTATAGGTGGTAACTGCATATTTTAATCCTGTAGTTAGTTGTGTTCCTTAAACCATAGTGCTCTGGTTATAATCTGTATATGAATATCTCTATTTGTGGGAAACATACCTTTTAGAAAAAAAAGGGGGGGGGGGCATGGGATGTACATGACTCCAGTGGCTCAGAAAAACAAGAATCAGATAAAGAAGCAAATGGAGTAAAATGAAAAAAAAAAAAAAATGGCAAGCAGAGCATGTTGGCGCAAGTCGGCCCACTCTGACCCACTCAAGGAATCCAACAGGTGGGAGGCCAAGGCAGGCGGATCACAAATTTCAGAACCTATCTAAAAATAAAAATGTCTGTGGATGTAGTTCAAGGGCACAGTGTGCCTGGTTTTCAATCCCCAGGTTCCTGACACCCCCTCTTAAAAGAGATAAATAAATCTGTGTAAAATAGTATATTTTGTTTGTCCTTTTCTTAGAACTTTTCGTACATTCGAAACAGTTTACAAAGAAAATGTTTTAAAATTTAAAAAGCCTGCTAGAGAAAAAATTTCATTCTTAAAATCAGTATCTTTGATATTCAAGACATAAAAATATCTCAAGATGTTTGCTTTTTCATTTCCCTCTATAGCACTAAATCTACTTGAACCTACCCAGACTGTTTTATTTTTCCTGCACTGTTGCATACAATGTTAAAATACCTGTTCTTAGACATCTAAATATTTTTATAACTAATACTTTATTTTCCTTTCAAATTCTCCATTTATGTGAGCCTGAACTTTTGCTATTTATGGCAATATTCCACAATACAACTCAAAAGGTCAAAATTACGTTTGAAGAAAATCTTTGAAATTTGGAAATTGCATGGCTTCATTCTCAACGTGTGAGTCTTTGAAGAGCTTAATTTGGAGATGGAAGGCGAGAGGAAACAGTGCTGAACCAATTTTCCAGGGAAATGAGGTTCTGCATTCAAAATTCGTAGAGCTCTCACTTTGAATGACAAAAAGGAAGGCTGAGGCAGGAGGATCGCGAGTTCAAAGCCAGCCTCAGCCACAGCAAGTCTCTAAGCAACTCAGTGAGACCGTTTCTAAATAAAATACAAAACAGGGCTAGGGATGTGGCTCAGTGGCGAGTGCCCCTGAGTTCAATCCCTGATACGAAAAAAAAAAAAAAAAAAAGATAAAACTAAAAACAGAAATTTAGGCACACAACTGAGTAAAAGGTAAATGCAAAAGTAAAAGCATTTGCTTGTGAAATAGTAGTTGTATAAAGAAACAAGTTTTCCGCTGTTTTTTGAAACTTACCCAAGAGCGGTACCTTCGCACACGTGGCCTGTACTGCTTGGAGTTCAGCTCAGTCAACATCTCGCTGGGTCTTGGTGTCCTCAAAAAGACCAACAATCTTATTAGAAGCATCAGGGGTCTTCTCATGAAAACCAGCTAGCTCTTCAAAAGGACCAAGAATCTGAGGAGAACCAATGTTCTCCTCAGAAGTGAGGGACGATCACGTACCTTCCTCTTGGCTTCACAGGAAGAATTACATATCCCCGCCTTCCCTACCCTTACGCGCAGTCATGTGACTGAGTCCTGGCCAATAAACTATGGAGGAGTAACAACTATTTCCGGGGGAAGCCCCTCACCCACGTGGTTATAAGCAAGCTTGCTTACTTTCAAACTTAGGGAATATGCTGTACGCATTTCCTTGCCATGGTCACCTTAAAGACAGTGGGCTGGCCTAGAAAATTTTAGGCCTGCTGATTGCCTTCCTTTCCTCTTGATTGCAATTTAGATACAAAGAATCCAGATTCTGACGCACCCCTCCACCCCCCTGAAGAACGTGGCAGAGCCACGTGATGGAAAATACATGCTTGCCGAATTATACTGAATCGTAAACTGTGCATGATGCGATCCTTATTTGCGGACACCCTCCTGCTGCATGAAACCTGCTACTACTTGGTTGTCTTTAAGGTTGAACTGTGCCTGGCAGATAGTGTTATAGAAATGGTTACTATTATCCGTTTTGAAGAGATCTAGCTTCACAAATGTTTACTGGCTGTATAACTGAAGGACGGTTTTATTTTCCAGGCTTCATTACTAATCTGAAAATGGCAGTAACCCATTTAACGAATTTTAAGTTCTCATATATACCAAAGGGTCATTTAGGTTAAGATGACAAACCAGCACAGTGGCAGTTACCCTAAATGCCAGTGACTTGGGAGGTAGCAGGATCGTGAATTTGAGGTAAGCCTTAACAATTTAGTAAGACCATTTCTCAATATAAAAATAAGAAGGAGTCAGGATATAGCCCAGTGGTAAAGCACTCCTGGGTTCAATCCCCAGTATGGAAACAACAACTAATTGAACAAGAATCAATAAAGTCCCTGCTTTTATAGTGCTTATTTTCTAGTAAACAAGTTATACATGAGTAATTATAGAAAAAATAATTCTATGAAAAATGTTAACAGGGTAATGATAGGGACCGGGGATTTAGACTTTTTTGGGTACTAGTGATTGAACTCACAGGCTCTCTTAACCACTGAGGCATATCCTCAGTCCTTTTTATGTTTTATTTTGACACAGGGCCTTGCTTAGTTACTCAGGCTGACTTTGAACTTTGATCCTCCTTTCTCAGCCTCCCAAACTGCTGGGATTACAGGCATATGCCACTGAGCCCAGCTAGAGCCTATTTTTATCAGATGAATTTAAATATTATTTACCAGAAGATATGTGAGCTAAGGCCTGAATAAAGGGGTCAGTAGCATGTGTAAAGTTCAAGGGAATGAATGCCCCATGCAGAGGGAGCCACCAAAGCACAGGTTAAGAGGAGAAAATGAACAGCCATGTTTGCAAATGGACCAATATAATATGGTTGGTGAATAAGAAGGACAGTAGGGCAAAGTGAGTTTGTAGATACACATAGGGGCCAGATCAGATCATGTTCTGAGTGTCAGTTCACATCAAGGATTTTGTATTTAACTGTAAGGAAGTTTAAGATATTAAACAGGGGAATGACATGATGTGATTAAACCTGCTCAACCACTTACCTATGTGACCTTAAGTGAAAGAACTTGACTAATTGTTGATGCCCTTTGCTGCTGCTGCTCTGTTGCCTACAAGGTTGAAAGATGTTTCTGGATTCTCTGGGATGCTTGTGTCTCTGTGTGTGTGTGTTGCATTTGGAAACATTCATATAACAGGATACTGATCATTGACATCTATGGCTGGTAAAATGGAGAGTGAGGGAGAATTTGGTTGGGGGAGCTAAACCCAAGCAGCACCTAACAATTTCAGTAAAGAACACATCATCTTGTATTGTCTGGGGAGCTGGATGATTTGGGATTCCAGAGTAAATAGGTTTTTTCACTTAAAAGTTTCATGTATTCAGATTTTTTCCCAAGTGGCCCTTCTAATTTTATGAAAGTCATTGGTAAACCTTTAGATTAGCATAGAGCACAGTGACACTGTTCCAGAACCCCACCCTGAAATCTGTGAGACAAAAACTCTAATAGTATATGTGAATTTATTATAGTTTTAAAAGACTATTTTTAGAAGAGTTTTAGACTCACAGCAAAACTGAGAGGAAGGTACAGAGATGTTTCATGTGTGCCCTGCTTCCACTCATGCATAGTCTCCCCTAATATTAATATCCTCCACCAAAGTGGTATGTGAGTTACAATTAACAAACCCACATAGACACATCATTATCACCCAAAACCCATAATTTATGTTAGGGTTCATTTTTGTTTTTGTACATTCAGTGGATTTAGATAAATGTATAATGACTTTTATTCACTTTGATAGTATCATATGGAGTATTTTCACTGCAATTTAAATCCTCTGTGCTCCATCCATTTATCCTTTCCTACCTTCTAACCCATGGGAACCACTGACCTTTTTACTGTCTCAGTAATTTTGCCTTTTCTAGAATGCCATATAGTTGGAATTGCATAGTATGTAACCTTTTCAAATTGGCTTCTTTCATTTAAGAATATGTAATTAAGTATCCATGTCTTTTCATGGCTTCATACCTCATTTATTTTTTTCTTCTTCAATATTTTTATTGGTGCATTATAATTTTATATAATGGTGGGAATTGTTTTTGTTTGTGTATGTACACAATGTAACAATAAAATTTGGCCAATATCATTCCCCCATATTTCCCCTTTCCTTCTCCCCTTGGTCCCTTTCCTCTACTGATTTCACTTCAGTTTTCATGAGACACCCCACACACATCCACCATTCTTCTTTCCTTTCTAGCTTCCATATATAAGAGAAAACATGACTCTTGACCTTCTGAGTTTGACTTATTTCACTTAACATAATTTTCTCAAGTTCTTTATGTTTTCCTGCAAAGGATGTAATTTCACTCTTTAGGTAGCTCACTTCTTTTTAGCACTGCATCCTGTTCTATTTTCTGAATGTATTGCAGTTTATTTGTCCATTCACCTACAGAAGGACATCTTGTGGAGCGTCTTCCACATTTTGGCAATTAGAATAGAGCTATTATATCTGTGAAAGTTTTAGGATTGTCAGGAATTTTTGGTTCCTTCAGGTAAATACCAAGGACTGTAATTGTGGGATAATATGATAAGAGTATGCTTCAGTTTGTAAAAACTGCCAAACTATCTTCCAGAGTGGCCACACCAATTTACATTCCTACCAGCAATGAATGAGAATTTCTGTTACTCCACATCCTTATCAGCATTTAATGATATTGATGTTCTCCATTTTGACTATTCTGAAAAGTGTGAACTTCTACTTCTTGTTGTATAATTCACATTTCTCTGATGACATACATTGCACAACATCATTTAATGTATTCATTTGCTCTTTGAACATCTTTTTGGTGAAGTATCTATTAAGGTCTTTAGCTCAACTGTTTTTTTCCAGTGCTATGGATCAAACTCAGGGTCTCATGCGTGTTAGGTTAGCACTCTACCACTGAGTCACATCCCCAGCCCTGGTCCATCCTTTTAATTGAGTGGTTTTCTTCCTTCCTTCCATTTCTGGTGTGCTCCTATTTCTGTGTTTGGTAAAAAATAAAATATTTCCCATCTTAACCTTTGTTAAGTTTACATTTAGTAGTGTTAAGTGCTTTCAAATTATTGTAAAACATCTCTGCAGAACCATTTCATCCTTTGGTTATGAAACTCTATACCCATTAAGCAACTTGATTTCTCCCCTCCATCAGCCTTTTGTAACCACCATTCTATTTTCTATTTCTATGAGTTGAACTACTTTAGATTCCATATATAAGTGGAATCATTCCTATTTATTTTTTGTGATTGACTTATTTCATTTAACATGTCTTCCAGGTTCATCCATGTTGTAGTTATTTTCCTTGTTAAAAGGGAAAAATAGTCCATTGTATGTTATTATGGTTTGGAAATTGAATATTACCCAAATTCTCATGTAGGTTTGGTGCCCAGTTGACAGTAATATTGGGAGATTTTGAAACTTTTAGCAGGCAAAGCATAGTAGAAGGAATTTACCTCATTGGAGGAAGTGTGGGCTTTTGAGAACCTATTAAGATTCTGACCTTTCCTCTGTCTTTTTGCATTCCAGCTTCCACTAGGTAAGCAGCTTTGCTCCATTAAACACTTCCCACCACAATGTTCTGCCTTGCCACAGGCCCAAAAGCAACAGAGGCAGCTGACCATGGAATGAAACATCTATATTTATGAGCTAAAATGAATCTTTTCTACTTTAAGTTGATTATCTGAGGTATTTTCCCCAATGTCAGAAAGATAACTAATGCATATATATATTTATATATATATACATATACATATGTGTGTGTATGCCATATTTTGTTTTTATATTCTATGGATGCACACATGGGTTATTTGTACCTTTTGGATATTATGAATAATACTGTTATGAACTTGGGCATACAGATATAGTAATGCTCATTTTTAGAAAATACTTTGACAATACTGCATTTGAAGGTTGAAATAGAGGGGATTGCACCTAGAAGAGGGATGGTGAGTTGAGGTGATAAGTAATGAATTTAGATACTAATAATTGTAGGAATGGACAGCCTGAGACATATATGAAAAGGGTGCTTATATAATTACTAATACTTTCAAATTGAATAATTGGATGTTCTGACAGAAGAGAGAGTGAGGAGAAAGGAGGGATTGCAATTTTTTTATAGAGAATGTATAAAGTTGAATGATATTGAAGACTATGTCGTCCTAGGGAAAGACTTGTGAGAAGAGGCTGTGCCTGAATTAAAGGGAAGAGGAAATCACCAGAAAGAACAAAAAGATCCAAAATTACTTCCGTGCCCAGACCTAATTCATAAGCAGGATTAAATTTAGTTGTGGAAACTAAAAGCATTCATTGTGACCATGTTATGTGTGTGTGTGTGTGTGTGTGTGTGTGTGTGTGTGTGTGTGTGTGTGATAGAGAGAGAGAAAGAAAACTTAGAGTGCTCCCAAAAGAGCACTTGGAGAAGAAAGGTCAAGGAAGGTTTCTGCCTTGTGTGAAGCAACATTAGATAGTTTGGGTGTATGTACTACTATTATGAGATCAAAAGTTACATATAGACAGGTATGGTCCCACACATTTGTAATCCTAGAAGCAGGAGGATAGCAAGGTCAAAGCCAGCGTCAGCCACTTAGTGAGGTGACAAGCAACTCAGTGAGACCCTATCTCAAATATAAAAAAGAGCTGGGGGTGTGGCTCAGTAATTAAGTGTGCCTGAGTTCAAAAACTGGTACCAATAAAAAGCTATATATAATGTCAAAGGTACTCCCTCCAATGTAGAATCCTGGAGAACATAAACAAAGAGGCCTAACATATCAAACTTATTTCTAACAAAGTCATATAAAAATAGTGGTGTGGTCCAGAACTTAGTTTATGTAGTGACTTAAGAAGGAATTAGAATAATAAAAATGTGTTTAATATTTAAAATTTTGTTACTGTAATATATTTTCCTGTAGATTTAGATAATTAAATGAAAATAGTGCTTTTAAAATTCATCTGGAAATAATTTAAAATTTACAGATAAGATGCAAGAAATGTACCAACCAGATGATTTACCTAGTGTGCATAGTATTAATATAGTTTAACATTGTTAACATTTGTATATTGTTGATTTTAAAATTCTTGAGCTTTCTCTCTCTCCCCTCCATACTCCTTCCCCTCTCCCTCTTTCTCATGTTTTTACCTCTCTCATTTTATAAACTTTGAACCATATACACATTTTCCCTAAAATTTAAGAGTAAGTTGTAGTTGGCCATGGTGGACCATGCCTGTAATACCAGTAACTCAGGAGACTGAGGCAGGAGAATCAAGTTTCAGACCAGACTCAGCAACTTAACAAGGCCCTAAGCAATTTAGCAAGACCCTGTCTCAAAATTAAAAAGGTCTGGGAATGTGATTCAGTGCATAAGCACCTGTGGGTTCAAAAGCACCCGTGGGTTCAAACCTTGCTACAAAAAATAAAGAGTAAGTTACAAATTTTATTGTACTAGTACTCCAGTGAACATTAGCTGAAAATAGGAATATTCACTTATATAACCACAGCAAGTTATCAATGTAAGTAAATTGAATACTAATGCAATACTTTAATCTCTGTTCATATTCCAGTTTTGTCAATTGACTCAATGATACCTTTTGTAACTTTTTAAATATGTTATTGACATAGTAATTGTGCATATTTATGGTATATAATGTGGTATTTCAATACATGTATAATATGTAATGATCAGTTTAGAGTAACTGACATATCTCCTCAGACATGTCATTTCTTTGTATTGGGACATTCAAAATCCTTTCTATTAGTAATTTTGAAGTATTCAATTAATTGTCAACTATAGTTATCCTACCATGCTCTAGAACATTAGAAGTAATTCCTCTGACCCAACTATACACCTGTACCCATTAACTATCTGGTCTGCATCCCTCCCTCCCTCATACCCTTCGTAGGCTCTGGCGACCATTATTCTCTGTCTTTGTGATCAACTTTAGTTTCCACATTTAAGTGAGAATACGTGTTATTTATCTTTCTATGTGTGACTTATTTCACCTAATATAATTCCCTATATTTCCATCAATATTGCTACAAATGACCAAATTTTGTTCTTCTTAGTAGCTGAATAATATTCTGTCATGTATACCACGTTTTACTTCTTTATTCATCCACCAATGAACACCTTGTTTGATTCTATATCTTGTGTACAGCAAATAGAGCTACAATTAATATGTGAGTGAAGGTCTCTCTTCAACATACTAATTTTACTTCCTTTGGATATGTAACCAGTGGCAAGATTATTGAATCATATCATGTTCTATTTATAGATTTTTGGGGACTCTCCATATTGTTTTCCATAATGGCTATATAAATTTACACCCCTACCAGTTGTATATGAGAGTTCCCCTTTCTCCACATCTTTGTCAGCATTTTTTGTCTTTTTTTTTTTTTAATAAAAACCAATCTAGGCCAGACTTGGTGGTACACATCTATAATCTCAGAGGCTTGGGAGGTTGAGGCAGGAGGGTCATGAGTTCAAAGCCAGCCTCAGCAACTCAGTGAGACCCTGTCTCTAAATAAAATATAAAAAAGGGCTGAGGATGTTGCTCAGTGGTTAAGCACCCCTGGGTTCAATCCCAGGTACAAAAAACAAAACAAAACAAAACCTTCCAATCTAGTAAGTGTGAGGTGATTCCACATTGCAATTTTGATTTGCATTTCCCTGATGATTAGTGCCACCACATATACTTGTTGGCCCTTTGCATATCCTCTTTTGAGAAATGTCACTTCAGGCCATTGACCCATTCTTTAATCAGTTTGTTTTGCTGTTGACTCCTTTGAGCTACAAATCAATCCCTTGTTGGATAAATAGTTTAAAAATATTTTATTCCATTCTGTAGGTTGTCTCTTCACTCTTGATTGTTTCCTTTTTTGTCCAGAAGCCTTTTAATTTGATGAATTCCATTTGTCAACTTTTACATTTGTTGCCTGTGCTTCAGGGTCATATCCAAATAATCTTTGCTCATATTGATCTCATGAAGCATTTCCCCTATATTTTTTTCTTTTATTACTTTCAAAGTTCTGGGTATTACATTTAAGTATTTGATATTTCCAGTTGATTTGTTAATATGGTGAGAGATCAGGCTATAGTTTCTTTCTTTTGCAGTAGAGATACCCAGTTCTTCTAGCACCATTAATCAAAGAGGCTTTCCTTTTTTCCAGCTTAATAATTCTTTCATGGATCATGGCTTTAGTATTGTATCTAAGAAATCATCACCAATCCCAAAGTCATGTAGATTTGATATTATTTTCTTGGAGTTTTATAGCTTTGTACTTTAAATTTAGGTCTGTGATTCATTTAGAGTTGACTTTTGGGACTGGGTGTGGCTTAGTTTGTAGAGTGCCTGCCTCGCAAGCACAGGCCCTGGGTTCAATCCCCAGCACCGCAAAAAAAAAAAAAAAAAAAAAAAAACAGAGTTGACTTTTGTGCAGAGTATGAGATCAGTGTTTGTAGTTATTTATTTTTTGCATATGTGTTTCAGTTTCCTTTGTGTTATTCTAACAAAATACCAACTTGAAACCGAAAGGTTTATTTGGGCTCATAGTTTTAAAGATTTCAGTTCATGATCAATTGTCTCCATCACTTTGGGCCTGTAGAAAGACAGTATGTCATGATAGGAGCAAGTAGCAGAGGAAATTGTGCACCTCATGGCATTCAGGAAGCAAATGAGAGAGAAAATAGGGGCCAGGATCCAAAAATCCCATTCAAGGACATGCCTCCATAAAACAAGAAACTTCTAAGTAGTCCCCACCTCCTAAATGTTCTGCCAACTCAGCAAAATAAGCCAAGACCACGCCTTCTACACATGGACTTCTGGGATCACTTACCAAAACCAATCCATTCTGAGCTTGATCCCCAAAGGCTTATGTCCACCTCATAATGCATAATGCATTTAATCCATCCGCAAGAGTTCCTTCAGTCTTAATTTTTCCAGCATTGCTCAATAATCTGAGTCTAAAATGAGAGTGAAGGCAAACTCCACTGTGAGTCCCTGTAAAAACCAGAAAGTCAATCATATCCTTTCACCAATGGTACAAGGTAAACACTCCCATTCCAAAAAGGAGGAATGGGAAAAGAGCAAGGTACTATTGGAAAACACCAAGAGCAAAACCCAGAAGGGTAAGTATTTAATCCTGTAACTCTGTGTCCAGCATCTGGGGCCCATAGTAGCAGAATGCATGTTCCCAAGGGCCTGGGAAGCCCTGCCCTTATGGTTTTACTGAATGCAGTCTGCATGGATTCTTCCTTAGGCTCACTACACTTGCTACCTCTGGTTTCCCTTGGAAAATATTGTACATTCTTGATATCTCTAACATTGTGGGATCTCTACTGCTTTACTGCTTTACTGCTGCCTCTTTACTATGCCTGGCCCTGTTAGGGACTGCTTGGAAGGACTCCTATCTGGCCACACATTGTCTATTTTCCCAGTCTTTCCTTTGAGATCTTGATGGAAATTTCCAAGATCCTAACTCTTGCATTGTTTATACCTGCAAAACCAGTATTACATGAATGACACCAAGTTCTGCTACTTGTGTGAGCTGTATCTGGCTTTAATCATGGCTAAAGTATCCTCTGAGTATCTTGATGACCAAACATGGGGAAATGAATTCCAAGGAAGCAATTACCTAGGCGACCCTACGTGAGCGGGGTACCTAGGATCTTTCTACTCAAATGAAAGTGTTTAAAGGAGGTTACACTTTTACACCTTTGATCCCATACTCATTGGGTCTTGCAGATTCCTGAGATGCCCATTTCCTATTTATTGCATTTCCTAAGACTTCCGGTATGCTGTTGAATAGACATAGTAATAGAAGACATACCTACCTTGTTACAGATCTTAGGGAGAAACTTCTAGTTTTTCACCATTAGTTATGATGTTAGCTTTATTTTTACATAGATGTTCTTTATCATGTTGAAGATGTTCCCACTATTCATAGTTTACTGAGGGTTTTTATCATGGGTGGGTTTGGATCTTGTCAAATACTTTTCAATATCTACTGATAGGATCATGTGATTTTTCTTCTTTAGCATGTTAATGTGATAGATTTCTGTCATGGTTTGGATGTGAGGTATCCCCCAAAAGCTCACATGTGAGACAATGCAGGAAGGTTCAGAGGAGAAATGATTGGGTTGTTAGAGTCTCAACCCAATCAGTGAATTAATTCCTGATGGGATTAACTGAAGTGGTAGGGTGTGGCTGGAGGAGATTGGAATTACAGCATGGCTTTGGGGTATATATTTTATCTGGAGAGTGGATTCCCCCACTGCCTCTCTCTCTGCTTCCTGGTGATGAAAGCTGTTTCTGTCTGATGTTCTGCCTCACCTTGTGCCCCAAGGAATGGAGCCAGCTTTCTGTGGACTAAAACCTCTGAAACCATGAGCCCTCAAATAAACCTTTCCTCCTCTATAATTGTGATGGTCAGATCATTTAGTCACAGCAGCAAAATAGCTGACTAAAACAATTACATTGACTTTCTAGTGTTGAACCAGTCTTTCATACCTGGATAAATCCTATGTGATCATGGTGTGTTTCTTTATACATGGTTGAGTTCAATTTTCAAAAACTGTGGTGAGTATTTTTGAATGTATATTAATGAGAAATATTCTATTGTTTTCTTATAATGTAGTCTAGTTTTGGTATTATGATGGTACTGATCTTATGGAATAAGTTAGAAATTATTTCCTCTGTTTCTGTCTTCTGAAAGAGTTTATAGATAATTGGTATGTTTTATAAATGATTGTTAGAATTTGCCAGTGAGCCCATCTGGACCTGATGCTTTCTTTTTAGATGGTTATTAATTATTGACACTTTTTTCCCCTTTCTTCAGTGCTGGGGATCAAACTCATGGTCTCACCTACGCTAGGCAAGAAATCAACCAGATCTACATCCCCAGCCCTAGATGGTTATTAATTATTGATTCATAAATAGATGTAGACCTGTTCATACTATTTCTTTTTGTTTGAGTTTTGTCTGATTGTATCTTTTAAAGTATTGGTCCATTTTATCCTGGTTATCAAATTCACAGGCAGAGAGTTGTTTTTCATCCCTTTATTAACCTTTAAATGTCCATGGTATTTATAATGATATCATCTCTTTCATTTCTCTGTTGATTTTCCATTTTCAATTTCCATTGATTTCTCCTTTAATTGTTATTAATTCTTCTATTTCCACTGAATTTAATTTGCTATTCTTATTATAATAGCCTAAAGTGGAAGCTTAGGTTATTTTAGATTCTTCTAATCTTGTAGGATTTGAATTAATATTATAAATTTCCTTCTGAGTACTCTTATCGCTACATCCCACAAGTTTTTTATGAGTTGTGTTTTCATTTCTTTTTATCTCAAAATATTTTTAAATTTATTTAGAGATTTCTTTTTTAACCTGTTTATATTTTAAATGTGAGGTTTATTTTCTGTATATTTAGAGATTTTCTAAATATTCTTCTGTTATCTATTTCTGGCTTAACTCCATTCTGGTCCAAGAGCATGCCTTATATAATTTCAACTTTTTAAAATTTGCAAAGTATGCATTATGTTGCAGAATGTGGTCCATCTTGTGTGAATATTCCATAGGAACTTGAGAAGAATGTGTATTCTACTGTCCTTGGATGAAGTAATCTATAGACATCAATTATATTCATTCATTTGATGGCACTGTTGAGTTCTGTGTCCTTACTGATTTTGTACCTGGTTCATCTGTTCGTTTCTGAGAGAGGGATGTTAAAAATCAACAAATGTAGTAGTGGATTTATCTATTTCTCCTTGAAGTTTTTGCTTCATGTAGCATATCAATTTTTGCCTCATGTGTTTTGATGATATGTTAGGCACATGCACATTAAGGATTAGTGTGTCTTCCTGGTGAATCGACCTCATTATTATTATGTAATGCCCCTCTTTATCCCTGACAACTTTCCTTGCTTTGACTTCTGCTCTAAGATTGATACAGTAATCCCTCTCTCTTTGTTTTTGTTTTGTTTTGTTTTGTTTTTTGGTACTGGGGATTGAACCCAGGGGCACTTAATTACTGAGCCACATCCCTAGCCTTGTTTTAAAATTTTATTTAGAGAGTCTCGCTGAGTTGCTCAGGGCCTTGATAATTTGCTGAGGCCGGATTTGAATTCACGATCTTCCTGCCTCATCCAGGAGCCACTGGCATTACAGGGGTACATCATTATGCCCAGATCTTATATTTTTTTTTGTTCCCTGATTGACCTGCAGTATGCAACATGCATTTACAATTAATGCAAGCCCATTTTCAAATAATAACAAAAGACATATTTTCCTCAATTTGTGATGGTTCCATGTAGGATTTATCAATTTTATGATGGTATTAAAGTGATAAACATTAAGTACAAACCATATTTCAAATTTTGAATTTTGATCTTTTCCCAGGCTAATGATATGTAGCATGATATTCTCTCCTGATGCTGCTCAGCAGCAACAAGACACAGCTCCCAGTTAGCTACACAGTGTCAAGGTTAAACAGTGGGTGACTCTGCACTATAGCTTTCTGTTTTGCTAAGCTGTGTTTGGTAGGTGTATTAAATGCATTTTCAACTATTGACATTTTCAACTCTGTCAGAATGTAGCCCATTATAAATCAAGGAAAATCTATAATCCTGATTCCTCCCTCCTGCTCTTTGTATCATTGCTGTCATTTATTTTACATATACAGAAGCACATTTATACCTAAGATATAAACATATGAAAACATAAGTACATTACTGCAATTATTATTTAGAATAAATTGTTACTTATGAGGATAATTAATGATAAGAAAAATAGTTTTTTAAAAAAATTTTGCCTTCATTTATTTCTTCCTCAGTGCTCTTCCTTTAGGTAAATATTAATTTCTGACATTATTCTCCTTCTTTCTAAAGGAGTCTTTTAACATGTCTTATAAGTCAGGCTATATTTGTCAGCTTTGATGCACTACAATGAAATAAATACCTGAGGCAACTAGCTGTACAAAGACAAAAGGTTTATTTAGCACATGTTAGTAGAGGTTCAAGACCCCATGGCACCTGCATTGACTCTGTTCTGGCAAAGGCCCTCCAAGCTGTAGTCACATCACGGCAGTGGCACAAGTGTGCAAGGGAGCTTCCATTGCCAAACAGGAATTCAGAGAGACTAGGTTCCCACAATCCCTTCCCTAGGCATATCCTTAAGGGTCTAAGAACTTTCTATCATATCCTACCTCCCAAAGGTCTCATCACCTCCCGATAATACCACCATGGGAACTAAGCCCTCAATTATGCTATGGACCTTTGAGAGGCAAAATTAAACAGATCACATCCAGACCATAGAACAGGCCAATTTGCAACAAATTTTCTGGATTTGTATTTGTTGGAGAAATTATTTGTTTCTGCTTCGCTTTCAAAACATTTCATGAGGTATAGAATTCTAGGTTTGTGGAGTTTTTTTCCTATCAACATTTTAAATGTTTCACTCTATGTTCTTGCATGCATGATTTTTGTAAGAAATTGGATGTAATTCTTTGCTTTTCTAGAGGTAAGAATGTTTTTTTTGTTTTAGGCGGTTTCATGGTTTTTTTCTATATCTTTAATTTTCTGTAGTTAGAAAGTGATACGTCCATTTTGTAGTTTGAAAATGATATATTCATATGCATTTGTTCCTCAAACTGTGCTTTTGTGTCTGTCATTAACTTGGAGGAAATTCTTAGTCATTTTTTCAACTATTTATTTTATTCCTTTCTCTCAGTTGATATTCACATCATACATGTATTACACCTTTTTTTCCTTCTTCTCACAGTTTGGGTATTCTGTTCAATTTTCTTCTGTTTTTATTCCCTTTACTTTGATTTGTGGAGGTTTCCTTTGATTAATCTTCTCACTCAGACCTTCTTTCCTCAGCTGTATCAAGTCTATCAATAATCCCAACAGAGGCATTCTTCATTCATTTTATAGTGATTGTTTTTTTATTTCTAGCACTTAGTTTTTATTCTTTCTTACTACTTTTCTCTCTATGTTTATATTGCCCATATACTCTTGCATGCTCTCTGTTATCTTTATTCATTATAGTCCCTAGGGTTTTAAATTCCCTGTCTGATAATTTTAATATCTGATATTTACTGTACCTTTTCTTACCTTTTAGCATATCTTAAAATTTCTTTTTTATTACATATTATTGTTGTTATTTTATGGTTCTGGGTATTGAATCCAGGTTCTCACATGTGATACACAAGTGCTCTACCTCTGTGCTACATGCCCAGACCTGCTTTATCATATTTTGAGACAGTTGGTCAAAATTGACAAGGCTGGACTCCAACTTGTGATCTTCCTGTCTGTTTCATGAATAGTTGAGATTATAAGTATATGCCACCACTCCTGGCTGATGATTATTATAATTGTGGAATATTGTGTGATAATTCAATATGTGTATACAAAGTGCAGTGATCAAATCAGGGTAATTACCATTTCCATCTCTTTAAAAAAATTTTTTTGTAGTTCTAGATTGATAGAATGCCTTTATTTTGTTCATTTTTATGTGGTGCTAACAATCTAACCCAGTGCCTCACACATGCTAAGCAAGCGTTCTGCCACTGAGCTACAGTCCCCACCACCCATTTATATCTCTTTAGCATTACTTTGTGTTTGGAGATTTTGAGTTCCTCTCATCTAGTTATTTATAAAATATGCAAAAGGTTGAACTATACTTAACCTACTGCACTATAGAAAACTAGAATCTACTGCTTTTATCAGACTGTTTTGGTGTTTGTTATACAACCTCCCTCTATCCTCCTTGTCCCTCAGCCTTCTGATCTGAATGTGGAATAGTGATTACTAGAGTTGCCATAATTTCTCGATAGTACGACATGATATACTGTGTAAAAGGAACTACTGTCAATACATCTTTAGGAATATGGTAAAGTGTGAGGGAGAACAACTGTTATATAGTCCAATGATGAGGTCTCAGTATTTTATCAAGTCTGTGCCTCTAGCCTATGAAATTAAGTTTTTCTTCTCAGTGTTTCTCTCCTCCCTCAGGTGGGTTAGGATGGCTACTGTCGACTGCCACTGATTATTTTCCTTCTCCCATGTGGAACACTAGATTGTGTTGGAGTTGAGAATTTCCCTTCTCTCAGGTAAGTTAAGCTCCTATTAACTTGTGTTTCCTGAGGGAAGACTTTGTTAAGAACATAGCACTCTGGGCATATTTTGAAATGGTCTTCTTTTCCCTTCCCCTGCTGGAAGCATAGGGGATTTTTCTCTGATATTTAATGTTAAGATATGGCCAAGCTCCCAGAGGTCTAACTCACAAAAACTTGGGGGGGGGGGGCCCCTAAGACTTAGTACACCAAAAATTTTAACCCTCTTGTTTACCTAGCCTACAGAAATTTTTTATTATAATCGAAGTTTTCCTACCCTATTACTGGTACCTGTAATACCAGTAATACAGAAGGTTCTGCTGTTAAGACTCCTTATCTGCTTGTTTTTCCAATTTTAAGAGCAGAGATTTGTCCTATCACCTTGTTTTTCTTAGAGATCTCAGAAGACTTGCTGGTTGTACAGTTTTTTTTCTTCAATTATTTTACTTGTCATTTTAATGGTAAATTCCAGTTTTATTGCAACCCAAAGACCATTATTTAATACTTAGTTACCCCAACACATGCTCCTATGGAAATGGAAATAAAAGAGGTTAAATAACTTGCCTGAGGTCACAAAAAGAATAAGTGGGAGGGAAAGGAGTTTTGACCCAGGCTTGTCTGACACAAAGATAAGTGCACTTTTCCTGTACCAAGTGATCTCCAGGCCTCTTTATTGTGTATCCAGCCATAATATATCTTATATTTGACAAAGAAATAAGGTATTATTGATTTTTCTATACAAATCTGTCAGGGAAGGGTGGAAACTGGGGTCAGCATCCCCTAAAGCTAATTGATTGAGAAGGAAAGTATGGTCCTCAAAGGAAAATCAAGGAGTCTGTAAACTCAGTCCCTGCCCTCTGGTTTTCATACCCTGAAAAATCCTCTTTTCTTGAGTATTGGTGGGACCTGTAAATAGGTTGTAATATCCCTCTCATAATTATGGTATGTTATATGGAAAAGGTAATAGAATTTTTCAGATTTAAGTAAGGTCTCCAATCAGTTGACTGTGTGCTGACCCAAAGTGATAGCCTACTGAGTGGGCCTGACCTAATCAGGTGAGCCTTTAAAATGTGACTTAGGTCTGTCCTAAATTGTCAAAGCAGTTGAGTTGTTCTCTTGTTGGGCTTGAAGAAATAAAAAACTATTTTGGGAACTACCAATAGAATGGTAAACCTGCTAGAAACTGATTTCAATATCCCTACAATAGCCAGGAAGTAAACTATGCCAACATGTTAAATGAGCTTGGAAGAGAACCCCAAGTAACACACGTGATTGAAACTTTATAAAACCTTGAACACAGGGTCCAGTTTATCTGTACCAATATGACTGACCTATTAAACTGTGAAGTGGTAAACCTGTTGTTTTAAGGTTCTAAGTGTGTGGTAACTTCTTTTGCAAAATAGAAAACTAACACAGGGTCCTTAGCTTATTTGGGGCATGCTAAGATATCAGATATCCTTGTTTTACTGCTTTGTGCTGCTATAATAAAATGCTTGAAAAATCTTAGTAAATTATAAAGAATAGATATTTATTTTATGATGGACTTGGAAGATGGGAAATCCAAAATTAGGATGCTGGCATCTGGTGAGGGTTTTCTTATTGTTATGATTTATGTATGAGGTGTCCCTCAAAAGCTCAAGTGCAAAAAAATGCAAGAAAGTTTAGAGGTGAAATGATTGGGTTGTGACAGCCTTACCCTAATCAATGTTAGTCTACTGATGGGGATTAACTGGGTGGTAACTGTAGACAGGTGAGGTGTGGCTGGAGGAGGTGGGTGGGTCATTGGGACTGTTCCTTTGGGGTTTATATTTTGTTCACAGTGGGTGGAGCGCTCTCTCTGCTTCTTGGTCACCATGTCGTGAGCTGCTTTCCTCCTCTATACCCTTCTGCCATTGTGTTCTGCCTCACCTCAGGCCCAGAACAACAGAGTTGGCTGTGGACTGAGACCTCTGAAACTGTGAGCCCCGAATAAATTTTTCCTCTTCTAAAGTTGTTCTTGTCATGTCCTTTGTTTACAGTAGAGAAACACCTGACTAAAACACATTATGTCATTATGTGGTAGAAGGCATGACATGGTGGAAGGGCAAAGAGAATGAGCACAAGTGGGGGTGAACTGATCCTTTTACAGTAGTATTGAGCCCACCCATAAGCACATAATCTCATGGCTCATTACTGCTTCTCATGACATGATTACTTTTCAAAGGCCTTACCTCTTAATACTGATACAACGGCAATTAAATTTCAACAAAAAACTTGGAGGAGTCATTGTAACCATAACAACTCCTTTCAGGACTCTCCTGCTCTAGGTGTTTTGGGCAGCTGCTTAGAGGAAGTGATGCTAAGCTGAGACATGAACATGAGCCAGTATCTAGGCAAAAAGGAATTTGGATGTTCCAGGAATAGAGATTGGTTTATTCAAAGAACTGGAGATGAAGGGAGAGAAAAAGAATTCTAATCTGAGACATTATAAAATACTTTCAGAAAAACTGAGACTTCCCATATTTGTGAGAAAGAAAAAGAAAATTCTTCCTTTTAACATCACAGATTCTTTGGCAGAACATCTGATGAGAGAGTCCCAGTGTATGTGTCATTGACCCCAAAAGATTTTCTTTTTTTTTTTTAATGGTAGTGAAATAATTTTCAACAGAAGTTTGAAAACAGTTAATTGAGTATAGAGAGAAAAAAGTTTCTGTCAACTAACTTGGAGACCAAACAACTCAAATGGATTATACTTTTCCTTAGGATGGGACCAGCTGACACATTAATTGAGACAAACAGCATTTCCTCCTATTCCTAGAGAAGAAAAGAGTTTTGTTTTACAGTTGATATATTCCATCTTAATAGGGAGGCATTTCATCTCTTCATGTTGTTATTTAATTTCATTTGTCTTAACACTAATTGAATAGTTCCTTCATTCCACTTACCTCTCAGTGGGTAGCTAGAGGAGATTCCAGATTGGCCTCTTATGCCTATGGTGTGAAGACTAGAATTCAGATAGTTTCTTTCTATTCTACCTTTCATTATTGAGGTATAATTTACATAGCATTAAATTGACCATTTTAATGGATACAATTCAGCGATTTTCAGTGTATTCACCATGTTATATAACCATGGCCATTTTGTTTAGAATTTTCCCACCCCCCCAAAAATATCCCTCACATATATTTAGTCTATCCAAATTTGAGTTTTCCTTTTTCCATCATGTGATACAATAACTTCACATTACAATGAAATCCTCGAGGCAACCAACTTACAAAGAGATAAGGTTTGGGCTGGGGTTGTGGCTCAGTGGTGGAGCACTTGCCTAGCATGTGTGAGGCACTGGGTTCCATCCTCAGCACCACATATAAATAAATAAATAAAGTTAAAAAAAGAGATAAGGTTTATTCAGCATACTTTTGAAGGTTCAAATACTTGGTGGCTGCATTGGCCTAGTTTGCGTGAGAGCTGTAGAAGGTGGCACATCATGGTGGGAGCTCATAGGAGCAAAATGCTCACATCCTGAACCAGAGCAGAGGGAGGAAACTTGGTGGGTTCCCACAATCACTTCTGCGGGCATACCTGCAATGACCTGTCAACCTCCTGTAATGTCCCACATGCTAAAAGTTCTACTACTTCCTAATAGCATCATCCTCAGGACAAATACACATGGGCATTTGGTAGACATACAACATCCAAACCTCATCAGTCTTCTTTCTGTCAGTATGGAATTGCCTTTTCTGGATATTTCAGATAAATGAAATCATGTAGTATCTGGCCTTCTATGTCTAGCTTCTTTGATTTAGCATGGATTCAACATTCATCCATTTCCCAATACATATGATTAGATCACTCTTTTTATAGCTATAATAATACACCATTATATAAATTTATTACTTTTTGTATATCCACCCATCCATTCATCCATTGATGGACACTCATGGTGACTATATTTCTTAGATTTTTGCTACCATGATTAATGCTACTATGAACATTTGTGAACATGTTTTTGAGTGAAAATATATTGCCAACTATTTTGAATATATACGTAGGTGTTGAATTGATGGGTCATGTGGGGATTCTTTGCTTAACAATTTTAGAAACTGTCAAACTCTTTTCCATAGGGGCTATAGCACTTTAAATTCCTCTAGAAGTGCAAAAGTGTTCCATTTTTTTTTTATATCCTAGCAAACACATCTTTTTTAAAATTATTTTTATGTGGTGCTGAGGATAGAACCCAGTGCCTTGCATAGCACTCTGCCACTGAGCTACAGCCCCAGCCCACCCTAGCAAACACTTCTTATTATTAATGTTATCTCTTTTATCATCACCATCTTAGTGGGTATGAAGTGGATATCTCATTGTAGTTTTTATTTGTGTCTCCTTAATAAATTAATGATGGTAGGCACTTTTTCATTGGCTTATTGACCATTTCTACATTTTCATTGGAATCAAATTGTTTTCAGCTTTCATGCTTCTGTAACCAAAAGAGCTGACAAGAACAATTTTAAAGAGGAAAAGTTTATTTGGGGCTCAATGTTTCAGAGATCTCAGCCCATAGATGGCTGATTCCATTTCTTGGGGCCTGAGTAAGGCAGAACATCATAGTGGAGAGGTGTGTAGAGGAAAGTAGATGGGAACATGGCACCAGGAAGCAGAGAGAGAGTGAGAGAGCTCTGCTCAGCAAGGAAAAAAAATACCCCAAAGGCACACCCCAAACATAGACGTCCAGCCACACCCTCCTTGCCTATAGTCAACACCCAATTAAGCTCTGTCAGGTTAATGCATTGATTAGGTGAATGCGCTCATAACCCAATCATTTCACCTCTAAACCTTCTTGCATTGTCTCGTATGTGAACTTTTGGAGTACATCTAATCTGAACCTTAACCCATATTTATTGGCCCATATTTTAATTTGGTTGTTTATCTTTTTTGTTTTTGGATAAATCATTTTGTATTCTGTATATTAAATTCTTATTAGATATATGGATTTTTGGTATTTCTCCCATTTTATGAATTGATTTTTTTTTCATTGCCTGAATAGTACCTCTAAGGAACAAAATTTTTGTTTTAAATTTTGATCAAGACTAACGAATCTATTTTTATTTTGTTGCTTGTGACTTTGGTATCACATTTATGAAACATGGCCAAATTCAAAGTCTTATAGAATTACCCTTATGTTAACTTCTAAGATTTTGTATAGTTTTAGCTCTCTGGTTCATTTTGAATTAATTTTTTATTATGTTATGATGTAGGGGTGTAAATACATTCTCTCTCTTGCATGTGAATATCCAGTTGTTTCAGTGCTTTTTCTTGAAAAAAAATTATTTCTCATTGCATGGTCTTGGCTCCTGTGTCAAAAATTAATTACATACAGATCTATGAATTTATTTATTTCGATTCTATTTATTAGTCTCTATGTCTATTGTTATTTGAGTACTAAATTGTTTTAATTGCTATAGCTTTGTGATAAGTTTCCATCTTACACTTTGGGAAGGACACCTCTCCAATTTTGTTGTTCTACTTGTTCTACATCTTCTACATTTGCATATGAATTTTGTGATCAAGATGACTGTAGCTTCTGAAAGTGAGCTGAACTTACAGGCAACCTTAGTTCATTGTTAAGAGTTCTTTTTAATTTTGAAAGAAAAGGATTAAAGAGGTTGGGGTGAGGGATGATGGTACAGACAATGCGGATCAGGTCCTAGACCTTTCAGGATAGTAGTGAGTCTTGGTAACTGAATTCACTAAGAGAGCATCACTTCTAAGCTTCAATGTGTACATAACTGAATCAGAAATTCAGTTAAAAAGCAGATTTGTGTTTAGTAGGTCTAGGGTGGGGTCAGAAAGTATCTTTTTATTTGTTTTCCTTCCATTCTCATATCTATCTATCCTTCCTGTCATTCTGGGGATCAAATATCAAATCCAGGGCATTTCTAATAAGTTCCTTGGTGATGCAAATGCTGCTGATCCCTGAACCACACTTTGGAAAGCAAGACACAATGGACATTACTGTTTATCCAGCACTCATAAAAGAGAAACTAAGGCATTGCTTAAAATTAGTCAGACTATTCCGTATACTAAAATTTAAAAAGGAAAGTAAAGAAGGGAAGGAAAAGCAAAGCAAGGAGAGTAGGGAGAAAATAAGACTTGGAAAAGTATCAGTCTACAGGACCAGAGAGAAGCAGAGCTGGGTGTAAGAATTCTTGTTCAAGTCTCTCAGTTAAGTGCTCATTCCCCAACCTGCGGCTGCCTCCGATGCCAATCACCCTCCACACCACCCAGAGTACCTCTCCTCCCACCATCTCCAGACAATTACTCCCTTCTCTGTAGCTTGATTTCAGCAAAATTCCTTAAAAGATGAACATTAGAATTGAAAAGGGCACAGGTCTGGGAGATCGACTGTATCTTCATAGGCAAAGTATCTAAATTCTATTTCTTCCAGATATGACACACTCTATGTGTGGCAGGCAGAATTCTAACATGTTGCCTGAGATTTCCTATACCCTGTAGTATACTTCCTGTATAATCCCAGGGATTTGTGACTATGATAGATTTCATTTCCATGATTCAGCTTTGTTAAAATGGCACCATTGATTTTAAGAGAGGGAGACTATTGTATGGTCCTGATATAATAACATGAGTCCTTTAAATCTAATGAGGAAGTCAGCAATTTGAATAGATTTAACCTACCAGTGCTTGACAGAAGATGAAGGGGTCATTAGTCTAGACTGGAATATAGGGAATTGGTCCAACTACTATGGTTTCCTTAGTCATGGTTTCCATCACTTTTGTGTGTTTTTCCTGATTTTTCAGTGTTGATTATGTTTTAACATTCAATTTTATGTAATCTCATTTTAGTCTCATTATAAAAGCAATATGAGCTCAATTGTAGAAAGTGGAAAATACAGTTAGGCATGAGAAGAAAAAATTAAGCATTAGAATTCTATCACTTCATTTGGAGAAAACAACTATTAATGCATTCTTTCCAGTCTTTTTTCCTATACCCATATGTATATTTTTATATAATGAGTTCAGACTGCATTATTATGCATATTCTTTTTGTAATCTGTCTCAAAACCTTTGAGGAAGAAACAAGATAGAAATTAACATGTATTCAGTAGGTATTTGCCTGTGAACAGCTGGTTGTTTAGGCTAGCTGATGTCACCTTTTCCATTCGCTTCCTTCTGTTGTTCCCAAGCTGTTTGGTGTTTCCATGTGCCAAAGATCCCCAAGTCCACCCTAGGTCATAGGTTTATTGGGAGGATTCACAGGACTCAGCATGGAGTCTTAAATCAATGATTTATTACAGTGAAGAGATACAAAGTAAAAACAGCAATGGGAAAAGTCACATGGGGGCAAAGTCTGGAGGAAATTCAGAATTTCAAGAGTGCTTTCTCATGCCAAGAACAGTGGTGCATATTTGTAATCCCAGATACTTGGGAGGCTGAGGCAGGAGGATTGCAAGTTTGAAGCCAGCCTTAGCAACTTAGTAAATCCCTAAGCAACTTAGTGAGACCATGTGTCAAAATAAAAATTAAATAAATATAAAGGACTGGGAATGTGACTCAGTGGTAAGGTGCATCTGAGTTCAATTCCCAGAACTTAAATACATAGTGCAAGGTATGTAGCTCAGTGGTAATGTATCCCTGGATTCAATACCCAATACCCTCCCTACACACACAAAAGTGTACTCTTCCAGTCGAGCCATACTGGATGCATTTAGTCCCTCCAGCATAGAATAGTGATAACACATGTAAAGTGTTATCTACCAGGGAAGCTCATAGTGACTCAGTATTCAAGGTTTCTATTGGGGTGAATCATGTAATCATGCTCTGCCTAGCGTGTATCAGAATTCCAGACTTTCAGAAGGAAAGCAGATGTTTGTCATAAATCACATTGTTTACACAAACAGTCCAGGCATAGTGAACCACTCTTTTCAAGATCCCATATTCTAGCCAATAACCAATTGTCAGTAGGCCTTACTGTGTATAGCAGTTTCAGACCTATTATGTTAAATCTTTCTATGCCTAAATACCAGTATCTCACAGTTCTCCTGCAGTTGTGTACGATCCCTTGCATCCTGGTTATACATTATCTCTCACACAGAGTATATTAGAATGTGGGTAAGTGAGAAAAGGCTCTGTATATTTTTAAGGTCAATCATTAACAAATTTCAATTAAAATTATTATTGACTTAGATAAGAGCTAATCATGAAAGAGCAATGCCACACTGATGCTCTTGGTGTACTTTCAAGAGAGTCTGGATGTACAGTGTTACTTGTAATTCCTCAAGGGTTATTTCTGCCTTTCCCCACCAAAACCAACACTTCTAATCCAAGTCCATAATTTCATGATGTGCCATATGGTTAGGAGCAGGACATCATCTCAGAGCACCTGTCCCCTCTGATTCAGGTCCACGTTGACAAACTGTATATGGGTGAACAGAAGGAAAGTATTAACTGTTTTTGCTTTTAGGTTTTCTGTGATTTTTGTTGGCTGCAAATATAGGTCAATTATATTATAAATTTGAAAAACGTGTCTCTAAGACCATCATTTTTGTTTTTGGGACACCCAAAAGCAATGAAATAAAGAGCTGGTTTTTCCTTGTGCAATAATTCCTTTTTTCCTGGCATTAAGGCATGCATTTTAAAGAAGAGGGGGACCACTAGTTGACAAGATGCCTTTTATGAATCAGTAAAAGCTACCACTTATAGGCTTATGGGCCACCAGGGGCACAGTACTTGGTGAATACCATTGTGAAGATTAGCAGAGAAATGTTAACTTTGGGAGGAAGTAGCTCCATACTACTATCAGGCTAGGAGAGCAGATTTATGGCTGGATTTCATGCCCCATTCATAGCCTCTGCCTAGGCACCTTTTGATCTCACACAATTGAGTACAACTAGCTATGATGAGAAGGTTGGTGGATATGGGGCTATCTACTGGCACAAGTATTGACATATGCCACTATTTCCTTCATCCTCTTCTTTAAGAAACAATAAGCCCCATCCTATTGTTTAGCCTCCCAGTGCAGTGAGCAGTGCTCTCATCCAGGTGGGTTATTTGGAATCAGCCCTCACAACTAAAATAACAGGGAAGGGACACTTGATGCAGGGAAGTAGTATGGGTCCTCATTAGTTGACTTCTTCATGGAAAGTATACACAATATATTGACCCATTGTACTCAAGGGTTCTTGGAGCTAATTTTGAAATATAATAAATTAATTTGAGACAGAAAATAACATTTTAGGATGGAAAAGTTATTTTTACTTTATAATATTAACATGATTAAAGAGCCTTCACAAGTCTCTATTTCCTCATCTATAAAAAGAGGGATAAAAAAAATCCTACCTAGCTGTGGGATTGTTTCACAGGGTAAATGAGATGACATACAGTCAATAAGTATCAATTCCTTCCTTTTTTTTCTAATTGTTCACATTTACAAGGTTTTGAGACTACAAATCACTTTGATTTTCAAGGTCATCTAAGATGAATAAAGGACCTCAGCATCCAGCAGGCCTGGAAATACTTACATGATTAAAGGTGAGTTTCAGATCCAATCTCAGAAAGCTTTTCTGTCCCTTTTACCCATAATATGAATAAGACATGATAAGAGCCTTCTACAAAACCAACCACATATGAAATCCCTCTAGTATTTTGGGAAGCTTTCATCAATTGGCAGTCTTGATTTTTATGGGCAAGCAATATGGGGAAAGGAATCCTTTTCCTGGTCCAATCTCTGCTGTTGAGTTGTACACAGAAAGGAGTCTTTAATACATGACTGCATCTTACTTGCCTCAATCTCTGTTAATCATTAAAATCCTAAACATTAAATCTAGCAGACATATAATAGAGTAGCTAAACATGGGCAATATAGAACAGATAGAGAAATGTTAAATCATTACCTAAAACACCTACAGTCTTATTCTGTAATTTGTTAATATTCTATGAAAAAATTATTTCCTGTTCAGTTTTCCAAGGGCAGAATGTACTGCAATGAATGAAACAGATTCATCTGGGGGCATAATGATATATTAAAAAGTTATCCTCCCCCAAAAATTGTGACCCAGATTCTTCTTTAGGCCTCAATTAAGGTTGTTTTGGTTGCAACTGAATAAAACTTCCACTTATACCAATAGCTAAAACCCAGGAATTTATTGGTAATCTAGTGGGGTATCTTGTGAATTCAAAGGAGAGGAGACCAAAAGCAGGGTCTGAAAGCCCTTACAAGATCCAGCTGCAGTTAAATACTTTTACTTCAATTCTTCTTTCTAGGAATCTACCTCATTTTGTACTCACTTTTCAAACTCACTTTCACTGTCTTGGAATCCACGAAGTTGGAGGTTGCTGGTCTATGGTGGGTTAGGTGATGTCACATGACCTATCCTGATCCAATAAGCTATATCTTGGAAGTCTGGGGTTGGAAATAGACTTAAGCTAAGTCAGGAAGATTCTCTTTGAGAACAACTATGAGTTGTATCTATGGGATGCTTGAACCAAGACCATGCACACTTGGGAGAAAAACTTGTCAATACCCATTTAAGCAAGTAATTTCTTTTTCTCTTGCTTGTTCAATCTTCCTCTTTGGTCTTTGCTTCTTTTTGCACACCACTTCATTCTTATTCTCCATTTGCCTCTGCAATTCTCTTCAGGCTAGTTTTGAGGACTGCAGTGTGCATACATTGATATGGCTGCTTCATATTTCTTAAACTTATTTATGCATCTTCAGTCCATGCCTCTAGTAGAAGCTGACTACTTTCTCGCAATCCCAGGGAAAGTTGAAAATGGAATTTTGTAAGGATTAAATGGATTAACATAGACTGATTCCCAACACATAATAAGTAATATGCACACACACACACACATATATATATGTGTGCATATATTTACATATATATATATATATATCAGTTGTTAGTAATAGTAGTATTCAAAACCCTACTTGGGCATTCTTTTTGTAGGTTGCATGCCATTATCCCTGCTCTCTTGTTCCCACCTGGAATTCATCACTTCTTTCCCACCCTTGCTGCTGAACCTTGAACAGGCTTTATTTTTCACTGCTCATGTTCCCTATTAGATTTATTGGCATGCTTGTCTTCCAGTCTAGAATGTAAGCACCTTGGGGATATGGGCCATATCCTTCTCTCTTTGAACCCACTTCTAGGGATGGTGTCTTGTTCAGTGCTTGATATATGTTAATGCTCTACAAATGCTTGCTCAATTAAATAGAAAGCATGTGATAGGAATGGCAACTCAACATCAGAATAAAATGTTTCATTGCACCTGTAGTAGAAACGTGGGAATAAGATGTTTTTCTTTGACCCTGTTGTAATGTCTTGTTTAATTCCAGCTAGCAAGTTCATGGTAGATTTCTGAATAACAGGTAACCTTTGAGCATTTAATAAATGTGGCTCAAATATCTTCCAGGTCATTTTAGTGGTTCATCAGTGAAGGAGGATTTAAATGAAGATTAACTTCATAGGAAGCAAGTGTCATTTCTAGTTAAGGCTGTTTTGGCTTCAAAAGATGACTTTGAAATATTGGTATTGTGTTCAAGTGTCTATGTTTTGTACCTACTGGTGTACAAAGGATAACCTCCACAATTATGTGAGTCCAAGTATTGATGGAAAAGTGGATTAAATCCTCAGCCTCAGTCCTGTTTCTGGCTTTTTCCCTTAAATTCTCTATTTCTTTTGTATACTCTGCCTCTTAGTCCTCATAACCACCATTCCCTGTACCACCTCAATGCCTGTTTGGCACTGGTGTGTGTGTGTTTGTGTGTTTCTCCTAGGGTTTCTAGTTTGTGATGGGCAGGCATTCATAGCTCACAGACATCATTATTTCTAAAATTGATATTAATACACATCCATTTTTTGGGGCGGGTACCAAGGTTTGAACTTGGGGGCACTTGACCACTGAGCCACATCCCCAGACCTATTTTATATTTTATTTAGAGACAGGGTCTCACTGAGTTCCTTAGCACCTCACTCTTGCTGAGGCTGGCTTTGAGCTCATGATCCTCCTGCCTCAGTCTCCTGAGCTGCTGGGATTATAGGTGTGTGCCACAGTGTCTGGCAACACACATCCACTTAATGTCACCTCAACTAGTTTACCTGGAGGGAATAAACTAATGTGCCAGAGAAACAAGGGAACAAGAGGAACAAGAAGAAAGGGGAACTAAGGAATATCATTATTTAATCTGAAAACAACCCAGGAATGTAAGAAGGAAAGTTTTCATCATCAACTCCAGTGAGAAAATTCAAAAAGACATTTCAGTGAAGTCATTTGCTAATAAGGAGCAAGGGTAGGACTTGAAGCCTAAATCTTATAATTCCTAGTCAATGCTTTCTCCATTCTACCTGGTTGTGTCTCAATATACTACTTTAAAACAACATCATCTCTTGCAAACCATACAGCAAATAGCCAGGTCTTAACTGTGACCAGGAGTTGAGCATACTATGACACTTAGGCCAAATCCAGCCTGACACCTTTTTATGGTTTTTATATTTTTGATGTTCAGAAAGAATAATAATATTTCTTGGCACAGGAGAATGATGTGAACTTCAAAACTTAATGTCCATAAATAGTTTTATTAAAACTCAGCTGGGCCCACTTCTATATTGACTTTCATGCTATAGTGACTTATATACAGAGACTGGCTCAGCTGACCATTGATTTAGATCCTTGCTATCTAAAGTGTAGTCCATGCACCAGCAGCCTCAATTCACCTGGGAGCATGTCAGAATTGCAGAATTTCAGCTGCCTTCCAGATCCAGGACTTGGCAGCTGCATTTTAATAAGAGCCCCCTGGTGATTCATATGCACATTAAAATTCATAAAGCTCAAGCAAAGGAGACAATTGATAAGGGTTTTCTCTGATTAGACAAGCAGCAGGGTTATTGGAAAGGGAGCAAGCCTTGGGATCAGATCATACACATATGAATTTAAAATTCCTGAGTGGCTTCAGTTTCCTCACCTGTAAAGTGAGGATAAGTATGCTTTCCTCATACATTTGTTTTGGATTGTGTGGGACATTAATTTCCTAGTACTGCTCTAACAAATTTCCACATAAATGATAGCTTAAAACAACAGAAATGGATCCTCTCACAGTTAGAAGTCTGACATCAGGGGTTAGAAGTCTGACATCAAATGCTACAGGACCACGCCCCTTCTGAAGGCTCAAGGGGAAAAGAATCCCTTGCCTTTCAGGTTCTGATGGCCTCAAGTGTACCTTGGCTGTGGCCATATTATTTCAATCTCTGACTCCATCTTCAAATAGCCTTCCTTTCTTTGTGTCTTGTGTCCTCCTCCTCCTCCTCTAAGGACGCCAGTCATTGGTGGTCACCCTAAATCCTGTAATATATGGTCTTGAGATCTTTAATCACACCTGCAAAGATCCTATTTTCACATACGGTCATGTTCTGAGGTTCTGGGTATATGTGATTTTTTGGGGGGCACACCATTGAACCCATCACAGACAATGTGAATATAGATCAAATCTGGCACATTTTTAGGTCCTTGAGACATGACTCCTCTACCCTTTTTCTCCTTTCATTCAAATGACTCAGGGGTGGAGAATTGTTACAGCAGTCAATTTTCCCATTTTGACAGAAAAGCATTTATTTTGCTAGAACACACAGAGGAAGAGCTCATGACATGTGTCCTGGTGCTAAACCAGTTCTTTTTTTCCTCTCTATATTTTGGAGCAAAATTTCTTTTCAAGTAAAGGAACAGATGAATGAAAAGAAATAACCCATAGGCGAGAAGAGTCTCACAGTGCAGTGGTTGTACATGAAGTTCTCATTCTTTCTTCTGCTGCTGTTTTGCCTGCCTGGGGAGGGATTAATATTCTCAGTGAAATTCCTGTGGGTCATGGCTTTCTCTTGTACCCCTGAAGGATAGGCTTTCTTTTACTATGGAATAAATGTATATCTCAAGAGAAAGTGAGACAAGTACCAAATTTCAACTTTCTCTTGAACAAATCTTGACAGGTGTTAGCTTTGTGGTGAATCACATTTGGGGGTCTCCTATCACATACCGTTGTTGGCAGTTTTCAGATTGGCCAGGTGGTGAGACAAGCTCATTTCCCATTGCTTTTGTATCTATAATAGCAAAATCTCCTTTCTGAAGAAGTTCTGGGCTACACTGTCCACTTGTATTGTACTTCTATTGTACAGATCTGGCCTAATCCGTATTAATTACCCAATTAACCATGAGTGGTGCACATTACAATTTTGAATTTCCTGTAAACAGCCTCCCTGATAGGAGATATGTGGAAATCACTTCAGTCCCCAGAAAGCAAGTGCTGTAATTTTCAGCACACCTGTCTTGGAGCTGAAACAAATCAATAGCTAAATGTGACTGTAGCTAGATTACTAACTCAATCTTCTATTCTCCAAGGGGGAAAGAGGTGTAACCTTTAATACTGAGGAAGTCTGCTAAACAAGAATGTGAGCTTTGTTATTGATAAAAAGAAGTCTACCAGGAAGGGGAAATCCTGGTTTTGGAAAGAGTTTTTATTTTTATATTATTCATATCTATTTTCAATTAGAGTTCTCTATTTCCTGATCATGTTTTAGAAATTAATAAGGGACATTGAATCATATCCATTAAAACTCTTTTCTCTGTATATAGCAGTTTTAAAGAGAATGCACTTTATTTTCCCACAAAAGAATTTGGAAGACTAAGGTATTTTGCCCTCAAAATAAAAAAATAAGGTTACCTTTGCAGAATTAAACTTTAAGCTCAACAGATATTAAATTAAAGCAAAGTCACCTTAAAGTGGTAAGGTGATTCTCAGTCCTTGTTGCGCATTTGAATCATCTGGAGAGCTTTTAAAAATTATTGGTGCCCTAGGCCCCCTACCAGAGATTCTTATTTAATTGGGCCAAAGGGAGCCAGGTGTTTTATTAGAAGGTTCCCCCCCACACCCCCATGAGTGATTCTCTCTGTGTCAGGGTTGAGGATCATTGCTTCACCTTGACAGAGGCTTCAGGACTTGTCTCACATTACAGAATGCATCTTTCAGAAGGAGGGGAAAGGGTGTGGTTAGCTAAGGAAGCTTTGGGGAAAAACATGCTTTTGTAATTATACATGGCAACAGAATGTATTTTGATATATAATACATATATGGAGTACTGTCATGTGTAACTAAAAAGAACAAATAAAATTAGGAAACAAACATGCCTTTAAGCCCTTCTTTAATCATCCTTTAAAATTTCACTCCCCACCCTCCAATCTCTGTGTTCTTTCCCTGCCCTCATTGTTTTCCTTTGTTATTTTATATCTAGAATGTAAGCACCAGAAGAATAGGTGGGCTATATTTTGCCTGTTTCATTCACTGCTGTGTCCAATGCCTATTTGACTGTTAGAAAGAGTCCAGAACCTGGTAGGTATACAGTAGACACACATATAATGAATAATTGAGTAAATAAATTAATAAACAAGAGAAATCAGAGAAGCAAGTACACCTATTTCTTGGGCAATTAATGCTTACTGCAAAAATAATACAAAAGAATATTTTTATCTGAGTCCATAAAATATCACAAAGTTATCATGACTATGATTTGTATTAAAATGCATGTTTTCCTTAAAAGAGATAGCATGTGTTATCCTTATAATGATATGGGTCCAGAGGCAGTACTAAGTCTCCTTGTACACTAATAAATTGGCATTCAGATTTTACTGTGAATTTCTGTATAGAAATACCTATAGGAAGAAAATGAACTAGTTGTGCCAACTGCTTGACTCCTGTGATATATTTTCCTTGTGCATTTATAAATTAGTATTTGGGTTTCATACATTATTCTTGTGAGGTTGATTAACACGAGTGCACTTTTCATCTCTATGTTTCATATGTGACTCATTCATTTTTCTGAGATTTTAATATCAAATGTTAGACCACAGCAAATTCACCAAGGTCATGAGGACAACCCGTGAAGCCATTTGCACTCTACCTTAAAGAGATTTTAATTCATAGTGTTTTAGTAAAAATGTACTCTCTTTGATTGTGATTTTATTCTTAAATACCTAGATGAAGATCACTTCATAATTTGCTTCTTGCATTACATAAACTGCCCTATTGTCTACCTTCCTTCCAACCCCAAATGATACTGGTTAGTCTACTTGGTTGAAAAATCTCTGCTCCAAAGGAGTCCTCCATTAGCACACTTACAGTGTTGGCAATTCCTCTGGCCTTCAGTTGTGACAAGCAGGCCCTCTTTATAGTTGACCAACAAGTCTGCTTCCTCCTAACCTTATACAGTATTCTTAGCTTCTGGAAGGAGGAAGTGTAGACAATCTCCCTTTTCAGAATGGAGTCATATGAAGACTCCATTTTTTCTTTGCCTTTTCTTAGTCTTCCAGTATTTTGAAACTAAATAAAACAAGCAAACAAAACCCAAACAAATGAATGTAAACCCCCAAATCAAGAGGCATTTCTATTGCCTGTTCACAGACTGATCTCCATGTGGTTGAAGGACCAGAAGGGAATTCAACCCTGAGGTTGAAGTCACTCCACCAATAAGAAATAGCTTACCAGTCAGCCTTCCACCCACACATATGCAGACTGTTCATCAGCACAGTGAAGCCTAGACTGCCACTGCTTTCTGAGATTCAAGACTTCCAGGCTCTCTCTTTGTGTAGCTGTCCTTAAGTCATGACATCAGCAGAAACCTTAATAAGAGGAATAAGAATAACAACCAAAAACAATAATACAAAATTTAAAGTAATTTGTTGGAGATGCTCAAGGGAGGATGTTTGGTCAGCAAGAATAGTCTCTGTTCTTGGGAACTTTTCTGTTTTTATCCCCCCTAAGTGATGACACTTTCTCCATATTACAAAATAATTTATTCTACATCTATTTACCCTCTTTCTCATACTTCTAGAGCTGGTTTTTCAAACATTAATGTGCATGGGAATTACCTCAGGATCTTAAACTAAAGATTCTGACTTGGTAGGAGGCCCACATTCCACATTACTAACAAGCCCCCCAGTAATGACAATGCTGCTGCTGGCACATGGATCTCACTTTGAGTAGCAACCAGTTGAACTTGCTGTGCAATTGAACTTTCTGAAATGAAAGGAAATATTCTATAATCTGCACCATCCAATAGAGCAGCTACTAGCCAAAAGTAGCTACTGAGCACTTGAAATGTGGCTGCTTTGACTAAAGAAATGAATTTTTAGTTGTAGTTAACTTTAAATTTAAATAGCCACTTGCGGCCAGTGGCAACTGTATTGAAGAAATAAACTCCAGAGGATATCACCAACTAGTGAACTTTTTTTTTTTTTTTTTTTTTAAATTTTTGGTACCAGGGATTGAACCAAAGGGTGATTAACCACTGAGAAATATACCCAGCCCTTTTTATTTGTTATTTGAGAGAGGGTCTTGCTCAGTTGCTTAGGGCCTTGCTCAGTTGCTGAAGCTGGCCTTGAACTTGTGATCCTCCTGCCTTAACCTCCTGAGTTGCTGGGATTACAGGTGTGCACCCCCATACCCAGCCGAACTGGTAAGTATTTTGTGCAAAGGGCCGAATACTATATAGTTCAGGTTTTACTGGTCACATAGACTCTGTCACAAGCACTCAACTTTGTCATTGCAATGTGAAGGGGAAAAAAACATAGATAATACATAAATGAATGGGCCTGGTTGAATTCATTCTACTAAAACTTTATTTACAAAAGCCAGTAGTTGACTGGATTTGGCCTATGGGCTACAGACATTTGCTTTAGAGTACAATTTGGAAATGAAAAGAAAAAATTTTAAAGTATCCTATGGCATATTCTTCAGGCTAAAATAATGTCCTTTTAAAAATTTAAATATAAAGTGCATAAAACATTAGTTTTGCTTTTAGTCCATAAAAATCCCATAAGCCAATTGTCTTTTAGAAATTGGAACTCAGTGTTCTGTTATTATATTGAATTATGGCCCATGATCATTTATTACTCTATTTTATAACTCTCTCTCTCTCTCTCTCTCTCTCTCTCTCTCTCTCTCTCTCTCACACACACACACACACACACACACACACAATTTTATGTGAATTTTTAGTCTTCAAACTTTACCACACTACCATTCATACAATGTAAGAGGGCTCTGTGTGCTGTTATGTAGTAAATACTTTTGAAATACTAACTTCTCAGCTCCATAGTTGTAGTAGTAGGGCTCTTTTCTGTTACTTTATGTATCAACACAAATGAAGTTGTATAATCAGTTCCTATTACTCTAACTGCATTTCTTTTTTGTTTTTCACAAAAGCTATCTGGACTAATTTTTACATATGTTTTATTAAGTTGGCAACATTTTTCCAGTTATGCTATCTATCTTGAAATGATGAATGGCATGCTGAGACATTGTTAGTTTGCATCATTAACCATTAGAAATAATCAGGAGTTACAGAGTAATCCCTCATTGTGCTAAGCACACAATGTTTTTCTCTAAAATGAGCAATCTAAAGATAATCAAATTTTATAGATGCAAATGATTTCACATTTCTTATGAACACAATCTGTGTTCAAAAACCATTATTAAGCCAGTTTAATAAGCCATTACACTGAAACAGCTACAAGTATGCTTGGCAAATATAAGAAACATTAATGGAATTCTGGTCAAAAGTCACACTTACCTTTGGCCTAGTATAGTTCAGAACAGTGGCATTACCAAAATGACTTTGGCTAGGGATATGCTGGAACTTCACACTATAGGTTATTTCAAATGAATTGACATTATCTACCCCCTCCCAAAAGCAGCCAATGGTCAACTTGTTGTTTCAAAGGAGGACACAGTGAATTTGTGTGAATTCAGTTGGATCTAATATTGATATTTGAGACATGTATATGCTGGAGGAAGTGAGAAGGGAGCAGCTACCCTGGAAAAGGAGTTCTTGTAGTCAGGTGTGTTACATTGTGATTACATTGATGGGTGACAGGTGGTACATTGTGGAGCAGCAACCAAGTAGGTACTTTGTTGTGTAGAGACCAAGGGAAGAGGACCAGGACTATTTAAGAGCCCAAACCTTATATTGCTATGGCTTAAAATTTAGAGTGAATAATATTTATCAGAGATTAGGCATGATGTGGGATATGTGGTAAGACCACATAATGTTAAGCACATTTTTACTTGTGACTCTAACCTAGGTATCTTGGGTCCAACCTTTAGGAAAAATACCTACTCTAGTGTCCACTTTCTTGTGAGGATGGATCTTCTAATATCTTACTAGACTGGAAGTAAGGCAATAGGCAGAGGAATACAGGGTTTCAAAACCAAGACCAAGACTTTTTGAGACCTTTTATGATGCAAGTTCTTGAACCTCTTTTAAAGTTAAGAACAGGGGTCGGGGGGGGGGGGAGGAAAAAAATAACAGAAGGAATCAAACGCCATTACTCTATGTAAATGTATGATTACACAAATGGTATGCCTCTACTTCATGTACAAACAGAAACAAGATGTATCCCATTTGTTTACAATAAAATAAGTAAAAAAAATATGGGAGAGGAATCTACCTTGTATGAATGTTTGAAGACCGGGAAACATGCATATAAAACTCTAAGCTCTATGATATGCACAGAGGAGGAGAACTCAATAAACTAATATCTAAAAAAAAGTTAAGAACAAATCTCTCTTCAATGTTAGTATTCTCTACCCCTCCTCTTCCTCTTCTTACCTCTGTTCTCCCATAGCACTTTTCATGCACCTCTATTCTTATATCACAGGGCACATGTAGCCTTGCAACGGAGTTTATCTAGTTTTCCCTTCCATTTGACTATGGAGATCTTGAGGTTAAGGACTATTTTGTCTATCTCCGTATCCTCAGTGCCTAGCACAGGGTCTGGCAAAGGTAGGCACCAATAAAGAGAAGAAAGTTTGAACTGAATATCCAAAGTCAAATGATAATCATTTGCAAATTATTTAATAAAATTTAACTATCCAATTGAAGAACATTTTCAAAATTATGTAAAAAAGGAATATAATATTTTGTATAAATCTGAAATTATACTCCATATAGCATTTCAGCTTACTTTTCCACTTATATATCATGACTTTAATTATGTTATAACTCTAAGAAATATATAGTTTTAAACTGCAATGATAGAGATACTGGGCTTACCAAATATTCCATTTGGCTCCCTGAATTTCCCATTGCCTTTGCAGTTAGGAAGAGCTTCATGTTTAATTCTTGCCTATGCACATAGGCAGAAAGGACGAAAGTCATTTCTTGGCCAATATATGGAAGAGCTCTCATTTTCCTCATCAATTTAAATTTAATTCTTTTCCTGCTGAGTGAATGTGTATATTCTACAGTGGATTTTCCATGTACCTTTGGGTCTGAATGGCCATATATAGCTGGGACTCCTGTTATTCCCTGTTGGACAGGGAGCTCAAGTGAGAAATAAATGATTCTTTTGGTAAGCCACTGGAATTTCTAGGTTAGTTTATGGCAGCATACTCTGTCCTATGCTCAGATATATATATATATATATATCATACATATATATATTATGTATATATATATATATTATACATACATATATAATATATAATACAATTAAATAGATTGACCATAAATTAATGATTTACTATTATTACGTGGCATTTCACTTCTTTGTTACTTTGCTAATATAAACAATGCTGTGATGATTATATCATGTACACATATTTTTGGAAATTCATGATTGTTTCCTTAAGATAAATTCCTAGAAGTGAAATTACTAGGTAATATAATTTGGAGATTTTAAGACTTTAATATATCTTGCAAAACTTCCCTCAAGACAGAGATAATGCCAATTTATAGTCTCATTAGCAGCATGCATGAGTGCTAGTTTTACTATGCCTCAATAAATTAGTTATTATTGTTATTTGAATACTTGCAAATGTGAAAAGTTTAAAACTATACCGAATTCAAATATAATGCATTTTATAACAAGATGATTAATATTAAAATATTATCATCAGAGCTCTTTCTTCATGGCTCTTGATTTCATGATCCTAAGTAACTAGAAGTTGGAGATAGAACCTATTCAGTATAATAACTTTTGGAAGTTCAATAGAGATGCATCTGTCAATATAAGTGGTGTCTCAAGGACTTATGTCAGAGCCACAATAAAAAAAATATAATCATTATTTTTCTGTGTTTCTTCTTTTCTTCTATCCTGCACTGTGAGGAAACAGTAATATGGAATGGATGATATTGTGAAACACTTTACAGATTCTAGGAGAGCTCACTGCTGCATCAAAAAAGTAAAGATTCCTGACTCCCTACTGCATCCTACCTCAATTATTCAAGGAAAAATATACCTGGAGATAGTGGAGTCATAAAATGGACATATTCCCATTAAAAAAATGAGGTCTCTATAGAACTGTCTTGAGTGCTTAGTGCATAGTGAATTTTCAATAAGTGCCTGGAAAAAGAAAGGAAGGACAGAAGAAAGAGAAAAGTAATATGTCATAAGTTTAGAATAAAAGGCATCACACTATATAATCCCTTTATTTTAAAGCGAACTCAATGAAATGGATTCTTCAAGGTCCCAAGCCACGTTGGAATGAAACACAAGCTCAGATCTTTTAGTTTCTATCCACTGCTTCATGAGTATTAAGTAACTGTTTTTTTTTTCTGCCACCTAAATACATTTGGATAAAGAAGCATTTACTCAGTAGTTACTGAGCACCTACGTACAGGAAGGATACTGTGCAGATGCTATGAACTGACAGGGGTAGTGAAATTCAGCAGGAGACAGATGTGAAATTTAATAGGAGCTTTGATAAATGCCCATGAAGTATGGTGTCAAGAAAAAGCTAAGGGAGTAGACAAGCACTCCTACTGAGGTGTTAGGGGAGGTTTCTTTGAGGAACTGGCTTTTGTGTTGTGTTTCCAAAGATGCGTAAGATTTCAGTAGCAAGAGGAGGAGAGAAGAGATATATTTAAACTAAGAAAATGTTAAACATAAACATTTAAAGTAATGCACTTGAAAAACTGAACATAATGTTTTAGGGAGGTGGCAGTGCTGTGTGTCAGTGCAAGCCACGTTGCTTACTAGTTTTGTGACCTTGAACTTTGGCTCAGTTAATCGGTTCAGTACAAAGGAATAATCTGATTTTTCCCTTGATACACCTGGTTGCACATCTAAAGTTTTAAAAATCTCTCCCCAATATTACTATATTAAAACAGTACTTTCAGGACAAAATTTTGTCTCTACTTCTCAAAGAAACTGAGAGTATCAAAGTCTATTACTTTTTTAGTCAGTTTTCTCACTTCCATGACCAAAAGACTTAACAAGAACTTTTAGAGGAAGAAAATTTATTTGGAGCACATGGTTTCAGAGGTCTCAGTTCATAGATGATGTACCCCATTGTTCTATACCAAAAGTGTGGCGGAACATCATGGCAGCAGAGCAAAGTAATATGTCATATTTTAGGTGGGGGAAAAGCAGCTGGGAACATGGCACCAAGAACCAGAGAGCGAGCTCTGCTCAACAAAGACAAAATATAACCCCCAAACATATACCCCCTGTGATGTACCACCTTTAGCCACACTGCCAGTTGTTAGCACCCAGTTGGTCCATTCAAGTGGATTAAAGCACTGATTAAGTTAAAGGCTTACAATCCAATTATTTCATCTCTAAAGTTTCTTGCACTGTCTCACACATGAACTTTTGGGGGACACTTTACATCTAAACTATAACAATGATTTAAGACTACTTCCTAAACATAAGTGACTTTGCATTTACTGAAAAAAAATCTGAATAGAATAAATTCTGATGAAGTGCTTGTAATTTTAATTAAATGATGGGAAAATATTCTCTAATACCAGCAGATTATAAGAGAAAAAGTGTGAATTTTAAAATTTAAAATGCTGGGAAAATGTGTTGAAATGTTAAATTGGGTCTCAGTTTTTTAAAAATGTAATCATGTTTGTCTTTACAGTCATACACAGGGCACTGGGACAGTACTACCTGTTATGGTTAATTTCATGTGTAAACTTGAGTAGGCTACCAGGTACTTAGATATTTGAGTGAACATTATTCTGGGTATTTCTCTGATGGTGTTTTGGATGACCTTAATAAATCAGTGTACTAAGTAAAGCAGATTGCCCTCCCTAATGCAGGTGGGCCTGAACAAAAAGAAGGCTGATTCTCCACCTAGTAAATGAGAATTTTTCCTGCCTGATGGCCTTTGAACTGGAAAAACACTTTATTCCTGCCTTGGGGTAGGAATTGAAACACTGGCTTTTCCTGGATATTGAACCTGTGGACCTTTCTACTAGAACTTACACTAGTAACTTTTCTGAATTTCTAGGTTGCTGACTCACCATGTAGATCTTTAGACTTGTGAGTTTCCAAAATTGCATGAGGCAATTTCTTGTAATCTATCTCTCTGTCTCTCTCTCTCTGGATAGACTCATAATCATTGCAAAAACGTTTTTTTTTTTTTTTTATGTGATGCTCAGAATCAAACCCAGTGCCTCACACATGCTAGACAAATGCTCTACCACTGAGCTATGACCCCAGCCCAAAATATGCTTTTATTAGTCAGGAAGTATGGTCAAAATTTTAAGACCTATTAATATGCAAAACAAAGGAATTCTTCCTATACAGTGGATGTGATCATATCAGATGGCAAGTAGACTTCACTACTGCCAGGTGTTCTAGTGTTTCCAGGTAATATAGAGGATTGGTAGTTCCCAAGCAACTGAGGAATGAATCCAGAAACTAGGATTCTGCCCAGACCCAGTCAATTGCAAAGAAACATACTTGCTGGCACAAATACTTTAAATCTTACTGGGTGAGAATTTATAGATGTTCATCACATTTGAGTTATATGTACACATTAGCCCATTTCCTTTCCAGTTTTAGTCCTTCTGAAAATGATATGTGTGTGTATCTAAGTAGATTGATATCAACATAATCCCATGGATGTACTGATTAAAGGGCAAATTGTGTTTCTTTCAAATTGCGTTAAAGTTCTAATATAGACTGATTAGCAGAATTTCCTATAATTTATCTATGATATTGTAAGTCACATTAAGGCAGATAGCCTAAGAGTCCTTATTATAGTACTGAACTGTTTTTATGTAACTATCACAAGTATGAAGAAGAAATCTTATTATACCTTCTCTAGCAACTATTAGCTTCAAAATACTTAAAATTGTGACTTGATGTTGAGGTATTTACTCAAAGTCCTTAAACATTTTTGTAAAATCACCTACCAAGAACTGAGCACTATGCTGGGGTTACAACAGTGAATAAGGCAAAAATATTCCCTGTCTTCATGGAGATCATTCTCATCTTATAAGTAAGGCTCTTTGAGAACCTCAACCATTGTGAAATGTGGCTGAATTTCAAGACATTGGGAGAAAAATACTTATAAAAACATGATTTTACCAATCTCTGATTGGATGAGAATGCAATATTATTGCTACAGTTCCCTGAAGTTGTTAACTACTGCTGGGACCTGGATAATGGAAACAGGGCTTCTGTTATTTCTTATAAAAACCTTTGAATATACAATTATGTCAAATACTAAAAAAAGAATTAGCTCATCTAGAAAGACAATGATCTTATACTTCCTCCCTTCAAAAAATGATTCTATTTTTTTAGGTGATAGCATCTAAGAACAATAACAATGATAGCCGGGTGCAGTGGTGCACACTTGTAATCCCAGTGACTTGGGAGGCTGAGGCAGGAGGATCACAAGTTCAAAGCCAGTCTCAGCAATGGTGAGGCACTAAGCAACTTAGCAAGACCCTGTCTCAACATAAAATACAGAGTAGGGCTGGGGATGTGGCTCAGTGGTTGAGTAACCCTTGGTTTAATCCCTACTACCAAAAAAAAAAAAGATCCATAACAATGATAACATTTTTTTTCAGCAGCTCAAATATGAATACCTTGATTATGAGGATATATAATTTATGACCTGTACCTATAGATTAAGAAATAGCTTGATTCTAAATGGAAACATATGTCTTAAAAGCATCTTTTTTGAATTCATAGATATCATATAACTCATTTGCTTAGACACTGGAGACTAAGGCCATGGATTTAATTCTTTCTTGAGTTCTTTATATTTATACTAATTCCTGACCACAGATCTCCCAATCTCCCTGCTTCTTTAATGATGGTCTGGCAAATGTATGCTTTTAATCATAAGAGAAAATAGGTAGAGGAACAAAGCAGAAGTAGAGCCTCAAAACATGGAGGATCAAGATTCTTCCTATTGTTTGTGCAGATCGATGTTTTTATATTAAAAGGTTTCCTTAAATGGAGATGCATGATTAAATTTGCAATATATCATGGGAGAACAGCACTGAGTCTTCTGCTTCTAAAAATGTGTCTATCATAATGGTCTTTCCTTAGTCACCCAAGAAAGTCATAAAATGCAAAGGAATCAGTTGTCCAAGCACAGAAGAGACATTCAGTAAATGTTTCTGAGTTAATTATTATTCCCTAAAAGATTTGAGAGAGAAGAAGCAGCATTCTACTAATTAAACCTGATGGAGCTTACATTTCAATAAATTGAGATAAGCAGTATGAACATTAATGAATGAAATGGATAGTATCAGATAATAAAATGAATGATGGGATTGACCGTAACTAGATTATCAGGGAAATACCTCTGTGAGAATGTGACATTTAGCAGACATCTTAATGGTGAAAAGAAAAAGCATGTGAGATAATGGAGAAAGAAATGGAAACTTGAAGTTTAGACCAGGGGTTGTGGTACATACTGGAAGCCCAACCACTTGGGAGGCTGAGACAGGGGGATCACTTGAGCAAAGAATTTGAGGCCAATATGGGCCACATAGCAAAACCCTATCTCTTATAAAGGAAAAGAAAGAGGGCCTATGTGGTGGCACATGCCTATAATTCAAGAGGCTTAGGCGACTAAGGCAGGAGGATCATGAGTTTAAAGTCAGCTTCAGTAACTTAGGCCCTAAGCAATTTAGTGAGACCCTGTTTCAAAATTTTTTTAAAAAATAGGCTAGAGATGTGACTCAGTGGTGAAATTCCCTGGCTTCAATTCCTAGAACACACAGAAAAAAGGGGAAAAAAAAAAAAGAAAGTAAAAGGGAAACAAAGAAACAAAAAAAGAGGTGGGAAGGGAGGTGGGGGAGAATGGGAAGATAAAAGAAACTCGAAAGTCCTTGAGGCCAGAATGTGCTTGACTTGTGCTGTGGTTTGAGTGTGGTTTGTCCCCTCTGAGAATCATTTTGAAATTCAATTCCCAATGTAACTATGTTGAGAGGTGAAAGGATTTTAAAAAGTGTTTAGGTTTCTCTTACTCTTGCCAGGACTGGATTAATTACCAGCAGAGTGTATTGTTATAAAGTGTGGGCATTCCTTGTGTTTTGCCCCTCCCACCCAAACCTGCTTACCCTTCTACTTCTGCACAAGTCCTTGGCCAGTGGCATGCACTGAAACTCCCCGGTTTCTAAATCGTGACCCCAAATAAACTCCTTTCCTTTATTACCCAGTCTCAGATGTTACAACATCTAAATGGACAAAGATCACCAGTGTGAGAAACAGCAAAGTAATGTGACTATAACACATTGAGCAGGGGTAGAATAATACCACATGATGCAGGATTAATTGTCCCTTGTAAAGAACCCGGCTTTTATTCTGACCACGATGTAAAGTTATTGGTAGGTTATCAATAGAAAGATAACATAATCTGAATCGGTGTTAGGGGTTCAGATGCCACTATACATTGTCTTTATTTTTGGGACTGCCAAATTTTCTTGACTACCAGATGCCAGGGTCATAAGATGAAAATTTCCTATTCTTATATGGATGACAGAAATATTTAGCAATATTATTTCCATGAGAGTTCAGTATATTGAATAAAGTTGATACTGAGTACTGGCTCTGTTATTTCTTGGCTGTGAGGCCTTGGGAAAGCTACTTAATCTCTCTGATTTTTCTCATTTTTCTCATCTCCAAAATGAGAATAATTATGGAGGTTATTTCTTACAGTTGCTCTGAAGATTTTATGAGTTGTTTGCATGGAAAGTGCTAAGCATGCCTGACATATTTTAGGTGCTCAATAAAAAACTGTATGATTTCTTTTGTCAATGAAGTTATATAAGCAAAAATTACAAAACTATATGTAGTTAATAATCATTTGAGACAGTAGGTATAGGCTTGTGTATATATTCATACTTAGATTCAAAGCCATGCCTCAACACTTAGTACCTGTAGGACCTTGGTACGTTACTGAACCTCTTCGTACTTCAATTTCCACATCCTGAAATATGGGTGATAATAGTGTCCTCCTGTGTTACTTAGGATGAAAATTGGATTCACAAAACAGAAAATCCAAAATAACAGTGGTTTAAAACAATGCAGAGGTTATTTCTCATATGAAAGAAATTTATAGAGGCAGGAAATACAGGAATAGTGTGGCATTACCAGGATCAACAGGACTCTGTCCCCTTCTGTCTTTCTGATCTAGAAACTAGCACCTGGGCTTCTATCTTCAAGTCATCCCATTGTCCAAGAATGCTGCCGAAGTTCTAGGCATTTAGCCTAAATTCCATACAGTTGGGAGAAAGAAATGTATAGTGACAAGGAGGGTCCATCTCTGTGTTGAATCAGTCCTGTGTTTTTAAATTTATTTATTTATATGTGGTGTGGCGAACTAAACTCAGTACCTCACACATGCCAGGCAAGAGCCCTACAACTGAGCCACAACCCCAGCCCCGAGACGGTTCTTTTTTATGAGTCTTTCTTGAGATCTGACATAATGGTTATTGTATGTATTTGACCAGAACTTGGTGTGACCACATGTAGCTGAAAGGAAGGCTAGGAAATGTGTTTAGTTGGTGGCAATGCCACCCAATGAAATCACTTCTCTTTTTGAAACAAGAAAGAATATTTTATAAGCAGCCAGCAGGCACAACCACACCTCCAAATAGGATTGTTTTAAAGGTTACTTGGGGTAATGTAAGCAAAGCCCTTAGTTCAGTTCCTGATAGATAGTAAGTGCTTAAGCAAGAGTATAGAGCACATGTTTTACCCCAGAAACACCATTCTAAAAACACTTAGGAGAATAAAAGAGCCATGAATGCTGTGCTGCTTGCAGAAGGACACTCCTCAGCTTTAAACAGTGCCACTTTTTCACTGGATTGTGTGGCCCTAAATGACTTGAGTTGAAAATCTATGCAGTTTCATCCTAAAGTAAATATCCCTAACTTAATTATGACAATATTTCTTCTTAAGGAGCCAGATGACTTTTAACTCTACCAGACTAAATTGCTAGAGAAAATGGAAAAGGGACAAATTCTGACCCCTGAGTTTGACTGGGGTTTGAGAACTCTCCCTTTGCCCCATTTTAGCAGGAGCCAGTAACAAAGAAGGGAATGATCTGCTTTTCAGTGGACAACCTTTTAGAAGGGTAGAGAAATAAAAACAAGGGAACAGAATCTTAGATTTCAGTAGGCATTATGAGACAATAAGAATATGCCACCTCTATTGTTTTGACAAGATTATTTAAATTGTTTCATTGGCATTATTCATTTTAAGCAGGCACACAAAGGTGCCATTAATATTATAATTAAATAAATTGTTAGAATTGTGGCCTGATACAATGATTTATCATAAAGCTAGTAGTTATTCTTTAATTTCATTAATGACAATAGATAAATGATCTATTTAATGACTTAAATACAATGACTGACCTCAGAGGCACATACAAGTACTCAAATTCCTTCTGTCTTAATTTGAATACATGAGTGGCAGATACCTTCATGTGAATAAAAAGCAAAAAGAAAAAGTTTCATTTGTAAATTGAATCATACCCTGTCACTAATATTAACCACATTAACTGGTGGGCTGCTCAAATTCAAATTCCTTTTTAAATATGTTGGATGACTCATCTCTCTTCTGAGTTATGATTTTGCCTCTTGAGACTTCCCTTTCTACAATGCACAGTTGTCAGGCTCAGGAGTGGGATATTATAAATAAGAATCTCTTTTTGTCAGATTTACTAGGGCAGAAATGCACCATAAACACATTCTGCATGATTTTGAACCACAGAAAAAACATGCTACAGCAGAAAATCAATCACATTTTAAAAATCTTAAGCACTTAATTTACATTTGAGACAGTTATTGTAAAGGATTACATATCATCTATTACATAAAAGTATCTGAAAATTTGAAAGGGATGTTTTAAAAGCATTTAAGTATGCTCTATCCTCATGCAAATGCAAAAGACTCTTCCCCATGTCTTTGCTTTTTTGTCTTTGCATTTGATTTGGTTTGTTACAGTGATTTCCTAGAGCCAAGTGAATGTTCAAATCAAGATTCATTTTTGAAAACTTTCCCATTGTCTCTTCCTTCCCGCAACACTCCAGTCCTGGTCTCCAGAACATACAAGTGAATAGAAAATTTCTCTTGAGTCAAATAGTTAAAACATTTATTTAAGCACATTTATGTAGAAAAACTTTTGAATGTAATGTTTTACCTGCACAAGAGAAGTGTCTCGGGTACCCTCAATTACAGTGGAAGCAATAGTTCATAAATAAGAGTTGCTAAAATAAAAGCCTAATCTGAAGACCTCTTGTGCACAGCCTACTGCAAAGTTGGAGGACTGGGTTTTGGGTTTTCTGAGTTCATGAGTGAACTGAACCTGTAGGACGCAGCTTTCTGGCAATACTAGACCTGAAAATTGACTGCTTCTGTCCATCACCCACCTGTAGTTGAACTTCCTCTTTAGCTCTGCCTGTGTTGTGCTATTTACAGGCAGGAAAGAAGTGCAAAGGACTCAGTTTTGCACATATACTATGTGTCAGGACTTTCACAACACTCTCAGTTCAATTATTCCTCAAAACTAACTCTGGGAAGGAAGACTAGCTCTCCATTTTTTGTATGTACAAGCTAAATGAGGTAGCTTGCCCTAAGTCTCAGAATTGGTAAATAGCAAACAGTTGGAATTCAGACAGGTCTGGCTCAGAGCTTGTGCTTTTAACTACAGAGCTTTGCTACTCTTGTTAGGAGTCTGGCTCCTTACCTATTCTGACCCTGACCACTCAGTGCTTCATTTCAACTTGTCACCCTATTCCTCAGGTGTCCCTGCCCTCTTCTCCTCCCTGTTTGTCTCTTTCTGGATCTGGATCTCTGTTGCTCTATTCTGGTAATGTTCCAGTGCTCTCTATTGATCTGTTTGCTATAGGACCATGTGACCCCACCAGCGAGACATGAACAAGCTTCAGCCACTGACACCAAGCTGATCAGTACCAGCAGTAGTCTAACAGAATGGGCTTCATTTTCATTTTCTCATGTGCACAGCTGTATGAAGGTTTGAATTAGCCAGACTGTGGTGCTGCCCTGTGCTATGGGAGGGGTCATGAGGAGTTTATCATACCACTGGCTGAAGAATAGGGACCTGCCTAAGAGGATGAAGGAGGAAATGACAGAAAAAAGATAACAAGTAGGAATGACTTGTAACCAGTCACTGTTGAGGAGCCTGAACTTGGCAGATGAGTTGGAAGAAAGGGTTTTATGTGTGCTCTCATGCACAAAGCAATGATATTTGAGAGTATAGCTGAAAGAAAAAAAATCTAGTTCTCGATACCACTTAATGAATTAATATTGTAAAACATTAACATTTTATATGTATCATATTACTATAATTTGATAGAATATTAAAATATTAATATATTAAAATATGCTAACTTAATGTCTTTGTTGGGAATTCTTGTCAAGTCTGTGTTGGGAATTCTTGTGTGATGCACAACATGGGAACAATTGCTAGTTGGTTTTGTGTGAGACAGTTGCTGGGTATAAGACTTATTAAAGAAAGTAAGATATTCCTAATATCCATAGTCTGGGATATATCACACCTATATAACTTGACAGGAAAACTTCAATCTGTGACAAAGCTCAATATCTTTTTTTTTCTACTTAGGTTGAATCAGAGAATTCTAAAGCTGGTGTGCTTACTGCTTCCTGAACCATTTGTATTTTATACAGTTGTCTTTCCTTAAGTATCCATAGGGGATTGGTGCCAGGAACCCCTGTGGATACCTAAATCCATGGTTTCTGAAGTGCTTTATATAAAATGGAGTAATATCTATAAATCCTCCTTTATTTTTAATCATCTCTATATTATTTATAATACCTGATGAAATGTAAATGCTATGTAAATTCTTGTTATACTATATTATTTAGGGAATAATGACAAGAAAAAAGTCTGCATATGTTTAATATGGATGCAATTTTTTCCCTAAATCTTTTCAATTCCCAGTTGGTTGAAACCACAGATGCACATCTCATGGATACAGAGGGCTGATTGTATTTTAAATAAATGCAACCACACTCTTTTTGTTCCTTTTATACTTGAGCAAACCATTCCAACAAAGCTGCTGTATGTAGGATTTCTAGGTGTTACTAAGACCAGTGCCAAGTTCATCAAAATAGGAGTACAGGAACACATAGATAAAAGTACTTAAAACCCAGATGTTCACAAAGGATCCTTTTGGCTCTACCTTTCACTCACGCTGTTTTGATTATTTAAACAAATATCTGCTGGAGGCAGTGGAGCAGTGTGTGACAGAGGTTTGGACTCATGGTGGGGTTTGTATCTCAGTTTTTCCATCTACTATGGCAGGTTATGTCACTTCTTTTAAATTTTGTTTTTTCTCAACTGTAAAATGGAGACAATTGTACTACACAGCTATTTTTCTTTGGAAGTAATCAATCTTGACATTGAATCTGAGTTCTCCTGCAGGCTACTTATTTGAAATTGGGAAAGCAACCACATAACCTTAGTCTGCTTCTTCATCTGGGAAATGGGCAAAATAATGAAATGAATGTCATAGGATTGTTGTGAAAATACAAAGAAATAATACATAGAAAGTCTGAGCATAGAGTCTGTCAAGGAATGAATACTTAATATATGGAAAGTGTTTTTATTTTTAATATTTAATGTCAACCTGTATTACCACTGATTAGGTATCTGTGTATATGTTTTCTCATTGAATGCCATTCAAGTAAAGGATCTATGAGGACAATATTGGGATTATAATACCCCTCCCCAGATAAGAAACCTGAGACAAACAGGTGAAGTCAACTGTACTGAACCTCACTACTAAGTGGCACAGCTGGAAATCCAACCTAGGTCTTCTGACTCCAAATATTTTCACCATTCCTACTTCTCTATTAAATGTAAAATGGTGCCAGGAGGCATGGAGAAAGAAAGGGAGAGGGTGAGACAGAGAGAGAAGATGACTATCAGGAGACATCTTCCTTTATCTGAGTCTCAAATGTCTTTTAATTGTTTTCAAAGAATGGGACTATGTTTAGAATTCCTCCCCTATATGATGAGTTCAGTATTCAATGAGTGGATGCCTTTCATAGGTCCCAATCATAGTTGAAATGATATTGCACATAATGTTCTTTTGGTCTCAAATATATATATATATATATATATATATATATATATATATATATATCATCATCTATAAAATATCTAGTTGGCAGTAGTGCTTTTGCATGCCTGAGATCCTAGTGACTTGGGAGACTGAAGCAAGAGGGTACCAAGTTCAAGACCAGTCTGGGCAACTTAGCAAGATCCTGTCTCAAAATAAAAATAAAATGGGCTGGGAATGTTGTTCAGCATTAGAATACCTGGGTTCAAATTCCTTGTATGTATCAGCTGATCAATTAACCAAATTGAATTACTAGAAACTGTGAATAGGTATCTAGACTCTTAGCTTCCTCGTTGATTTTTCCCACTACCTTTATTTCCAGCCCTTTCAAAGAGGAATAGCTGTTTTTAGCAGAACAGTCTAAAAGTTGGACTAATCCTGGGGACATTTCCAAACAGCATCCTAGGCAATTGTATTTTAGGTGGGTTCTGGACACCTATGAGTTGCTTTGGATAGATCTACAACTTTCTGTTAGAAAATGACAGAATGTGATTCATATAGCCATTGTCAATTGGGGTTTGCATTGTTGTGAAAGAGTAGTCATAAAATCAAGATCACACAAGCTCAAACCTAGGCCTCATACCCTGCTAACTGGAAGAATGTGTAAAGTTCTTTATCTTTCGTGAGCTTCAGATTTTTTTCCTCATAAAAATGTGATGATAATATCAACCTCAAGGGGCTGTTTTAAGACTTAAAAGATAATTTGAGTGTAGCAAGAGCTTTCATGTTGAGGCATTTGGGAAGGCCTGGATGGATCTATAAGAAGTTTACTTACAAGAGGGCCCCGAAATGTTTCCTAAGGGTGGAAACACCTACGTTAGTACAGAGAAAGAGGGAGAGAGAATGAGACCTATCTCAAAATTGATCAATGGTCATGATACTGTATGAGAAGGAAGAGAATTCTGAGGGTAGCACTCATACTTTGCCACTCAGACTGTCCTTGGACCAATCTCATAAACTGAGATCTGAGCTCCAGGTAGAGGCTTCTATCAATGAGAGTATGGAACTTAAAGGAAAAATCTTTGGTTTTGAAAGTTTTATAAAGATTCTATTAATCAGTGCAGATGCTTGGGTAAAGTAACAGGAGAAACAACCCCAACAATATGGTTTGGTTCTCAGCCATGAGCATGCATTCCCCAGGGCTTGTTAAATTTCAGTGCTGGTTCCCACTTCTAAGAGTTTCAGATTCAGTGATTTGGGGATGGAACAAGGTGATGTTGATACTTACTCTTTAAGAAACATTGGCTTAAATGCTGAGAAGAATGGTTACCCCACACAGACATTTCAAGGACAGGAGTCCACATACTCATTTGAGGGTGCAATCTTGAGGGCACAGATTCTTTCCATCTTTCACTGTGTCATTATTAGTCTAGTGACTTTGCCTTTGTTTAGCTCTCCACACAGTTATAAGATGGCTACCACTTTATAGATGTCATGTTCAGACCAAGTCCAGTGGAGGAAGAGAAATTGTCTTCTGTCAATATCTCACTTATTAGTGAGAGGAACCCTTACCAAATGTCCCTCAGCAGACTTCTCATTAGCAGAATGTTTTTGCAACCTCAGTCCTAATCCAATTCCTAGCAAGAAGAATGGACATGGTGATAGTTTAGAACATCAGAATTTTCATGAGGAGGGTTCTTCTCTTTCCTGAATCACACCGGAGAGGAGTGGCTACTTAAGAAAGATCAGGACTCTGTCATGAGGAAAACAGTGGTGAATGTTGTTGGTTATGCAATCGATGGTGTCTTCTACACAGATGTCAACAATTTGGGGGCTGAGAGGAAGTCATCAAGTCCACGACATCAATATTGAAAGCTTTATTTTTCACAGAAATTGGCAGTATCTCCGTTAGTCTTTGTACCTTCATTTTGCAGCAATAGCTGCAGCAGTTCCCTTGGTGAGCTCTGGCAGCTCAGTCTCGACTTTGGACACTGTCACAAAAGACATCACTGCGGAAGCTAGACTTACCAAATTAAAGTGTCTGCAATAGTCCCAGGTGCCAGGTATCTGTATTTGATTTTAATTTTCTGCCACGTTTAGGAACTACTGATTTAGAGTTTATCAAACCATGGTAGCTGGAACTCTAGAGATTCCCCAGAAGGGCAGTGTGTATATGAAATAGATACAGGGACATGGGGGTGTCAAAAAAAGAAGAAAAGGGAGGAGGGGGAGGAGTTGAAAGAGTTGTTTTTGTTGTTCCATGGCTTGAGAAAAAGGAATTGGAAAACCAGTAATTTTGTGTGTCCCATCTGACCCTGACCACTAGCTGCTTCAAGTTTTAAGAGGAGGAGGAGAAGTGGAGAGGGAAGGTCAGGGAAAAGAGATAATGCCACCTGGACTAGGAATGATAAATAGTATTTACTGAAAAGCCACATTAACACCCTGCCATTTTACTTACAGTTATTAGTAGGTTTCAGGAATGATAATAGCAAGAATAAGAGCTGACATTTTCTGAACACTAACTACCAGGCGCTTCCCTAAAGCCTTTATAAGTGCTATTTCATGTCATTTTTGCACAAGCTAATGAGGCCTAGAGACAGAGGAAGAGCTGTGAGTAAGTGTGAAAGCTGGGAATCAACTCTAGGGGTCAGCTGCAAGAGTTCATCTTAAAACCACTCTATTATGCTTCTTGGGAGGGAGGTATTCATATTTCCAATTTACAGATCGGGAAATTAAGACTCTGCATTTAAGTAGTTTGCTAAGATCACATAATATGTGAGAAGCAGAATAGGATTAGAATTTTGATTTTGCTGACTTGAGAGCACATCTGTGCCTTCATTTATTCACATACACATTCAAATAATAATCATTCAGTACCTACAATATGCTCCACCCTATCTTGGGCTTATTGTATCCTATTTTTAGATAAATATCATAGGCTACTTCTCTAGAATTGTCATTGATTGATAGGAAGGTAGAGGTAAGGACATTTTTTGGTAGTGGGGATTGAATACAGGGACAATTTACCACTGAGCTACATCCCCAGCCATTTTTATTTTTTATTTTGAGGCAGAGTCTCGCTAAGTTCCTGAGGATGGCTGTGAACTTGCCATCCTCCTACCTCAGCTTTCAAGCTGCTGGCATTATAATTATGTGCCACTATACCTACAAACCAAAGGCTCTTAAATGCAGTGCCTTTGACAGGAAATTTTTATCATGCAGCACAATGAGATGTTCCTGAAGGCTGAGAAAGAATTGTGTCCCTCAGAGATGTTTTGACCTATTTAACATCTTTCAAGGGAAGAATGATTCTTATTATAAATGGTAATCATAGTTGTGTTTAACATATTTATATTTACATCGCTGTTTTGAAGGCTACTGCTCTTAAATGTGGAATATGAGAATTCTCCTATTGACTCCATTCCTGAAATAAATAAATTAGGAGAAGAACCTATGTAAAATCTAAACATCCCAAAACACTGCTTTTGATTTCCATCTCCATGTGTAGTCTTATTAAGCATTTTTTGAAAATGTCAGCAATTGCTTGTGTCTCTTCTCTGTCTTCCATGGTCCCTTGTGCAATTGGGCTATACAAACAGAATAATGCTCTTCTTGCTCATTCCTCTTCAAAAGCACAAGGCAAGTTTGTCTCTTCAAAAATAACTCAGAAAATAAATGACAATCTCTAGGTCTCTCTTTTCTATTGCAAACATCTTTAGGAAATTTACAGTGCACTTGACCAGTAGTATAATTTTTCATATTATTATTTTGCCATTGTTATAATTATGTCGGAGAGGGAGATTCGGTAAGATATAATTTGGGGATATACCTATGGAGAACTTTAAGGTAAATGTGCACATTTTGTTCAGTGTAGTAAATCTGAACTTACTGATACTTTGGCAACAGTGGGGTCCTGTTGATTTGCAGTTCTATGGGAAATGCTGACTGAGGTAGAAGGAGAAAATTTCTTTTGATAACCTCAAAGGGCCATTCTTACCTTACATTTAATTAGGGACCAGATTTTTGTGAGAGATTAGGGTTATGGTTTAGATGTGGTGTCCCTCAAAAGCTCACATGTGAGACAATGCAGGAAGGTTCAGAGGAGAAATGATTGAGTTGTAAGGGTCTAAACCAGATCAGTGAATTAATCCCTGATGGGATTAATTGAAGTGGTAGGGTGTGGCTGGAGGAGGTGGGAATTGGGGCATGGCTATGGGGTATATATTTTGTATCTGGAGAGTGGAGTCTCTCTCTCTCTGCTTCCTGATGATGCAAGCTTCTTCCCTCCACCATACTCTTCTGCCATGATTTCCTGCCTCACCTGGAGCCCCAAGGAATGGAGCCAGCCTTCTATGGACTCAGACCTCTGAAACTGTGAGCCCTCAAACAAATCTTTCCTCCTCTGTAATTGTGCTGGTCAGATCATTTAATCACAGCAGCAAAATAGCTGACTAAACAATTAGGGATTTGGAAGCTTGTATGAATGGAAATCCAGCAAGATAATGAATACAAAAGCAAGTGTGCTTTTTTTCATACATGGCTAGTCTTGTTCAAATCTATAACGTCTTTATTTTGGAAGTTATCAAATATGACCAAAAGCAGAGATTAGTGTAGCTGACAGATCCTGAGGTACCTCCTAATGACTTCCTGCTGTTCATGCCTGAATATTCATACCTCTTGAGTATGGGCAAGACCTGCAACTTTCTTATAGTTAACAGAGTATAGCAAGGTGAAGTGATTTTGCAGATGTAATTAAGGTCCCTAATCAGTCAGTTTTGAGTTAAATGAAAGGAAGATTATTGTAGATAGGCGTGCATTAATCAGAAAAAAAAATAAACCTTAAAAGAACAACTATGTCCTCTCTGAGGTCAGAGAAACTTTCTGGTGCTGGCTATATACAAGTTGCCATGTTGTTAGAGGGCTTATGGCAAAGGTCATGGGACAATACTGCTGGTGGCATGTAGGAGCTGAATAGCCAGTTCCCAACACTTTCTTTTTTTTTTTTTTTTTTTTTTTTTTTTTTTTTTTTTTTTTAAAATGTGAACAATATCTTTATTTTCCTCAATTTACAAAATCCTATACTTATTTTGATTATGGAAAAGCAGGAGTATGATCACAAGAAAATCCAATATCATTAATATTTTACTTATTGCTAAAACATCCAATAATTTCTCAATATCACTATAACAGAATTATACACAAGAACATTTTCTTTCAATTAAAAATCAACAAAAATAGTGATTTTTAAAATTATATCTATGAGGCCTACAGAAGTCACCCAAAGTCCTCTAGTGCTCAATTACTAATGTTCATGTAAAACAAGTAAAATAAAACTTTAAGGAAAAGAAGGTAAATTTTATAAAGATAAGAATTTAATTCACCAAATCACCATAAAATATCTGGGATATAATCTTCTCTGAAGGATATCCCAGCTCCATTAACAGGATTTTTTTGATTTGCAGAAAAAGTTCAAATCAGACTGTACCTTCCAAATAAAACCCAACACAGAGATAGGAACAGCGGCCCATGCATGGAATTTATTGTGTGCTACTGTTTATAAAATACTCGAATAGTCCTGCACATGCATAATATTTCCAACTTAGACAGGAGACCATACAGGGTGCACTTTCTGGCAAACAAAACAATAGATGGTTCCGCTGCCTGGAGCTCCAAATTGTATTCCAGGGCATGAGGGAAGCAGGCCACAAAATAAAGGAAAATATCAAACTACAGTGGCAATCAATACAGGTCAATAACTGTGTAAAATTAGCACATGGTTCCATTGAGTTTAACCAAGCATTTCTGTAACTATCAAAAGAAAAAATTCAACATGCAGTCTTGACTTATGCTTCCACTAACATCTGAAGGACTGAAAAGAACCATTGCTTCTAGGCTGCATTGCTTAATCAAAAACATTTCCAGAACATTTTAAAATTTCCTTTGCATTAAAACATAAAAATGATAGAAAGCCAGCAGCAAATCACCCTGGTGGCTATTTAAGCAACTGGAATACTCACAATGAACTAAAATTTCTCATAACATCTAAATAACCTATACTACATGTTGTACCTGTACATCATAAGTCTATATATTAAATATTTGCAAAATGAAAACATGCATACACAAAATACGTCAAGTTTTACAGACATGGTTTGAATTAAAATATACTTTGACAATGTACAAACTTCTTTTAAAGTACCTTAAATGAGTAATTCTGTAATTCTTCATAATTTTGAAATTTAGAGGTTTTCTTAAATCTCTGGGGCGTAAAGCTCAAAAGATCTGGGCAAAAAAGATTCTAAATTAGTTTTTGGATTTGAGTTCAAGTAAGTCTTTCTAGAAATAGTTTGTGCATTCATAAACTGAAAAATATCAAGACTGTTACAGAATTAGCCACATTTAAGAACAACACACCTGAGGTCAGCATTTTTGTATAAATGCCAACTGGGTTTCTTAGCATTTTGCCTACAATTCAAAATACAGCTAGTAACCTCAGAAATATATTTTAAGACCATGCTAATTCATTCTTTAAAGACATTTCATTGGGAAAAAAAAAAAAAGTCTACATTAACTCTTAGGATTGCATTTGAAGTCATGGTTGAAAAAAATCTAATTCTACGGAGGGGAAAAAAAATCTCATTGTAAACTTAAATGTGTGAACCACAAGCATAAATGGAGGTGTAGATGCCCTCCACTGGAAATTGCCCCAAGCCCCATGCTCACTGCTCTCCACCTTGGCAGCGATGACCCAATCTTATCAGACAGCACAACATGTCCCAGGGCCCTCAAGCCTCCATCCAGGAAGGGGGCTAGGGTCTCAAAAAGCACAATGGTTTCTTCAGAGGGACTGTGAGTTTTATAGTCCACTTGGCCACCCCTCCAGCTCCTCGGGTGATCTGTCCATTTGGGGCCCGAGATGTGAGAGTCCCTGGGAAGCCGCTGGTCACTGGGCACTATGGTTGCCAGTCCCGTGGTTCTCAGTGGCATGTGCGGTGTTCAGAGAATTAAAACCATCTTGCTGTACAGCATCTTTCCGGGGTGGCATTCTCTCATTGATCCTATCCAAACCCTTTGCCTCTTCAAAACTGCAGATTCTATGTGGTGGAGAGAATCCTCGTATTGCTTTTTCAGCCTCAATAGCCTCAACTGTGGCACTTTGCAGGGTCTGACGTCCTCCAGCCAACACTCCACTAGGCAACATCCCTGTGGGAGTCAGGCCCTTGAGTGTCAGCACACTTTCACTCTCCTCCCTGAGAACAGAGAAGACTCTTGCCATCTTTCCAATAGCTCGAATTTTGTTTCTTATGATTTCTTTCCGGGCTGCAGCTGAACCATCAAACTGGTCTTCACCTTCAGTCATTAGTTCATCATCAGAGCAAATACTCAGAACATTTACCAACATTTCTGTCACTTTTTCTCCAACAAATGGTAAAGACCATGTGAAGACATCCATAAAATTGGGCAACCAGTAAGGATGTGGAGAACAGTTGAACTGCCGAATATTCATCACATTATTTTCATACTTTAATACAGCAGCTTTATTATTGTAGACATCTAAGTAATTAGGTGCCGAAAAAATTGTTATTAATGAAGGGAACCCTGTAGTTTGACTTTTTCTGTACATTCTATAGCCTGCATCTTGAGCTTCATGAGCTCTAATAATCGATAACAAATTATTGTTTTGCAAAAATTCACACACTGCTGGATAGTTATAAAAATAAGAACATCCTCGAACTGTATTGTGACTAAAATGTTCCTGTGATTTTTCATTTCCAAAATCTTCAGAAGGATCAGACCATAGCAAGTCACACATTGGTCCAAATGCAGGTGGTTCTTTGAATCTATCTAATCTTCTAATATCATCCAGTGTGTGTATTTCTGGTGAAAGTCCACCATGAACACAAAGAAACTGTTGATTTAAAAGTGCAGCAAGGGGCAGACTATCAAAAGCTTCCATACAAGCTTCATAAACTCTTTCTGAATATTTAATTTTACATTCCTGCTTAAAGGTAAAATATTCAGTAAGGTGTCTGCATTCATGGTTGCCTCTCAGAAGAAATAATGTACTTGGGTACAGAATCTTCAAAACCCATAAATATAAGACACACTCTATACTAAAATAACCTCTGTCCACATAATCACCAAGAAAAAGGTATCGTGTATTAGCGGGTGATCCTCCTACTTCAAAAAGTTTCATCAGATCAAAAAATTGGCCATGGATGTCACCACACACTGTAATTGGGGCTTCTACTTCTATCATTGTTTTCTCTCTCCGAAGGATGGCAGCACCCTCATTGATAATTCTAAGTGCAATTTCTTCATCTACCCGACCTTCTTTTACTAGGTGATTCTTCAGAACATCAACCCTGGGTATCCCATCCATATCAAATACTTCTTCAGATGTCAATCGATGTGTTGGGGGGAAAGGAACAGCTTTGACGACGCGGTCAGCCCCCGGAGGGGGCGGTGGGGGCGGGGGTGGGGGCGGTGCAGCCCGGGCCGGCTCCGGGGCGGCCATGCTGGGCCCGGGGCTCGGCTAGGCGCTGGGCCGGGCGGGGCTGGGGGCGGGGGCGGCGGCTACCAGCCCAACACTTTCAATAACCAGAAAGAAAATGGGGACTTTGGTGCTACAATAACTAGGAGATAAATTTTACCAATAACCTGAGGGAGCTTGGAGGTATACCGTTCCCTGGTTGAGTCTCTTATGAGATCAGAAATCCAGCTGTCACATGCATTACAATCTGATGAGACCTTGAAGCAGAGTATCTGGACAAATTATGCCTATAGAACTTTTGATCTATATAGAAAGTGAGATAACAAAAGTATTGCTTTAGGTCACTGAGTTGTGGTTATTTTCTAGTCAGCAATAGAACACCAATACACTTGTCTTCAAAAGAGTAGACCCATATCTTTCCTAGGTGTTCCATCTAGGAAGAAAAAAAACAAGATCAGGGTTTGGTTAAGTGTGCATCAGAGGATCAGTAATTTGGTATTTACTGCGTGGGAAATAGACTGCAAATACATGTCATTCAAGTATTGTTTTCTTCCTAGATCTGAGAAGCATCACTCTGTTGCACTACACAGTGGCCAGTTGGCTGCTGGGATTCAATTGCTGCTAATTTATATTTGAGACTGAACTTGTTTTCTATACTAGCTAACCCAAAAAACTCAGAATTTCTCAATCATTTAGAGATATTTTAAAGAAATTTTTAGTTGTAGATGGACACAATACCTTTATTTTATTTATTTTATGTGGTTCTGAGGATCGAACCCAGTGCCTCACAAGTGCAAGGCAAGTGCTCTACCATTGAGCCACAACCCCAGTCCTCATGTAGAGATTGAAATAAACTGTTCTTTCTCTGTTTTTCTTTATTACCATGTCTGCAAGCTTTGTTCAGTCTCTTATGTCTTTTTTACTTATTTTCCCAGTTCTCCCTCTTCTCTGTCCTCTCCATTCTCCTTTCATCTACTTTACAGTCTTGGCTTCAATCTGCACCTCTGGCCCTCCCTTCCTTGAACAGCCTTCCACAGTTCCTTTAGCCATATTTAACTTTTGGTTAGTACCTGCACACACGCTACCTTCTTATCATTCCACATTAAGGTGGTTCCTACTGCCGGAAATGCTCTGACTACCCATCTGTTTCTTCCACCTGGAAAATAAGTGCTAAGTATTCTGGAACATTTAGGCCTTTGATCCTTCCTTTCCTCCTCCTCCTTTCTGGAAGCTCCATCCCCACAGGTAGGGTTAGCCATTCCTGACCTCCCACAGCTCTCAGTTCTCCTTCCATTACAAGAGTTACTATACTAATATTATCGTTTTTCTTTTTCTCTGTCAAAATCACTACGCCTTCCACTGACTATGAATCCATCAAGGGTGCAAATATTCTTTTATTCATATTTGGATTTCATGTATCCTAGGCTAGTGATCACAACAAAAGCAAAATGATAAAAATGCATATATGGCTGACAAAATGAAAGGACACATTGTCTAGTTTCAAGGTACATTAGACTCAGATTAATTCTTATATTTTTCACTGTGGACCATGCCTCCTGAAATTCTGCTGAGTCAACGAATCACTAGAAATAAGAATAATATACTTTACAAGAAGTTTCCAGAAAGCATCATCATCTTATTCTCTGTCTTCCACCCCTATTTTAGAGGGAAAGAATGATATGAAATGAGAGCAGTTATCCTCATGAGAAGGGAGAGAGATCAGTGCTTTTGATCATAACAGAACTCAGAACTGTCCTAAAACCAAACATTTTTCATCCTCCTGAGACCAAAAATCTGCTGTTTTATTATTATTATTATTATTGTTGTTTTTATGTTCTTTTTTTTTAATTGTAAACAAATGGGATACATGTTGTTTCTCTATTTGTACATGGAGTAAAGGCATACCATTTGTGTAATCATAAATTTACATAGGGTAATGTTGTTTGATTCATTCTGTTATTTTTCCCTTCCCCCCAACCCACCCACCCCTCTTTTCCCTCTATACAGTCCTTCCTTCCTCGATTCTTGCCCCCCTCCCTAACCCTAACTCTAACCCTAACACTAACCCTTCCCTCCCCCCCATTATGTGTCATCATCCACTTATTAGCGATATCATTCGTCCTTTGGTTTTTTGAGATTGGCTTATCTCACTTAGCATGATATTCTCCAGTTTCATCCATTTGCCTGCAAATGCCATAATTTTATCATTCTTTAGGGTGGAGTAATATTCCATTGTGTATATATATATATACACACACACACACACCACAGTTTCTTTATCCACTCATCAATTGAAGGGCATCTAGGTTGGTTCCACAATCTGGCTATTGTGAATTGAGCAGCTATGAATATTGATGTGGCTGTATCTCTGTAGTACGCTGATTTTAAGTCCTTTGGGTATAGGCCAAGGAGTAGGATAGCTGGATCAAATGGTGGTTCCATTCCAAGTTTTCTGAGGAATCTCCATACTGCTTTCCAGAGTGGTTGCACTAATTTACAACCCCAACAGCAATGTATGAGTGTACCTTTTCCCCACATCCTCGCCAACACCTGTTGTTGCTTGTGTTCTTGATAATAGCCATTCTAATTGGGGTAAGATGGAATCTTAGGGTAGTTTTGATTTGCATTTCTCTTATTACTAGAGAGGTTGAACATTTTTTCATACATCTGTTGATTGCTTGTACATCTTCTACTGTGAAGTGTCTGTTGATTTCCTTAGCCCATTTGTTGATTGGATTATTTGTATTCTTGATGTAGAGTTTTTTGAGTTCTTTATATATTCTGGAAATTAGTGCTTTATCTGAAGTACGAGTGGCAAAGATATTCTCCCACTCTGTAGACTCTCTCTTCACATTGCCGATAGTTTCCGTTGCTGAGAGAAAGCTTTTTAGTTTGAATCTATCCCAGTTGTTGATTCTTGCTTTTATTTCTTGTGCTATGGGAGTCCTGTTAAGGAAGTCTGATCCTAAGCCGGCATGTTGAAGATTTGGAACTACTTTTTCTTCTATAAGATGAAGGGTCTCTGGTCTGATTCCGAGGTCCTTGATCCATTTTGAGTTGATTTTTGTGCAGGGTGAGAGATAGGGGTTTAATTTCATTCTGTTGCGTATGGATTTCCAATTTTCCCAGCACCATTTGTTGAAGAGGGTAGCTTTTCTCCGTTGCATATTTTTGGCACCTTTGTCTAGTATGAGAAAATTGTATTTATTTGGGTTTGTGTCCATGTCCTCTATCCGGTACCATTGATCTACCTGTCTATTTTGGTACCAATACCATGCTGTTTTTGTTACTATTACTTTGTAGTAGAGTTGAAGATCTGGTATTGCGATATCTCTTGCTTTGCTCTTTCTGCTAAGGATTACTTTAGCTCTTCTGGGATTCTTATTCTTCCAGATGAATTTCATAATTGCTTGCTCTATTTCTGTAAGTTACGTCATTGGAATTTTAATTGGAATTGCATTGAATCTGTATAGCACTTTTGGTAGTATGGCCATTTTGACAATATTAATTTTGCCTATCCAAGAACATGGGAGATCTTTCCATCTTCTAAGATTTTCTTTAATTTCTTTCCTTAATGTTCTGTAGTTCTCATTGTAGAGGTCTTTCACCTCTTTTGTGAGATTGATTCCCAAGTATTTTATTTTTTTCGAGGCTATTGTGAATGGGGTAGTTTTCCTAACTTCTCTTTCTGAAGATTCATCACTTATGTATAAAAATACATTGGATTTATGAGCATTGGCCTTGTAATCTGCTACTTTACTGAATTCACTTATGAGCTCTAAAAGTTTTCTGGTGGAATTTCCGGGTTCCTTTAAATATATAATCATGTCTTCAGCAAGTAGGGATAGTTTGAGTTCTTCTTTTCCTATTCATATCCCTTTAATTTCTTTGGTTTGTCTAATTGCTCTGGCTAGAGTCTCAAGAACGATGTTGAATAGAAGTGGTGAAAGAGGGCATCCCTGCCTTGTTCCAGTTTTTAGGGGGAATGCTTTCAGTTTTTCACCATTTAGAATGATATTGGCCACAGGTTTAGCATAGATGGCCTTTGCAATGTTAAGGAATGTTCCCACTATCCCTATTTTTTCTAGTGTTTTGAGCATAAGGGATGCTATATTTTATCAAATGCTTTTTCTGCATCTATTGAAATAATCCTGTGATTCTTAACTTTAAGTCTGTTGATAAGGTGAATGACATTTATTGATTTCAGGATGTTGAACCAACCTTGCATCCCTGGGATAAAACCCACTTGATTGTGGTGCACTGTCTTTTTAATATATTTTTGTATGCGATTTGCTAAAATTTTGTTGAGAATTTTTGAATCGATGTTCATTAAGGATATTGGTCTGAAATTTTCTTTCCTTGATGTGTCTCTGTCTGGTTTAGGTATCAGGGTGATATTGGCTTCATAGAAGGAGTTTGAGAGGGTTCCCTCCTCTTCTATTTTATGGAATACTTTGAGAAGTATTGGAATGAGCTCTTCTTTAAAGGTTTTGTAGAACTCGGCTGAGAACCCATCTGGTCCTGGACTTTTTTTTGTTGGTAGGCTTTTGATGACCTCTTCTATTTCATTGCTTGAAATTGATTTTTTTACTTTGTGTATGTCCTCCTGGTTCAGTTTGGGTAATTCACATGTCTCTAGAAACTTGTTGATGTCTTTGAGGTTTTCTGTTTCATTGGAGTATAGATTTTCAAAATAGTTTCTAATTATGTTTTCTATTTCACTCATGTCTGTTGTGATATTTCCTTGTTCATTCTGAATTTTAGTAATTTGAGTTTTCTCCCTCTTTCTCTTTGTTAGTGTGGCTAAGGGTTTATCAATTTTGTTTATTTTTTCAAAGAACCAACTCTTTATTTTGTTAATTTTTTTGATTGTTTCTTTTGTTTCAATTTCATTGATTTCTGCTCTGATTTTAACTATTTCCTGTCTTCTACTACTTTTGGTGTTGGCCTGCTCTTCTTTTTCTAGGACTTTGAGCTGTAGTGTTAAGTCGTTTATTTGTTGATTTCTACTTCTTTTGTTGAATGAGCTCCATGAAATAAATCTTCCTCTAAGTATTGTTTTCATAGTGTCCCAGAGATTTTGATATGATGTGTCTTTGTTCTCGTTTACTTCTAAGAATTTTTTTATTTCCCTCCTGATGTCTTTTATTATCCATTCATCATATAATAGCATATTATTTAATCTCCAAGTATTGGAGAAGTTTCTTTTTTATTCTGTCATTTATTTCTAATTTCAATCCATTATGATCTGATAGAATACAAGGTAGTATCTCTGTCTTCTTGTATTTGCTAACAGTAGCTTTGTAGGCATCCATGTGCTGCTGAGAAGAAAGTGTATTCATTCTTTATTGGATGAATATTCTATATATGTCTGTTAAGTCTAAATTGTTGATTGAGTTATTGAGATCTGTGGTTTCTTTATTCAATTTTTTTTTGAAGGTCTATCCAGCGGTGAGAGAGGTGTGTTAAACTCACCTAGTATTATTGTGTTGTGATCTATTTGATTTCTGGAATTGAGAAGGATTTGTTTGACATACATGGATGAGCCAATGTTCAGGGCATAGTTACTTATGATTGTTATGTCTTGCTGATTTATGCTTCCCTTAAGCAGTGTGTAATGTCCTTCTTTATCCCTTCTGACTAGTTTTGTCTTGAAGTCCGCATTATCTGAAATGAGGATGGATACTCCAGCTTTTTTGCTCTGTCCGTGTGCATGGTATGTTTTTCCCCATCCTTTCACCTTTAGTCTGTGGGTATCTCTTTCTGTGAGATGAGTCTCTTGCAGGCAGCATATTGTTGGATTTTTCTTTTTAATCCAATCTGCCAGTCTTTGTCTTTTGATTGATGAGTTCAGGCCATTAACATTCAGGGTTATTATTGTGATATTTGTATTCCCAGTCATTGGACTCATTTTTGTTTTTTGACATGATTTGGTTTCTCCTTTATTTGGCTATTCCTTTAGGCTAGTTCCTCCCGTTGCTGATTTGCATCATTGTTTTTCGTCTCTTCCTCATGGAATATTTTGATGAGAATGTTCTGTGATGCGGGCTTTCTTTTCGTAACTTCTTTTAGCTTTTGTTTATCTTGGAAGGATTTTATTTTGTCATCAAATCTGAAAGTGAGTTTTGCTGGGTTTAAGATTCTTGGTTGGCATCCATTTTCTTTCAGGGCTTGGTGAATGTTGTTCGAGGCTTTTCTATCTTTTAGGGTCTGGATTGAAAAATCTGCTGATATCTTTATTGGTTCCCCCTGAATGTAATTTGATTCTTTTCTCTCCCAGCCTTTAAAATTCTGTCTTTTTTTTTGTATGTTAGGTATTTTCATTATAATGTGCCTTGGTGTGGGTCTGTTGTAATTTTGTGTATTTGGAGTCCTATAAGCCTCTTGTACCTGGTTTTCCATTTCATTCTTCAGATTTGGGAAATTTTCTGATATTATTTCATTGAATAGATTGTTCGTTCCTTTGGTTTTTTTCTCTAAGCCTTCCTCAATCCCAATAATTCTTATATTTGGCCTTTTCATGATAACCCATACTTCTTGTAGATTCTGTTCATGATTTCTTACCATCTTCTCTGTTTGTTCAACTTTGTTTTCAAGGTTAAATATTTTATCTTCAATGTCTGATGTTCTGTCTTCCAGGTGTTCTATCCTATTGGTTATGCTTTCTATGGAGTTTTTAACTTGGTTTATTGTTTCCTTCATTTCAAGGATTTCTGTTCGTTTTTTTTTCAGTATCTCTAACTCTTTATTGAAATGATCTCTTGCTTCCCCTACTTGCTCTTTTAACTGTTGATTGGTGTGATCATTTAATGCCTGCATTTGCTCTTTCATCTCCTCCTTCAATGCCTGCATTTGTTCTTCATCTCCTCGTTTGCTTCCCTGATTGTTTTAATTATGTACATTCTGAACTCCCTTTCTGACATTTCTTCTGCTGTGCTGTCATTGGGTTTTATTGGTATAGTATCTAGGTTTGTTTGGGACATTTTCTTCCCTTGTTTTCTCCTATTGGTCAGATATCAGTGGGACTCTGTGATATTGCAGATTTCCTCTATTGGTTTATAGTGTCCCTGTAGATTTCCAGTATATCACCTCCCAGCCTTCAGTAGCCTGAAGTCTTGGAGGAACTTGATAATGTAGTGCTTCTGAAGAAAGCTGCCCCTAGCCTGCTTCTGGTTCCAGTGCTTGGAGCTGGCTCTGTCCAGAAAGGCTCTCACTGGGTGGTCTGCTCCGTGAAGCTGGCTGTAGAAGGAGCCTGCTGCCAGAGGGAGCAGGGCTGCTTGGGGAAGTCTCTCGCTGCCCTGCCTTGGTCCAAAAATCTGCCTGCGGGCTGGGGCCCTCCACTGGGTCTGGGGCTTGTGTTTGGCTCTGTGTGGAATGGCTCTCACTGGGTGGGCCTGCTCTGAGGAGCTGGCTGTGGATCACGCCTGCCGCCGGAGAGAGCAGGGTTGCTTGGGGAAGACTCTAGCTGCCCTGCCCTGCTCTGAGAAGCTGCCCCCTGTCCGGGCCTGCTGCCTGGGCTGGGGCTTCACCCAGTGGGAGAGACTCACCCCGCAGCTCTATGTTGGAGTGAGTCTCTCAATACCTCCCCTTCTTGAATCCTTAGTTCTGGAGTGACGGGAAATGCAGTCACCCTCTACTCTGCCATCTTGGATCTCCCAAAAATCTTCTCTTAACATGGCTGCATATGTATTCATTTTATGTTTTCCCCTATGAAGTTCTACATAAGGTTTACATACAAATATAATCATAACAAATTCAGTTCTGCTACTGAGAAATTCAGTTATTTTCTTTGTGTGTTATTTAGGTCAAAGTATTATCAGAAACAGAGAGGCATAAGGGAGCTTCCAGCTCATTATGTAGAACATGCTGAGCTCTGGGGATGCAGAAATGAATATGACATAGTTGATGATAAGGATTATTCAGGGTGATGAGTTGACAACATGAAGTGCTAAGTGCTATGATTGAGTGCTAACACTGGAATGGGCATGAGGGGTCACCATATCAGGCAGTTGAGGCTCAAAGAGGAAAAGTGATTTCTCCAATATCCCATGGTAGTGGTAGCACCAATTCTCTTGACATCCATTCTAGGGTTCTTATTGATATTCTGCATTATTACAGGAAGCTGCATACTACAATTTTATAGCTCCTCTGGGAAGACTGGGGACTGTAACTAGGGAATTATATTCAAATAAGTTAATCACAACCATGAAGTTCCTGCCACTTGGCTGCCTTAGGAATGGATACTTGTAATTCAAGCAGTACGTCAAGGAGCTGACAGCTTTAAGGCTTGACCAAGTACTGGCACAAGCAGCTAAGAAACAAAGCTCTAATCATGAGCCTGAGCAGATGAAAACCATTTTAAGGAAACTCAGCAATTCACAAATGGAGTCCCAAAATGAAATCACAAAACTAATTGGTGCAACTTTGCAGAGTGCACTTTTGTTAGCTCTGGGATTCCTCTTTCTGGATCGTGTCTAGATCAAAGAGCAAAATGTGGGTGTGGAGTGGGGCCCCAATGCAGAGACCTCAAGCTTTGCAGTGGTTGGGTGTGGATTTAAATTCCAGCCCTGACATGTCTTAGCAGTGTGATCTTGAGTTGGTAATTTATTGTCTCTGTGACTTAATCTCTGCATTTATAAACTGAGAACAATGATAGTACTTACTCAGAATATTGAGAGGATATAATGAGATTAGTCTTTTAAGGCCCCTAGTGTATAAGTAGGCACTAAAGTTGTAGCTATTTATTATCATGTTTCCTATTATCTACTTCTTGCTCTTATACTTATGACCTTGGATAAGTATGTTAAATCTTTTCTCTTGAGCTCAATTTCCTCATTTGTAAAACAAGTAAGTTGAAGTGCTTCTTTTCCTTTTTTCCTTGGTACCTGGGAATTGGACCAGAGGTATCACATCCCCAGCCCTTTTTGTTTTTGATTTTGAGACAGGGCCTTGCTAATTTGCTTATGGCCTTGCTAAATTGTTGAGGCTGGCTTTGAACTTGTGATTCTCCTGCTTCAGCCTCCCAAGCTGCCGGGATGACATGGCAGTTGGAGTGATTCTTAAGGAGCTTCTCATTTCTGGCATTCTAAGATTCCAGTGTTTAAATATACATTGTGTCTTCATTATTTTTGATTTTGTTGTCAGTCTTATGCCCTCTGAGGCAGGTAGATGTTAATCTGTACTGGAGAGGAAACAAAAGTTTGGACTTGGTGCCTGGGGCATGAAGCTGAAATCCAAATGCACCCACATTTGCTTCACAGTGCAGAGATTAGAGGGCCTACACCCCAAGTCTTCTTCTGCTAACTATATTCATCCAGTACAAAGTTGAGTGATTGAAAGGAAAAAGAACACACCTTTACTCCTGAGCAGCAATAAGAATAATGGCTGAGATGGAAGGATGGCAATTTTATGGCTAGCTTGGGCAATTTAGCTACACTTTATCTCAAAATTTAAATAAAGGGCTGGGAATGTGACTTAGCAGTAGAGCACTTGCCTAGTATACTTAAGGCCCTGAGATGATCCATTCCCAGTGTCACACACACAAACGCACGCACGCGCACACACACACGCACACACAAAGATAGTGACTGTCCAGGATATGCCGCTTTCCACAAGTCTCCACAGGGCTGTTCATTATTGTTAGTTGTATAACTCAGAGCTTAAGATTGTTGACTTTTTGTTCTAAGCCCTGTCCGTTTTATTTCACTGACTGTGTATGACAATACAATGGAGCATTGTTAACTCCATTTCATAGGTGAAAACAATTTTAAAACAGAGTGGTAAAGTGACTTGCCCAAAGTAACACGGTCTAGAATGGCAGAATGTAAGGTACAAGTCTGTTGTAGTTGGATGCATTAATTACCAGGCTCTTAATCACCATGGTGACCCACATTACCGCAGCTGATAGTCACAAAGAGACAGAACTTTAAAAACAGTGCAGAGAGGCAAACAGTGATGAGTTGCTGAATCATTAGGAAACATTCCATTACAACATATTGCACTTACCAAGATAAGGTAATGTGTAACACATTTTAGAAAAAAATCCCTTTAAAAAAATCAAGTGATAAAGAATAATTTGGAAACAAAATAATATGAATAAAAAGGTTGAGTTTGGGAAAGCTAAAAACCATGGGACCTGAGCTTTAATTATGGCCCTGTTTAAAGCTATCCTAGTGACTTTGAGCATGTCCCTTACCCTCGTGGGCCTAAGTTTCCCCACCAAGAGAGGAATACACTTGGCTCAATTATTTTCCAGCTTTAATGTCTATATGAATTACCTGAGTATATTATTAAAATGCATATTCTGATTCAGCAGGTCTTGGGTAGACTCTGGCACTTAGAATTTCTATGAAATTCTCAGAATTTCTATGACCACACTTCAAGGGGCTCAGTTACGTCAGTTCAGGTTCAACTCTAAAGCCCAGCTATTATAGTAAATCCCAAATTGCTAAGCAAAGTGTGACTGGGATTTTCTTTTCTCTTTTTCTTCTTCTTCTTCTTTTCTTTTTTTTTTTGATACTGTAGTTTCTTCAGCTTACATCACTGTTACCTGCACTTAACCTATTCTGTCTCCAGCACATTTCAGTCCCTGAGTATAAAACTTGCAGGCTTTGGTGTTGTCCATGTGAGCAGGCCTAGAGGTGAGAAGTGGGTAGCTGACCTGGAAGGCAAACAACTGTGTTCATCGTAAGTGTCCTGGTTTCCCTGTTAAGAGGCATATGCCCTGCTCTGCCTGCTGGTTCACAGCCCATCTTTCCCCATGGTACCACAAGGCACCACTGGATGTGCTGTCGACTGCTCCTCACCTATGGCCGACAGGGAGATTCTTTAGAAGGAGAAGTCAGCTCCTGCTTTCCCTGTGGAAATCAAGCATGTCATTCTGCCACTTGTTCGTTGACAGAGTCAGAAAGGAGTGCTCGGGTCCCACTTCTCTGGCATGCTTTCAGTGCAGTGGGCCATGCAGCCCTCTTGCCATCTTCCTCAGATTGAGGTTTTTCTCTCCCTGCTAAATAACATGTGTAGTTAGTTGAAATATCTACTAAGAAAATAAGATTTATGTCAGTGCAAACCTAAATTATTTTAGAAGCCTCAGATGATTCAAAGCATAGGGATATTTTCATGCAATGAACTTCAAAATCTCAGTGACATGAACAAATATTCAATGGATCTTACATTGGCTTGTTAAATTTTGCTCTTTTTTGTTTCAATTCAATTCTTTCTTTTCCTTTTGAATACATTTTCTATTTAGACTTTTTTCTTTAACTTTGTATTCTAAGTGAGGTCTTTTCTTGGTTTCCAGCATTTCCTGTGCCTGTAATGGGTGAAAATGTGCAGAATTTAACTGATCCCTTCCCATGAGTGATGCTGACATACAGAACTTTCTGGTCTTTGAGCTTGTCTTGTTAAAATGCTCTTGTGGGACACAGAAACCTCCCCACACAGCTTAGCACAGGTCAACTGAGATCTGCTACCCAAAACTAAGACTGACTTAAAAATCCTCAAAGTATTCTCTTGTCTTGATGAGGGCAGACGTGTTGGAACCCATGAGAAAGATCAAAGTGACTGGAAAATCAAATTGTCTTTATGGGGTCTGGGTAGGATGTGCATTCTGTCCCTTTCCCTTTCTTCAGCTTTGAACTCAGGGCTTGAACTGGTCCTTAGTAGGGTCTGACACTGAAAATGTGCATCTAAGCTTTAAGCTGCCTTGACTTTATAGAGAACTAGTAGTTTCTTCACCATAATATTAGAGAATATAGGAAGGTGTTTTAGTTTCCTATTGCTTCTATAACAGATTACCATAAATTTGGTGGCTTAAAAGTACAAATTTATTTTCTTACCATCCTGGAGATCACTGGTCCCATTGAGCTAAAATCAAGGCATTGGTAGGGCCATGTTCCTTTTGGAGGCTCTTGAGGAAAATCATTTCCCTTTTGCCTTTTCCAGCTTCTTAAAACTACCTGTGATCCTTGACTTGTGGCCCCTTCTGCTGTCTTCAAAACTAGCAATGGAGAGTCCTTCTCACATTGAATTACTCTAAATTCATTATCTTCTTCTGTTTTTCACTTTGGAAGATGCTTTTGATTACATTGAGTCTATCTGGATAATCTAGGGTAGTCCCCATCTTGGGCTTAGATCCTTAACTTAATCACATCTGCACAATTGCTTTTGCCATGCAAGGAACAGATTCACAGGCTATACAGATTATGATGTGGACATCTTTGGGGAGCCATTAGTTGCTCACATCTCTGCCTTTTCAAAGCAGGGTACTCTCATTAGCACATATGATTTGCCCTTCTACCATCCCTTCTCTCTTCTACCAGAAATAACACTTTTTCTTGGTTGACTCAATCTTCATCCATGTAGTCTGCACAAAGCCTGAGGAGTTGGTTATTTGTTCCAGGCCTAACCAAATCAGCACAAAACTATCCCCTAAATACAAGTGGTGGTCATAAGACCTTTGACATGCAAATCAGAGCAAATATCAGAATTTCAGCAAGAGAGGATGGGGTGGAAATAGATGGGGCAAATTTACTCCCTTTTGATCTATGGAGGTTAATTCAGAGTTACAAGTCATTTTGGTTTGGTAGATACCATCATACCCATGCCCATCTTCACTATTCACTTTGGTGTCCTTACAAATATGATGCTGTCTAGTAGCCAATGTGTTTTCTCTTCCATTTTTTTTCATATATGCCATGCAAACTGAAGAGATTGAGTTTCTGGTATATGGACATTTGTTTCAGCTTATTTATCATTTATAATTAGTAAGTGATAGTAGTGGGACTTAATCTTGGATCCTCTGACTAAAAATTTTTGTCTATTTTGACTGACTTGAACACCACAAAATCACTGTAAAAAGGTCTAAATTTAACTGGTGATTGGGGTAGAGATAGTACCATGAGTAGAAGTTCTAAGTGGAGAGTATACTTGTCATCTTTTGACCAACAAGATCTGTTTTCCCACCATTACTGAGACATTAGCCTACAAAGAATCTTCATGTATTTTGTCTAGCATTGGTCAGATACCATTAGCTATAGTTTAGGTGTGGGGCCTAACCTTAAGTGAGCTCCTAATTAAACACAATTTTAGGCATGCACATCTATTATTGAATTTATTTTGGCAACATGTGCCAAAATATTAATTATTTATATTAATTATTATAGTAATTATTTATATTAATTATTATATTATTATCATCATCATCATAATTATCTCTGCCTCAAAGGTGAGGAAAATGAGGGCCAGATAATTTAAATCCCTTTTTCAAACCAGGTTACAAACCCAGGTAGTCTAACTGCAGAGCCTGCTTTCTTTTCAATAGCTAACCAGCATTGTAGCAGAGGCACTAAGCATTGTTCCCTCAGCACTTATTATGCAGGGATAATAAATCTAAATCTGACTGAATTTTAAAACATTGTGCTTCTTTTAACTTGTCATAACCCATTTTTGGCTTTTCTTACATGGTCCCTCTTCCATGACCAAGGTTTTCTTATTTTCCTAATGACAAAATTTCAATATTATTTTTCCAGGGCTAGGGTTGTGGTTCAGTGGTAGAGAGCTCCTCACATGGGTGAGGCACTGGGTTCGATCCTCAGCACCACATAAAAATAAGTAACTACAATAAAGGTATTGCATCCATCTACAACTAAAAGATATTTTAAAAATATTATTTATTTGCCCATCACTTTGAGTAGCCCTGATGTTAACACTATAACACATCTTCTCTAATCTCTATTGATCACCTGACTTTTTGGAAATTCTTTGTTTGGGAGAGAGCAGTTTACACAAGATAGCCCACTTTGACTTGGTTCTTCCTTTCTATTTTTCTTATCCATGCATTCTTCTCAAGCATTGACCTCATCAAGGCTGATTATTGAAGGAACTAATATGAACACAAGATAGCAAGAACTCCAATTCTCAGATGCAAACCCACTGTACTCAGTAAAGAGGACTGGCTGTGTTGTGATCAGCCACTTCCTCAGCAGAACAGGGAGTATAGGATAATTAGTTCTGAGGCATCTTTCCCTGAGGCACCTGCCTGTACCTCAGTTTGCCCATATGGAGTAATGTCTAGCATGATGGAAACAATCTCTCTTTTCCAGCATGAGAACCATTTAATCCTTATATATTTTTATTGCTAGACATGTTAGTCCTTCAGTCTCATTACACATTATGGGTAAGTCACCAGATGTATGATAAAGAAGAAGAAATTTGGGAACTATTAGATTTGTCCTTTATGAAGGAATGAAGGCTGGAGAAATGACCTCAAAAGACATCAACTATGAATTAATGTTATTGGTGTGAAGCTCATTCTGCAATGATGTGTCATTACTTCTTAGGGTACCAGTTCATTAAGATTGGACAAAGCACCAGGGAGTAGGGAGAAACCCAGTTCTGGGAAAGGGAGCTCACTGGGGGCTCTGTGTTTTATGCATTGTGGGGGGCAGTAACTTAGGGACCCAAAAGTCAGCACTGAGAATGAGACCAGAGTCCCCATTGGGAGGGATTAGGTAGAGAAACAGGTACATTGTCTGTCCTCTGTACTAAAACATCCACTCAGAAACTGACACTAAACAATCAGGTTTAAGCACATCATGAGTGATGGCACTAATAGGTGGGATTTAGGGGAGGTAGCTCACTCATCAGGTGTAACTCATGAATTGGATTAATTATGTTATAAAAGAGGTCTTAAGGGGCTTGTTGAACTTCTAGTCATGTGAGGATCCATCAGGAAAGTGCCTTATATGGGAAATGGGTCTCCACCAGACACCAAATCTGCTGGCACCTTGATCTTGGACTACCCAGCCTCCAGAACTATGAGAAATAATATATGTTGTTTATAAGTCACACAAAGTTATGCTGATATGGCAGCCCTAAGGGAATAAGACAGCGCCATATTTGAAAAGAGGCAGAATGGCTAGTCATTAAACTGAACCATCAAAGGAGAGAGAAAATTACCTAAAGAAATAGTTCAAATTAAATTATGGAGTGAGTCTGAGATCACAGAATACAGGATTGAATCTAGCCTCCCCTCCCATTATTCCGGATGTGGAAGGATAGAGAATCATAAAAGAGACCACAGTGTCATAATTTTATTATTCTTTATGGCTGAGTAATATTCCATTGTGTGTGTGTGTATATATATATATATATATATATATATATATATAGATATATAGATATATACCACAGTTTCTTTATCCATTCATCAATTGAAGGGATCTATGATCCCATTTGTTTACAACAACAACAACAAAAAAGAGACCACATTGGTTTCAGGGAACTATGGAACGATGCTTTTTCTGGAATATCTGAATTCAGTATGACTATGTTGGGGACTCCACTACAAATAAATGAATTACATTGCCTCTGAACTTTCTTCTTTTTTCTTCTTGATAATGCTGGGGATTGAACTCAGGGCCTTGTGCATGCTAGGCAAACACTCTACCAACTGAGCTATATCCCCAGGTCCCCCTCCTCTGAAGTTTTCTATGATCATTGTGGATAGAAAAGTATTAGCAAATAGTTCCTACCCATAGTTTCTTTGTTGCTGTACACTGAACTTTTGTGTATTCCTTGAGGTAGACCTCCCAGCGTTCCACTGTGAGAAATAAGTATGTTCTTAAGCCACCCAGTCTATAGTATTCCATTATAGCAGCCCAAAGTGACTAAGACATTCATGGTCTCATGAAACAATCAAATCTTCTGCGGTGGCTGCAAAGGTGCACGTGTATGTTTGTGTTGCTGTGGAGAAGTTAGTATATTCAGATAGGTGGGAACAGTCTGGAAAGATTCTGCAAGAGCATTTTTCAATCAAACGGCATATATCCTTGCATTTGGTTGAGTTTTTCTTGCATCCTAATTCATGGGCTATTCATAGTTCAACCTTTTGGCTATACTTTAAAGGTGTTCTTCAATCTCTTATCAAGGGAAAAAGTGCATAAGCAACCATATGGTAAAGATAGAGATATTTTTCTACTCAGTAAAGTGCTTTCACTCAGTTCAAAAAGTCAATATTGGGATGATCCTGAGTGTTCTGATGCTTGAGGACTGGACTGCATTCCCCTCAACCTACTTCCAGAGATTTATATGGTGCCATGGTTACCAGGGCAAAAGACAGAAATTAGTGTCAGCTTGAAACCATTTCTAGTTGGTATTCTAGTAAACTAAACCTAGACTAAAACTGGTTATGACTAACTAAAAATAAACATCGTTTCCAAATTTCCTATAAAGGAAAGTTCATGGAAATTGTTAGATTCAGTATTTATACCTCATCTAGGGAAAAAAATGAGTAATTGACAACAACCTACTCTGGACCCCACACCACATAAGATCCAGGTATTCTAAGATACACTATTTCCTCAGAAAATTTTGATTTAGTGGGAAAGATGGACATATGTTCAAATGACCACAAGTATGTGATGAGCCCTGTAATAAAGATAACTACAAATTCTTGAGTGACACAGAAGTACTGTGATTAATTCTGTGTGGGATGATTAGAGAAAAACACAGAAGGGAATAAATTTAAGCTAGGCCTTCAGGACCAAGTGGGTGTTTACCAGATAGGCCAGGAGGAAAGTGTATGTTTCTTGCAAATTCCTAATTTTTTAATTGTGTGTGTGGTGGGGCACCATTATGTAATTTAAAAAAATATGTTATTTGTAGTTGATAATAATTTTATGCATTTATGCAATACAGTGTAATGTCTTGGTATGTGTATACAATGTATAACAGTTAGTATATTAATTATGTATTTCAAAATATTTAAGAGTAAATTTAAAATGTCTCGCCATAAAAATGTAGGTAAATGAGATGATGGGTATTTTATTGCCTTGATTTAATCATTCTATATTGCATAATATTGTATTACTTTGTGCTTATTTTATTTAACTTTATCCAAATTTTGGTAATTATTTTTGCCATTGAAATTTTAGCTACTTCAGCTCTGCTCTGATTTTTTTCTCTCCATTTTATGGGTTTACTCTTAAATACTTGCTTTCTTTATTCTCCCAATAAGCTAAACTGCCTAGCCTGGAAGGTATGTTTGATAATCCCTTTCTCTGCCTCTAACACACCTAAATAGTCAGCAACCTACTTTCTTGCCCTTGGTCTTGCCAAGGTCTCTTAATTTTCTCTGTACCTGTCTCTCCTATGCATCACTGATATCTCAAAGGAGCTTTAGGGAGAAAAAGAGAATATTCCCTAGGGAAGATTCTTTTGAAGCAGCCTGGTCAAAGAGTCAACTTGTGTTTGAATTTGCAGAAAAGAAACCACTATCTTCAATTGGACTGGAATTCAAAAATTCATGTGGTCTAGGTCCTTCTCTTCAAATACACAATGGAGTTTATTTATTTGTACTTGTAGATGAAGAATCTTATGTACAGAAAAGGATATATGACATGTTCAAGATCACACAGTCAATTGATGGTAGAATCAGGACCTTTATCCAGGTCACATGCCTTTCCAGCTATCAGGCTTCTTTCAATTATACCACACTCAGGTCTTGTAATATTTAAATTTCTGAGCCTTTTTTTTTTCTTTTTTAAAAGTTTTGATTCATTGTACACAAATGGGGTACAACTTTTATGTAATCATACATGTACATAGGGTAACGAAGTTTGTCTCATTCTACTATCTTTCATTTCCCCCACCCCCTGTGCCTTGTTAAAAAAATTCCTCAAATACATGTTTGTAATAAATTGCTAAAATGTAAAAAACAGAAAATTTAGAGATCATTAAAGGATTCTGAGCTTCTTCCTTTTGATAATCTATTGCATTCCCTATGAAACCGTCTATTTGTCACAGTCAGAAAATGGAATTATAGATCTCACCATGAGACTTGATTTTTTTTCTTTGCAGCCCCATTTCACAGAGTAGGCTCTTTCAGTAAAACGTTTCTTGAATGAATGAAGTAAGGAATGCTATATCATCTATGTTACTTCTAGAGTTGACAAATGAATTGAAAGCTCCCATATATTTCATATTTATGACTAATTGTGTTTTGTATTCCATTCTCTTCCATCCCTGGGGTGAGAGCAGAACAAAACCAGTGCTAACTTAGTATCTTCACTTCAGAAGTTTATAATAACAAGAGCGTTTTAGAGGAGGAATGTCATTCCATGTTGGTGAAGGAAATTTGTAAGACTAGATGAAGGAACAGGCATAATTTAATTTGGACTGAGAAAAAAATAAAAGGAATTGTGGTAATTCCTTTTAAAATTATCTCGTGGGAAAGGGGATAGACTGATAATACATATCTCCAAAGGACAACATGAGAATGAATGGTTGGAAAGTAGAAGGGAACAAGTTTCATCTAGAAAAAAGTAATCTACAACATTTGGAGTAGTTCACAAACAACTGCCTTAAGCAGTAATGGACTTCCATTTTCTGAATTTATTAAAGCATAGATATTGAAGAATGAAGTTCTGCTTCATGTAAAAGGTAATAGTAACACATGACATTGAGGTCCTTTGGATGTCTGAGATTTCCTAATACATTTCTGATTTTTGTTTTACTTTACTGTGAAAAATCCTTAAAGGGGTTCTATACAGAATTCAGCTCAATATACCTGCTGGTCTGGTAAATGTTTGTTCATTAATAGTCATGCCTTTCCTGAGTCTTGAACATAGTTTATGCTAATGAGTACATCATGACATCTCTATTATTCTCAAGTAGTTCATTGTAGCTGGACTACAAATATGCCTCTGTGAATTTCTAAAACTCTCCCTCGATTTCACTCCTTTTCCCAATTTATTTCAAAATGTCCCATGCTGTAGTCATCAACTGAAATCATCATATTTATGTCACTTTAAAATAAAATTAAGGTGAGATGTAACTTGAAAACAAATTTAAAAAATGTCTCTGTGATTTTTTTAATTACCCACTTTTTAAAAGATCAAGGAAATCTCCTTGAATTTTATATTTAGAAAAGTCAATTAAAGCATCAGAGAAGGAACTAGAAAGACTATCCAAACTACATATCCTCAGAAAATGGTGTTGAGTAGCATCAATGAAGGTTAATCCAAATTACTACTTCTAGAATATATTGAAGCCCAGAAGTCCAAGATATACCCCCAAGAGAAAATGCTGGTGTTACACAGTTTTCTATTTTCTTCCTGCACGACTGAAATGTTATAAGAACTGCACTCCCTTAGGAGAATAAAAGAAAAACCCTCCCCCTGAGTCTCAGTGCTTATCATACAGAATTCTAACAAAAACAGAGGAGGGCTCTTGTAATAATTGTCATCTTGAAAAAATGCACAACCATCCATTTTGGAGGCTTGTTCTTAACTTCACTATAATATTCTCAGCTTGAGTTCATTTTAATTTTTTTACATGTACTAGATTTTTATATTTCAAAACATATAAAACACAACTGCAAGAAAAGTTACAAATACTAGCTGAATTGTATCACTGTTATTTTAAGGAGCCTTAAATCTCATCTAATCTATTCCTCTGATTTTATAGGTGAGATAGTATGGGAACGTACTTTGAAAAGATTACATAACTAATTAGCAACAAGATCTAGACTCACGTTTTAGTAATTATAGTTCTACAGTAGTCTGCTGCTTGGGTAATAGCAGAAAATGGGATCCTTGCAAAATCCCTGCACTGTCATCACTATGGAACCAGAACCGCAAATGGTAGGTGCAAGAGAGAGGCTAAAGAGTTGGGACTAGATGAATCAATCTCTTCACTCTCCTCCCTACATTTATATAGTTTGTGGTTAGACATTCACGTTTAGCAAAGATTTGGACAGGGACATTACAAACATGTTGAACTAATAGTGTTGGAGGAACTAAGGGAGATAGTTCAGGGATTATGTCTCAGCATAAAGACCTTCTTTTGGAAATAGGAACCAATAGTTTCACTGACTAGCCACTGTAATACCTGCCAGTCCCCAAACCTTCTATGTGCAAGCCTAGCCAACCCTGGGCATTTTCTTATTATATTATTTAAATGAACACACATTTGAGGAAAGGCTGCAACATGACTAAGAAAAAACGAAGATGAAAGTACAAAGATTTAAGAAGAAACAAAATTTGGGCATCATGAAGAACCCTAAAAGACCCACTAATTAATATTTAGAAGATATGGTAGTTCTAAAGATATGTCTACAAACTTTTGATATCTTTCCCCTTCATTACTTTCCCTTGTCTGTCATGTGGATTTAGTAAATCAACTCCTGACCTGGTGCAGTGACACATGCCTGTAAACAAAGTGACTCTGGAGGCTGAGGCAGGAGGATTACAAATTCAAGGTCAGACTTAGCAACTGAGCGAGACCCTGAATCAAAAAGGATTGGGGATGTAGCTCACTGGTAAAGTGCCCCCAGATTCAATCCCCAATAAAACACCCCCCTAAAAAATCTCAACTCCTCTTTTCTAGCAAGCAAACAATATGACAGAAATGTTGGGAGATCACTTTTCTCTGCCCATTTCTGTTTCTGTGCCTCACTCTTCTCAACACTCACTCCTTTAGAGGAAGCCAGCTGCCACATTTTGAGCTGCCCTAAAAAGAAGGAAGCCCACATTCATGTTGTTAGACAAGCGTCCATATGGGGAGGAACTGAGGTCTGTTGGCAATCACGTGAGTAAACTTGAAAATGGGTCTTTTACATTCATTAATGTGTGTGATATTGGAAATGGAACTTCTGCCAGCTAATCCCTAAAATGACTGCAGGTTTGGCCAACATCTTAATTGCATGCTTGTGAGAGACCAAGAGCTATAATCATCCAGCTAAGCATCTCATGGATGCTTGGTCCACAAACACTGCCAGATAATAGATGCTTATTTTTCTGAACCACCAAGTTCAGAGTATTACGATACATTTACAGAACATTAAAACAAAATGACTCAAGAAGAAAGTATATAATTATGTAAGAACAGGAAAGTATGAACAATTAAAGAATAAGAGTTCTCAGAAATTAAAACATGTTGCCATATTTGAATTCAAAGAAAGGACTGGATACAGAAACATAGAAAAGACAAATTACGGAAGTAAGAAACTCAGAGGCTCAAATCATGAGGTCTAAAACCCAACTTAGAAGAAAAAGGATCTCTTTAAAAAACAGACAAAAATAAGGAGGAAAAAATGAGCTTAGAAATAAGTTGAATGGAGAGGTGAAATTGTTAAATTGAAAAGTAAATTGTTGAAAATGGAAATCAGGAAGAATGAAAAAAGACTCATGAATTTCAGAACCTCAAAATAAATCAGTTCCTTGGATCTCTCAGAGAGGGAAAAAACAAGTCACATGTAAGAAATGAGAAGTTATTTTTATATCTACAACACTGAATGATAACAATCAGAGTAATGATGTTTTCTATATTCTTAGTGAACAAAAATTCACCATAGATTTCTATACTCAAACTTGTTTCCCCCTAGAATTAGGTGTAACAGTGTCAAAAACCTCAGAATAACAGTGGTTTAAACAAGTTCAATTGCATTTCTTAGCTTGATAACATTCAGAGACTAGGTTCTTTTGTATTTTGTTGTTCTATTATGCATGACCTTGATTATATGGTGTCAAATGATGTTCTAACAGCTGTCCAAAAGAAGGATCGATAAGGTAGAAAATAGATGGTTCATGCAAGGGTTCTCTAAGGGATGATTATGGAAAGCCACCTCATCATACAGCTTCTCATATCTAATTGACTATGCATACTTGCAAGGGGGAATGGACAATGTCTTTATTCTGGATAGCTCTCAGACCAGATAAATACTTTACTACTATGAAAGAAGGGAGGATAGATAGCAGTAGACTACTGATAGTCTTTGTCACCTCAGTTAAGGTTTTAATTAAGTACAAGGGTACAATATACACATTTTTCAGAAATGATTCAGAAAAACTCACTTTTGCTTACTCTTAGGAAAGTTATATAGGAATTTAAGTCATCAAACCAAGGAAGTAAACAAACAAAGAGAATGAATACATAAAAACAGTAACTGCAGATTTTGGGAGGAATGACTAGAAATTCCAGTATTTCGGTAATAGACAGGGTTAGAATAAATAAAAACAGCATGGTATGGGCATCAAAATTGACATAAAGACCAATGGAATAGAATAGAACACACAGAGACAAACCCACATACTTAAGCCATCTGATATTTGATAATGGTGCCAAAAATGTATATTGGAGAAAAGATAGCCTTTTTAACAAATACTGCTGGGGAAACTGCATATCCATATGTAGAGGAATGAAATTACATCCCTGTCTTTCACCCTGCACAAAAGTCAAACAAAAATGGATCAAAGACTTAGGAACTATAGCAGAAGCCATGCAAATGATAGAAGAAAATATAGGGTCAACAATACATCCTATCAAAATTGGCACTGACTTCCTCAACAAGACCCCCAAAGCTCAAGAAATAAAAACCAAAAATCAGTAAGTGGGATGCAATCAAATTAAAAATCTTCTGTACAATAGAGGAGATGATTAAGAGAGTGAAGAGAGTCTACAAAATGGGAGAAAATCTTTTCAAGCCACTCCTCTGACAAGGGATTAATATCCAGACTATGTAAAGAACTCAAAAACTTAATTGCAATGAAAGCCCAAGTAACCCAATTAATAAATGGGCAAAAGAAAGGGAAACTTCCCAACAAAGGAAATACAAATGGTCAACTAATATATTAAAAAATATTCAACAACTCTAGCAGTGAAATTTAAATCAAAACGACACTAAGATTTAATCTCACCCTACTCAGAATGGCAATGATCAAGAACAGAAACAATGATAATTACTGGAGAAGATGGAGGTAAAAGGTACACTCATAGGTTGCCAGTAGGACTGAAAATTAGTACAAAAACTATGGAAAGCAGTGCAGAGACTCCTGAAAAACCCAGGAATGGAACTGCTAGGTGACCCAGGTATCCCACTCCTCAATATTTATCCAAAAGAACTAAAATCATCTCACTATAGTGATAGACACTTCAGTGTTTATAGCAGCACAAATCACAATATGCAGATTATGGAACTAAACTAGGTGCCCTTCAGCAAATGACAAGTTCAAGAAAATGTGGTATATATACACAATGGAGTTTGACTCAACCATAGAGGAAAATAAAATGATAGAATTTTCTGGTAAATGGATGGCTCCTGAGAAGATCAGGAGCCAAATGTTTTCTCACGTATGTGGAAGCTAGAATAAAATAAGGGAAAGAAGGTGTCAGGGGAGGAGACTGAATATCTTAAAGATACAATGTAGAGTAGTAAGAGGACAAGAGGGAGGGAGGAAAGAAGGGAAAGGGGTAGAAATATGAAATGAATTTAAAAATAGCATGCTATAGACATATGTAAATGTACCAAAGAGAATTCCACATGTGTCTGTATATATGTAGAAAATATCAATCAAGAATAAATAAGGGAATAAAAGGAAGATCAATAGAGGAGAGAGAATAGGGGGTGGGAGGAAGGAAGAGAAAAGGGAGGAGGAAAATGGGAACTGAAATCAAATTCCTTACATGCATTATTTTGTCAAAATGAACCCAAATACTATGTATAATTGTAATGCTCTAAAAAAATTCCTGTAGTAAAACTGGGAGTGATGGCGCATGGTTGTAATCTTAGTCACATGAAAGGCTGAGGCAGAAGGATCACAATTTTGAGGCCAGTTTGATATCAACATACTGAGGACCTAAGCAACTTATTGACACCCTATCTCAAAATGAAATATAAAGGATTAGGGAAAGTAGCTCAGTGGTAAAATGACCCTGAGTTCAGTCCCCTGTACCAAAAAGGAAAAAAAAAAAAAAATCCATAGTTGACTTGCAGGGCAATTAGTGCAGACAAGATCAAGAGAATGATAGAATGGGAAGAAAAGCTTCATAGAAAATATGGATTCCTTAGAAAGGAGGAAGATGGTAGAAAAATGAGAGGATATGATTATGGCAGAAAGAGAAAGACAAAAACAAAAAAACCAGATAGAAATAGAAAGATAATTCCAAATTCTAAGATAAATTTTTAGCTGGGCATAATGGTACACTCCTCTAATCCATGCTATTCAGGAGCCTGAGGCAGGAGGAACTCAAGTTCAAGTAACAGCCTAAGTAACTTAGGGAGCCTGTCTCAAAATAAAATCAAAAAGGACTGAAGATGTAGTTTGGTGATAGCTTGACTTTGGGTTTAATTCCTAGTACTCCCACAGGAAAAAAGAATGTAAATTGTATAAGAGGCTATGTTCAGAAAATGAAGCATCCAGATCAGGAGGTTACTGAGCTTCAAGAAAAGAGAACAGGGCTGGGGAGACAGCTCGGCTGGCAGAGTGCTTGCCTTGCAAGCACAAGGCCCTGAGTTCAATCCCCAGTACCGCAAAAAAAAAAAAAAAAAAAAAAAAAAAAAAAAAAGAGAACAATTGATTCCAAAAAATAAAAAGCATAAAAAACGGCAAGACATTAGGTATGCACTAAAGAAGTTACTAAGTAATTCCCTTTCTCAACAAGAAATAGGAAAAGGAAATATTCAAATAAAAAAAAAATCCCCACAAAACAAAACATATGGAAACAGATGTTTTTGTTCCAATAGGAAACTAGCTAAACTATGGTATAATTTTGAATATAAGAAAGAAGGAAATCTATTTGCCTGCTCCTTTGTTTAGTTTTAAATAGACTTTTACTTTTTGCCTACTAACTTTTTATTGATTGAATAAATATACTTGAAGGTAATACTATATAAGAGGACAAAGTTAATTAAAATACTGCTGCTACTGTCCCCTATTATTTCTCCTCTACTTTCCAAGGAAGCACCCCATTATGGGATATTGTTCATTGGTATGTGGAGATAAGCTGGGATTCTGGTTCCTTTTATTTGAGGAGGGGATGGTATTACTCTCGGATTCTGTGGATGAGTGTTCTGGAATTGTCAGAAATGCAGATTATCAGGTTCTAGTTTAGACTTATTGAACGAGAAATTCTATGGGTGGGACCCGTCAATCTGTTAACTTTTACTTTTCAGAGAAGCTTTAGGTTCACAGAAGGTATATAGCACCAGATTTAGATCAATGAAAAATGCAAGGTAAAATAAGGAAAAATAAAAGGAACCATTCAATATGTTCAGTGTACAGTGTCAGGTGCACACAGAGACATCCACATATTGATTGTTATGTTATTTCCATCAAATTAGTCATTTGAAAGGAGAACATTAACTTGCTGGAGTGCCTTATTTCAACATAACTCTGAAGAAACAAAAAGGACCCCCCAAGATTTCCTGGTATGCAGCATCACACTGAACCACCTGTGCTTATAGAATATTCACTAGATCTGTGAATCTGGACATTCATTTGCTATAAATGTTCCACTTCTCCCAAGGTGATATGGAAAACATATTTTGGACAAGGAATGTAAAGTATTTACCTACCTTCATTGCTTCTCCTTTAAACTTCTGGTAATAGTTGAGTTTGCAGTTTTGACATTGGTGTTTTCCCTTATCATTCTCCCAGACATGATCAGGAAAATACAAGGCCTCTTTGATTTCCACTTCTTTCTAAATATGTAATTGATCCTGGAATATATGTTGCTTTACTCTTCTTAAGTTCTGAGGAAGTCCACTATATGCTGACTCCACAGATGCCCCCCAAATGCCTTATTTCTAGTTTCTTTCTGGGAACTGGTCAATTATCTGAATTTCCTACCAAGACCCAGAGGGGAGTGGGAGAGGGAAGATCCAAAGATCATCCTCTCAGCCAAGCAAACAAGAAGAGGGAAACCTGCCTGTGTCACAGGTGAGCAACCCTAATCTAGAAAATCCCCATCTTTGAGATCCCAGTTAATTGAGCATTAACAACAGTTTAAACGCCTCCTGCTTCTGTTTAAGTAAGCATTGTAAGTTATCTGCTTTTCAAATTACTTTGGAAACAAACTCAAATAGAAAACATCATCATAGCTTGGGTCTAGGGTACTACATTAGCTTTGCCATTGCCCCACTGATTTAATTGACCCAGAAAGAATGCTTGAGGTGTTTGGGATTGTAATTAAAGTTGTGGTGCCTGGAAAATCCTCCGTCTGTTATTATATTTTTTTCTAAAATAAACTATCCTAGCTCACCAAACTTGTGGGGCTAATTAGAGCCTAATTAAAGTTACTTGTTTCTATTTTAAAATCTGCCCACTGAGAGAGCCGCAAGGCAAGAGAGAACATATTTTTAAAGTGACAGTTCTAAAAATGCTTCTCACCCTGGTCCCTGAGCTGCATTGCTCTGATTCATGCACTGATTTATTTCCAACGAAAATGAGGGCCTGCCTCCGTTTTTCATTGCAGTATTGTATCATCCCCTGGCCCCCTCCCATTTAGCTGTGTGAAAGGATTTGTTTAATGAACAAAGGACCTTTCTTTGTCATTCATCCTCCAGCTGGAGAAGCTGACCATTGCATTCAGAGGGGATGTCATCTAGGAAATGGCTCATGACAAAATCTGGAGCAGGGACAACAGGAATTGGTACAGTATTGAGTCTAAAAAGGAAAGAATTATAATATTTGTTGAGGAGTTGCTACATTGTACATGTGTTTATGAACAGTTTACACCTTATTTCTATCTTAATACAAATCACAACCTGATAAGCTAAGTGGTTCATATCATAGGTTTTACAGATAGGGAAACAGCAAACACATGTGAACCACACAGCTAATAGTGTGGATCCAATGCAAGTCTGATTCAAAATCTCACCACTTTTCCCATGGTTCCTCTTAAAAAGTTACATTTTCCCCAGTCACTAATGCACTAACTGCATTTTTGCCTCAGGTTTCTTCCTCCGTAAAATGAAAATAACATAGTACCCAGGTTGCCAGTTGTGTGATGAGAAATAGATAATTTTTAGTGTACAATTTTACTTGTACTTCATTGCTTTCTTCTTCACCCTTTTATTATTTAGCCTTAATTGGAGTTAGTTAGGATATAATTGTATGTAGACTTGAGTTGCTTTGATCTTACATTTGTATTTGTACCTTGGTTTTTTTTTTTCTATTTCCCCTTCTCTTTTCCTCGACTAGTAGCCACATTTTTCTGTTCCCCCTTCTTCTCTTTCAGTTTTTAATTACTTTTAATTTTTAAGGATAATACATACTTTATTTTTTGGAATTCTACTAAGAAGGAAAACCAAAAAGATGAAATATTAATGACTTGACCAGACCAAAGTGATTACTTTTTGCTGTCAAGAATATTTTAATGTCTTTTTTTGTTGGTTCTTTTTAATTAAATATTACAGCAGGATTCATAACTATATTTATAGTTGGCATAACTATAAAAACATGGAATATAATTTGTTCTAATTCAGTCCCTAGTACTTCCTTTTTCTCCCATTTCCTTCCTCCCTTCCCTCTACTCTACTGATCATTCTGCTGTTTAGTTTTTTTTTTTAAATTGGTGTCTTGTGGATGTACATGATGGTGAGATTCACTATGGTATATTCATATACATACATAGGAAATTTAGGTCCGATTCATTCCACTATCTTTCCCTATCCCATCCTTCTTCCTTCCCCAATTCAAAATAAGGGAGGCATAAAAAAATACAACAAAATTAGTGGAATAGACTTTTATTTTTTTATTCAACCTTTATAGCCATCATCTACCTATCTCCTGCCTCTCCTGTTTTTTTTTAACTATTTCAAACTTTTTTATGCTTTCCTACCCTATTTTCACTTAAGAAACTCATCCAACTATCTGATAGAATTATGCAGTTTATATAATCCTTACCCCATTCCCCATAGTTGGAAATCAGTGTTATAGATATCAAAGTAGACACTGGACATTTATCTTAAGGCTGTTGATAACATTAGTGCTATTCCTGATTCCTCCCTTCTTCTAAGGGGACTGGAAAGTGAGAGACACTTCTGACTTCACAGAGTATAGAGCCCACTGCTGATCAATAATCACAACTCAGCCAAGTAACAGTGAATCTCACCCCTCCCCACATGCATGATCTCAATCCATCTGAGCCAGTAACATATAGAATAGAGAGGATAAAAACCCCAAACCAACAACTAGGTCCCAAGAAAGAACAACAGGGGGATCTTATATTCTACTCCTAGATAGAGAAATCCTGAAAAAAAAAAAAAAAAAAAAAAACAACAACAACAAAAAAAAAACACATGAAAGGGGACAAACATATCAAAGAGGGAAGGGAAAGGAATTTGTATCAAATTATATTTAAGTTCAATTCCACTGAAATATGAGGAAACAGGCAAACAAATCACCCCCCAAAACTTACAATCACCCAAAAGAATCCCAAAGGTACTGAATTGAATGAAAACTCAGAAAAACTATGAAACACTGACTATTAAATTATTCAATGAACTAAAAGAAGATGTAAGGAATGAGTAAAGAGAGCAAACACAGGATATGAAAAAATTTCAATAAAGAAATAGAGATAATGAAAAGAAACCAGTAAGAACCCCTGGAAATAAAAGTCAAAATGAATCAAATTAAAAGTTCAGTTTTAAGCATCACTAACAAATTAGATTGTCTATAAAATAGAATTTTAGACCTTTAAGACAGGTATATGAACTTGAATATTCAGTATGCAATAAAGGGGAAAAAAAAGGATCATTATCAGAATATACAATTCTGGGACAGAGTCAAGAAAACAAATCTGATAGTCATTGGGATAGAAGATAACATGGAAATATAGGCCAAAGGCATTAAGAAAATCTTCAATGAGATAGTAACAGACAACTTTCTCATATTAGAAATGACACAGACATTCACATACAGAGGCATATAGTACCCCAAATAGACAAGATCAGAAAAGAACCTCACCAAGTCACACCATAATCAAAATGCCTAACATAGAAAATAAGGAAAGAACACTAAAAGGTACAAGAGAAAAATGTCAGGTCATATTTAGAGGCAAACCAATAAAGTTCACTTCTGACTTCTTAAATCAGCCCCTAAAATCAAAGAGGGCCTAGAACAAGATATTCCAAAGTCTAAAAGAAACCATCACCAACGAAGATTGATATTTCCAGTAAAGTTATCTTTCAAAATCTATGTGGAAATAAAAACTTCCATGACCTGGATAAACTAAAAGAATTCATGACCACTAACCAGAAAGTTAAAGAATACTCAAATATATACTACACACAGAGGAAGCCAAAAAACAAACCCCAAATAGATGAAGATCACTAAAAGAGCTGCCAACTGAATGATAATCAAGATAGAATTAAATATAGCAAACCAAAATGGTAGGAATCTGCAAACCCAGATTCATAATAATACTGAATATAAATGTTCTCAACTTCATAATTAAAAGACATAGATTAGCAGAATGGAACAAAAAAAATTTCAACTTCATTCTGTTTGCAGGACATTCATACTCAAAGGCACACACAGACTGAAAGTAAAAGGATGGAAAAATAGTCATGCCAATGGAGCTTCAAAACAAGTAGAGGATCTAGTCTCATATCTGACAAATCAGATTTTAATGAAAATTAATCAGGAGGGACAAAGAAGGCCACTACTTCCTGGTAAAGGGAATAATCTAACAAGAAGATATAATGATAGTAAATATATATGCCCCAAATTTCAATGTACCTAATTGTATAAAAATTACTTCATGATATTAAATCCCAGGTAGACCCCAATACAGTGTTACTGGGTCCTTTCAACATACTCTTATCACCAATGGTGATTTCCAAACATGAAATCAATAGAGATAATTCTGACCTAAATAATACTATAAATCAAATGAACCTAATACACATTTACAGAATATTTCACCCTCAAAAACTGAAATTTGTTTCTTCTCAGGAACTCATGGAACCTTTTCCAAAATAGAGCATAGTCTAGGTCTCAATATAAATGTTAGTAAATACAAAAAATTGATATAATCTTATGTATCCTTTCAGGTCATAGTGGAATGAATGCAATTTAAAATCAACAAGAAATTTGATAGAAATCTCATGGACACACAGAGATTGAACAATACTCTTTTAAATTAGGGTTGGATCACAAAAGAAATGAGAATAAATCAAATTTTTAGAAGCAAATAAGAACAAAATCTCTGGGATCGTATGAAATCATTGCAAAGAGGAACATTTATAGCATAGAATGTCTAATTAAAAAATAGATCCCAAATAAATAAGCTTATGTTCCACCTCAAGTCCTAAGAAAAAGAAGAAGAAACTAATTCCAAAATCAGTTGAAGATGGGAAATAATTAAGATCACAGCTGAAATTAATGAAATTGAGAATAAAAAAATACAAAGGATCAATGGGACAAAGAGTTGGGTCTTCAAAAAGATTAATAAGATTGATGAACTCTTAGCCAACCTAACTAAAAAAGAGAAAAACAGAAGACCCAAGTAAACAAAATTAGAGATGGAAAGGAAATATTACCATAGACACTTCTGAAATCCAGAGGATCATTAGAAAATATTTTAAAATGTATACTCCAATAAAATGGAAAATCTAGAAGACATTGACAAGTTTCCAAACACACATGATCTGCTAAAACTGAATGTAAACAAAACAATATCAAGTAATGACATTGTAACAGGAATTAAAATCCTTCCAACAAAGAAAATCAAAGGACCAAATAGATTTTCAACTGAGTTCTACCACAATTTAAAGAAGAACCAACATCATTATTTCTCAAATTATTCCATGAACTGAAAGAGAGGGAACACTTGGGAGTTTTCCAATGTATTTGGGAGTGTTTTATGACTTTCAATAATGTGTTACCAAAACTACAGAAAGTTCAGTATAACCCTGATACAAAACCATACAAAGATATATCTAGGAAAGAAAACTACAGACCAATATTCCTGATGAATGTAGACGCAAAAATCCTTAATAAAATATTAGCAAATCACAAAGACAGATCCAAAAGAGAATGCAGCATTATCAAGTAGATTTTGTCCAGGGGATACAAGGTTGGTTCAACCTATACAAATCAATTGATGTAATTCAACACATACATATAATTAAGGACAAGAATCATATGATCATCTCAATAAATGTAGGAATGGTCTTTGAAAAACTCCAGCAAAAATTTATGTTAAAAACACTGGAGAAACTAGGGACATAAGGGACTTACCTCAATCTAATAAAGACTATATGTGACAAACCATAGGGATAGAAGGGACTTACGTCAACATAATGAAGACTATATGTGACAAACCCAAAACCATCATCATAATGGAGAAAAACTGAATATTTCCTCTACAGTCAGAAGACAAGGATGTCTACTCTCACAACTTCAATATGGTTCCGAAACACTATCAGAGCAATCAGGCAAGAGATGGAAATTAAAAGGATACAAATAGGAAAAGAAGAATTCAAGCTATCACTGTTTACTAATGACAAATATCTAGAAGATCCAAAACATTTTACCCAGTACTCTAGAGCTGATAAATGAATTTAGCAAGGTAGCTGGGTACAAGTTAAACACTCATAAATCAATAGCTTTCCTATATTCCAACAGTGATTCTTCTGAGAAACCAGGGAAACCATCCTATTCACAATAACCTCAAAAAACAAACAAAATCTAGGAAATTGATCTAACCAAGGAGGTGAAAGATCTTTACGATGAAAACTATGGAACTCTTAAGAAAGAAATTGAGGAAGACCTTAGAAAATGGAAAGACCTCCCATGTTCTTGAATAGGCAGTATTAATATTGTCAGATTGGTGATACTGCCAAAAGCAATATACATATTCAATGCAATCCCCATCAAAATACCAATGACATTCCCAGACCTTAGTAAACAAACAAAATAGTCCTTAAATTCATTCAGAAGAACAAGAGACCCAGAAGTGCCAAAGCAATTCTGAGCAAGCAAAGTGATGCTGGAGGCATCATAATATCTGGTTTGAAATTGTACTACACACCTAAAATAAGAAAAAACAGCATGATATTCACATCAAATTAGTCATAAAGGTCAGTGGGATAGAATAGAAGTCACAGAGACAAATTCACGTACTTACAATCATCTGATACTTGACAAAGATGCCAAAAATATGTGTTGGAGAAAAAAGAGCCTTTTTAACAAATAGTACTGGGGATAATCAGATATCCGTATGTAGAAGAATGAAATTAGACTCTCTCTTCACCCTGCACAAAAGTAAAATCAATATGGACTAAATAAAGACTTAGGAATTACACTAGAAACAATGCAACTGGTAGAAGACAATACAGGGTCAACACTCCAACATGTTGTTGTAGGCACTGACTTCCTCAAGACCCTGAAAACTTAGGAAATAAAACAGTCAGTAGGTAGGATATCATCAGATTAAAAAAGCTTATGCACAGCAAAGGAAACCATTGAGAGCATGGAGAGAAAGCCTAAAGAATGGGAGAAAAATCTTTGCCAGTCACTCCTCTGAGAGGGGGGCGTTATCCAGAATATATAAAGAATTCAAAAGCTTAACACCAAAAAACAAAACAAAACGAACAAAAATACAAATAATAATGAGCAAAAGAAGTAAACAGACATTTCTCAAAAAAAGAAATACAAATGGTCAAGAAATATATGAAAAAAAATATTTAACATCTCTAGCAACCAGGAAAATGCAAATCAAAAGTACACTAAGATTTTATATCACTCCAGTCAGAATGGTAATTATCAAGAAAACAAATAATAAATGCTAGTAAAGATGTGGGGAAAAAGGTACACTTATATATTGTTGGTGAGATTAGTAGTTAGTACTACCATTTTGGAAAATGTATGGTTATTCCTTGAAAGATGAGACATGGAATAACCAGATGACCCAGCTATTCCACTCCTTGGTATATATCTGAAAGAACTAAAATCAGCATACTGGAGTGATACAGCAACTTCAATATTTATAGCAGCACAATTCACAATAGACAAATTAAGGAAGTAGCCCAGGTGTCCATAATAGATGAATGGATTATAAAAATGTGGTATATGTGCACAATGGAATTTTACTGAGTCTTAAAGATGCATGAAATTATGGCATTTGCTAGTAAATGGATAGAAATGGAGAATGTCATGCTAAGAGAGATAAGACAGACTCAGAAACTCAAAGGTTGAAAGTTTTCTCTCATATATGGAAGCTAGATCAAAATGAGGGGAAGAGTGTGGTTGAGTATCATAAAGACATTGGAACGATGAGTGGGGTAGAAGAAGGAGATCAAGAGGGAAGGGAGAGTGATGAGAAAGGGGAGGAAATGGGGGACAAATTTAATAAAATCATGTTATGTGCTTATATAAATACACTACAAGATATTCCATCTTTATGTATATGTAGAAAACACCAATCAAAAATAAATAAGTGAAAAGAAGATCAGTGGAGTAGAGAATAGGGGAAGCGAGGAAGGCAGGGGGAACAGGGACTGAAATGGAGTAATCAAATTCTATGCATATATGCTTTTGTCAAAATGAACCAAACAATTATGTTTAATTATAATTCTATAATAAAAAAGTGCTGGATACATTTCAGTGGTAGAGCACCACTGGGTTTGATCCCTAGTACCTCCCTCCTGCAAAAATGTCAAAAAAGCTTGGACTTGGGTAAGGAAAATGATATATCTAGGCAGGGCATGAAAGGTAAGGAAAATGTCACTTTCAGCATTGTGCAAGTACAGGTTTAGGACATAAAAATAAGTCCTTCCTTAATCTGTGCCCTTGGTGCCTCATTTGTCTTACTCTAGTCCAGCGTCCAAATACAATAATCATTCAGTAATAGGTGCCACATACATCTTAAAACACATTTGTAAACATTTTCTAAGGGTCTGATCCTCATCACCGTTTCTGCTTGTGACTTTAATTAAATTTGGATATTTATTCCTTGTCTAGATTGTGCCAGGTTTTCATAGTAGGGTTTCTAGATTATAAACAAAATTAAAATAGCTTCAGTTAATTGATTGCATACATAAAAGCAGATATGCAATTTGCAACTTTGCATACATCATTTCTAATCATCATAGCTACTCGTACATAAGGGCACTGATACTCAGAGAGGCTCCATTCAGTTCTGCAAACTCTGTATTAATTGCAGACCCAGAAAAGATGGTTTCATTGGCTATAGCCAGAGGAAGGTTAGTGAAATTCTTAGCATCCACCTTGACCTTTCTGGTTGTTTGAATCATCATTTAGGAATGTTCTAAATGAAGATGAGCATTAAGTACAGGAAAGATTCTCTGATTACTTGATTAGTAAGGATATTACAGTTCTTGGATAAGTTTATGTGTATCTGTCTATACATTAAGCTATGTTAGGAGTGCAACATGAAATATATTAGTATAACTACTCAACCTGTTTTTTCCTAACTAGACTAGTCTCTATTTAAAGGAATTTTACCTGAGATAAAATGAAGTGTTTAGGTAGATACAATATATATAGTACCAGGAATCAACTTCTGTAATTAACTCATTACTACCTATTATTCCATGGCAATAACTAGAACCCTAGAAAATGTAACACATGTTGGGCACAGTGGTGCACACCTATAATCCCAGTGGCTCAGGAGGCTGAAGCAGGAGGATCATAAGTTGAAAGCCAGCCTCAGCAAAAATGATGCCCTAAGCAACTTGGTGAGACTCTGTCTCTAAATAAAATACAAAATAGGGCTGGGGATGTGGCTCAGTCGTCAAGTGCCCCTGAGTTCAGTTCCAAGTACCAAAAAAAAAAAAAAAAAAAAAAATAGTGACAGTTTAGATGGACAAAGGGGATGGCAAAATACATAATTTTCAGGTGTAGCCAAGAAAACATGTAAGGCTAGGGGATCCAAAAACATACCATTTAAGCTCTGCCTGCACTGAGGTGAAGCTGTGGTCTTTATCAGCAATTCACTTGTGTTTTTTTCTCTGTTGCTGCAGCATAGAAAATTGAGTACTGCAATGGTCACACGAGGAGCTTTTAGAAGTCCTCAACAGGCTGTGACATGCTGGGTTACAGTGTTAACACAGTGATTGGACATGGCACTCCAAATAGTATTTCTCAGGAATAAGTGGACATAAGGATGTTTTCCCTTCCATCATAGGGACAAACCTAGACATCACATAGTATTTAATTGCTTTATTTAGACAATAATATTGTGACATCACTAAGACTTAAAAAAAAAAAAAAACTATCATCCTAGCACTGGATAGCCTCTTTATCTTCATTATTTTCTAGGCTTTGGCCATACACATACTCTTTGTTTTCTTAAGGCAAAATTATATTTCTAGTGAGAGGTAAAAGGATAATGTTGGAAGTGGAAGAAGATCACCGGTGTCCAGTGTGTAAGGAGGTTTTGGTTTGAGTGGCAGTGGGCATAGAGACTGACCTTTCTTATTTCTAGCACTTATTTCATCAGTAATAAGGAGGCTATAGTAATTTGCATGCAACTTTAGTGGGCATAAAATGAGCAAGACATGTGTATATATCTCTGACTAGGAAAATGGGCAACTCTGGATTGGACACTCTCTCTGTTTGATTTCATTCAGTTTCTCAAATCTGGTTGTCACAGCAACTGAGAGCATTGCTGGCAGGTATGGCTTCCTCTCTTCTCACCTTCTGTGCCAGTCAGTGTACAGATTGAATTTAATTACCTATTCGATATTCGAATAGCCATCTAGAGTTTGACTGCAAGCCCTGCTCATAATGCAGCATCAAAAAAAAACCTGGATCCACTAAAATTCTCTGAGAACTATTTTGTTGCTCTATACAATGTTACTGACTCACATTGGTATAATTGTTAGAAAATCTGCTTTCTCCCTTTATGTCAAGTTGCCTATCTAATGCAAAAGAAATTGTGGCAGCTACATAGTGTTTGCAGAAGTGCTGGGATCACAAAATATAAAAGACATAATTACATTTATCTTCCCATTTTTTAAATATGTATATTTAGGTATTGTCAATATGAACACTTGAAATGAAGGTAAGCTAGCTACAATATTATCTTGAGATCAGAGAGGAGAGATACTATTTCTGTTATTAATTCTCATAATCTCTGGTAGTAGTGGAAAAGGAGCCATATGAGTTTGGAATATATAAGACATGTTTTATCACACACACACACACACACACACACACACACACTCTCTCTCTCTCTCTCTCTCTCTCTCCCCCCCCCTTCCTTAAAGGAAGGGACAGAGTAAGTGTAAATTGGAAACAAAACTACTGTAACACTGAGATAGATACTGGCTCCTACCCGCATCATGATGTGAGCAGACTTAGGCATATATGGATAATATATTGGTACAAATCAGGGTGGATATTTTCCTATTATTAATATATATATTAAATGAATTTTGGGAAATGCATGATGGTAAAAATAATGTTTTAAGATTTAGATGAGTTCTTTATATATTCTGGAAATTAGCACTCTATCTGTAGTATGAGTGGCAAAGATATTCTCCCACTCTGTAGGTTCTCTCTTCACATTACTGATAGTTTCCTTTGCTGAGAGAAAGCTTTTTAGTTTGAATCCATCCCACTGGTTGATTCTAGCTTTTATTTCTTGGGCTATGGGAGTCCTGTTAAGGAAGTCTGATCCTAAGCCAACAAGTTTTCTACTTTTTCTTCTATAAGATGAAGGGTCTCTGGTCTGATTCCGAGGTCCTTGATCCATTTTGAGTTTATTTTTGTGCAGAGTGAGAGATAGGGGTTTAATTTCATTCTGTTGCATATGGTTTTCCAGTTTTCCCAGCTCCATTTGTTGAAAGGCTATCTTTTCTCCATTGCATATTTTTGGCCCCTTTGTCTAGTATGAGAAACACCAAGAATACAAATAATCCAATCAACAAATGGTCTAAGGAAATGACCAGACACTTCACAGAAGATGATGTACAAGCAATCAACAGATATATGAAAAAATGTTCAACATCTCTAGTAATAAGAGAAATGCAAATCAAAACTACACTAAGATTCCATCTCACCCCAATTAGAATGGCTATTATCAAGAACAAAAGCAACAATAGGTGTTGGCGAGGATGTGGGGAAAAAGGTACACTCATACATTGCTGGTGGGGTTGCAAATTAGTGCAACCACTCTGGAAAGCAGTATGGAGATTCCTTAGAAAACTTGGAATGGACCCACCATTTGACCCAGCTATCCCACTCCTTGGCCTATACCTAAAGGACTTAAAATCAGCATGCTACAGAGATACAGCCACATCAATATTCATAGCTGCTCAATTCACCATAGCCAGATTGTGGAACCAACCTAGATGTCTTTCAATTGATGAATGGATAAAGGAACTGTGGCATATATGAACAATGGAATATTACTCATCCATAAAGAATGATAAAATTATGGCATTTGCAGGCAAATGGATGAAATTGGAGAATATCATGCTAAATGAGATAAGCCAATCTCCAAAAACCAAAGGACGAATGATCTTGCTGATAAGTGGATGATGACATATAATGTGGGGTGGAGGGGTTACCATTAGTGTTAGGGTTAGGTTTAGGGTTAGGGTTGGTGGGGGCAAGAATGGAGGAAGGAAGGACTGTATAGAAGGAAAAGAGGGGTGGGTGGGGTGGGGGGAAGGGGGAAAAATGGCAGAATGAATCAAACAACATTGCCCTGTGTAAATTTATGATTACACCAATGGTATGCCTTTACTTCATGTACAGAGAATCAAAATGTATCCCATTTGTTTATAATAAAAAAAATTAAATAAATAGAAAAATAAGATTTAGATGAACAGAAGTAAAAGAGATGCCCATGTCTTGTCATCTGTGGGCAACCTAAATAAATAACTCTTTAAGATTACATACATGTGTTAACTTTAATGAGGATAATATGGACTATTACTTTTGTTTTTTAAACCATGTTTTTGAAGTATTATTGACATGTAAAATTAGGCATATATAATATATATAACCCAATATATTGGGTGGTAAGTCATGAAAACATCATTACCATGAAAGCTTTAGATATATCCATCACTTCCCAAAGTTTTCTTCAACCCTCTTTATTATTATCATTATTTTGAGTGTAATAAGGATACTTAACATGAGATATACTCTCTTAGAAAATTTTAGAATACAATACAGTCTTGTTAGCTCTAGGCACCATGCTTGATATTAGCTCTCCAGAAATTATTTATTTTGCATAACTGAAACTTTGTACTTTTTGGCCATCACTTCCTCTTTTCCACCTCCCCCACTAGCTGCTGGCAACCACTGTCCCTCTCTGTGCTCCTATAATTTTGACTATTTTAGATTTCACACATAAGTGAGATCATTAGTATTTGCTTTCTGTGACTGACTTATTTCACTTAGTGTACTATCTTTCAGTTCCAACCCCTGTTGTTGCAAATGGCAGGTTTAACTTTTTTAAAAAGGTGAATAATATTTCACATATTCATATATAAACATATTTATATACATATATGCACACACCATAACCATATTTTATTTTGCCATTCATCTGTCAATGGATATTTACTTTGTTTCTACATCTTATCTATTGTGAATAATACTGTAATAAACATGGGAATACAGATGTACCTTTGAGATTCTCATTTCAATTTCTTTGAAGAAATGAAAAGAACTTCAATTTTTTGGGGGTATAGTTGTTACATTTGTTTTTGGGTGCTGGAGATAGAGCTCAGGGCCTCCAGCATGCTAGCTAAGCACTCTACCCATTGGGTTATATCCCCACTCTATAGTTTTAAATTTTTGAAGAACTACCATACCGTTTTCTGAATTGGCTGTAACAATTTACATTCCAACCAACAGCTTACAAAGACCCTTTTTCTCCACAACCTTACCAACACTTGCTGTATTTATTTATTTATTTATTATTTTCTTTAGTTTTTGATGGACCTTTGTTTTATTTATTTTTATGTGGTTCTGAGAATCGAACCCAGTGCCTCACACATGCTAGGCAAGGATTCTACCACTGACCCACAACCACAGGCCTTGCTGTCTTTTTTTTTTTTGTGTGGTGCTGAGAATTGAACCCAGGGCCTTGTGCTTGCGAGGCAAGCACTTTACCAACTGAGCTATCTCCCCAGCCCCCTTGTTGTCTTTTTAAAAAATATAATATATAGTAACTATTCTAATGTATGAGATGACATGTCATTGTGGCTTTAATTTGCATTTCCCCAGTAATTAGTGACATTGAGCATCTTTCCCTACATTCATTTGTATGTCTTATTTGAACAAATGTCTATTGAAATTCTTTGCTAATTTTTAATCTGATTGTTTAAATTTTTTGCTTCATTTTGTTTGTTTTTGCTGTTGTCAAAGTTCCTTTTATGTTTTGCATATTAACCCTTATGAAATATGTGGATCTTAATCAGCTTAGGCTGTGATAACAAAATAATATAAATTGGTTTATAAATAATAAAATTTATTTTTCACTCTTCATGAGGTTGAAAGTCCAAGATCAGGGTGACAGCAAGGTCAAGTTCTGAGGAGGGTAATCTTCTCTATGGATTTTAAACAATGTGCTTCTCCTTGTAACCTCACATGTTGATGAGCATAGAGAAGGAGCAAACTCATTTTAACCCAGGAACTATAGTTCAGTCTCATTATGTTTCTTCAATGTTAATCCTATGCATTTAATCAAGCCTTTAATCAGTGTCTATTCATTCACTTATGGATTCATTGATTCAATAAATATTTGGTGAGTAGCTTCTATGTTCTAGGTGATTTAGAGCAATCAAAACATCTCTGTCTCCATGAAACTTACATGATACTAGAAGGAAATAAAATAAATAAATGAAGAGGTAAATAATGTAGTATATCAGGTAGACATAAGTGCTTTGGAAAAACAATATAGGAAGAAAGGGGAGTGGGACTGTTCAATAAGTGTTGATATTTTATATAGGTCATTAATCAGCTGATGAGCTCAGAACCCTAATTGCTATATCCAGGGCCCTAATTCTAGCACATGAGCTTCTGTGGGACATTCCAGATCCAATCCATAACAGATATGTATGTATGCAATTAAGGAAAATCTCACTGTTAAAATGCAGTAGACTAGAGACTTGAAATAGGTGAGGGATTGGACTATGTAGATATCTGGAAGATCAATGAAAGCTGAAGGAAGAATAAGTACAAAGACCATGATCATGACTATGTTTGATGTATTTGACAAATCGGAGGCCAGGACCCTGAGTAAAGTGAGTAAGAAAGAGTATTAAGAACTTATTTTGTAGAATATATCATGCAGGGCTCCAAAGTTCAGTGTAGAACCTTGACTTTTACTCTGACTATAGGAGGAAAAGGCTTTAAACATTGAGACCAGTTCAGTGACATTTGCAGTGGTATCATCTCCAATCACCATTGTTGATGTGGAATTGGTGCTTCTCGCTCTTATTAATGTCCACCTCAAACTATCTTAAGTTTTTCTTTGAGAACCTCCCTATATTATGTACACATGTTAGTTTATTAATCAGTTTTTCATCACTGTGACCAAAATACCTGAAAAGAACAACTCGGAGGAGGAAAAGTTTATTTTGGACTAATGATTTCATTGGTTCAGCCCATGGTGGCCAACTCCAAGGCACAATAATGGCAAAAGGGCATGACTGAGGAAAGCTGCTCATGTCCTAGCAGCCCAGGAGCAGAAAGAGAGAGGTGGGGAGGGACTGAGAATTAGATAAGCCCTTCCAGAACATGTCCACAGTGACCTACTTCATTCAATTAGGTCCTACCTGCCAGTAGTCCATTCAGCTATCAATAGACTAATCTACCAAATGGAGTAATCAACCGATGAGCTCAGAACCCTAATTGTTTTATCAGGGACCATAACTCCAGCACATGAGCTTTTGTAGAACATTACAGATGCAATTCATATCAGACATGTATATATGCATCTGTGTGTGTGTGTGTGTGTGTGTTTGTGTATTATCAAATGGAGAAAGAGTCACAATGTAAAGACTTCTACATATTCATTCCCAGATCATTAAGTAGCAACTGACAAGAATATCTGTCTCCTCCCTGAAATCAAACAATAGATGAAAGTTTTGAGGTGGTCACCACACAATAGTTGAACATGATGTATGCAAGAACAGAGCAACCTTTTTCCAAAGAGCAATATGGTATACTAACTCAGTGGATGAGCATGTATGGCTTCAACCATTTTTGGGAAAGTTTAAAAATATCAATATTGTTTATCAAAAAAATGTATTTTTCATCAACTTTGCAGATAAATTGGGTTATTTTTCTCTAAAGAAATAAGTTGATTTTAGTAAAGTCTTATTTTTAGGAAAAACAAACAAAACAACAAAATACAACAATAATAAAACCTGGACTTCACAAATTAGCTCTGTAGGCAGTTTATCTAGGTTATTTTGATTCAGTACTTTTTATCTATTGCCAAAAAAGCTGTGGGAAATCTTTTTTCTTTCAAAAGTGTGAAATCCATTACTAAAATCCTTCTTTGATGTTTAAATTACTATATGTCAAAGGTGGAGATCAAACTGTAGCTCTTTCATATTTCAGGGGGAGAGTGAGAAATAGGGAAACTTTGAGACCTTTCTATTGATCATGCAGTCTATTTACATACCCTCTACCAAACTCTGACTTACCTTCAAGAAAGACTGTGGGAAGAATTCATCATTGTTATTTAACCCATTTCATCTTTTCTCCTTTGAGTCCATCTATGGAACTTGAAAGGAAAACAATATGATATAATGAAATAAAAGAAATATTTGCAATAAGTAACTGGTTAAGAATAATATAGAAATACATTTTGGAAAAATTTTTAAAGTGTGCTTCTAAAAACAAAATATATGAGAATTCAGGATCATCATCATTTTATCTATTGTCTTTTAACAGCTATTTTAAAAAGAATGTAATTGGGTTAGTGGATATAAATGTATGTTTAATACTGGCATGTAATACTTCTCAACATTTGTTTGAAGGAAATAGTTTCTCATTGTTATGGGGCTATGTTTGTGTTGAAGATAGATTGTCTTTAAATAGGTCAGCTTTAAATGTGTCATATATAGACTGAGCTGTTATTACTGTGGTAACAAAGTTCACTGAAACCAGAGGGATAAAAACACCTGGCTAAATTTAAAAAGAACTTAATCAATTCCTACTGTGTATCTACCATTGTGCTAGGCATAATAGGATGCACAAAAATGGTCACCATATTTATAGACATGGCATAATTAACAATATGAAAGCATGCCAAATATGTCCTAAATTGTGTATGGTCAAGTACAAGGATATTCAAATATTAAGTGCTTTGAGCATTCAGGAGAAAAGAGGAAATTAGCTTTGACATGATTGCTTAGGCAATTTTTACTTCAGTTTTAACAATTCAGTGTTGATTAACATTGTACATGTTTTGTGCCAGGCAGTGAAAATGGTGGTGGGTGTTGAGCTAGAAGTAAGATCCTATCCTAGTAATATGAATGTTATGATTTAGATGTGAGGTATCCCCCAAAAGCTCACATGTGAGACAATGCAAGAAGGTTTAAAGGAGAAATGACTGGGTAATGAGCTCCTTAACCCAGTCAGTGAATTAATTCCCTATGGAATGAATTGAGTGGTAACTTGAGGAAGTGGTTCATTGGTGGTGTGGTTTTGGGGTATATATTTATATCTGGTGAGTGAAGACTCTCTCCTGCTTTCTGATCATGACTTCAGCGGCTTCCCTCTACCATGATGTCCTGCCTCATCTAGAGACCTGAGGAATGGAGCCAGCTGTCCATGGTTTGAGACCTCTGAAACTGTGAGCCCCCAAATAAGTTTTTCCTCTTTCACAGTTGTTCTGGTAAGGTCATTTAGTTCCAGCAATGAAAAAACTGACTAACACAGTGAACTACATATTCAGTTTTAAATTTCCAGTAGTCACATTACAAAAGATAAAAACTAATAGATGGGATTGATTAAGACATTTTATTAACCAAAATATCCAATGTTGTTATTCAGTATGTCATAAATATGAAACAAATAATGTGATATGTTGTGTTTTATCCTTTTATATTTTTAAACTACACTGTGGGTTGTACACCAATGGCACATCTCAGTCTGGACTAACCACGTATCCAGTGCACAGTAAGCACTGACCTACAGGAGTGGAAGACTTTGGTATTTCAGGAAATAATACTTTTCTAATAGTCACTATGTTGTGAATTGTTTAAGTCACAAATAATAGGTGAAAAAGGGGTTATTTCTAAGATTGGCCCCTTTAACTGTATGGAAAAATTGTTCAAAACCGTGATATCTATTTATAGACCACATTTCCATATCTCCCATTTACGACTTTCTTCTTATAGCCTATCTTCACTTTACCCATCATATCACTGGAAGTCTTTCCCAGAAAAGGAGCTCTTACCCCTCTAATTGGTATGTGACAACTTTTAAAAATCGAATCCACACCAATCACTTGGTGATCTTGTTAAAATGCATATTGGAATTTAGTGGATCTGGGGTGGGACTTGAATTTTTATTCCTAACAAGCTCCCAGATGATGTCGATGTGGCTAGACCAGGAATCACACTTTGAGTAGCAATGGGTTTGATCATAGATCCAGAAACTAAGTATTTTAGCAGAGGGATATAACCCTGGGAATTTCGTACTCTCATAACACTTGGAATGAAGCAAAGATCAGGAAGGTTGAGGAAATCAGGAAGTACAAAAATAGTAAGAAAATGCTACCCATGTTCTCAGCACCTTGCAGCATCAAAAAAAGATTGTTCAGAACCCACTGCAAAACTCATGACTGCCATCTGCTCCTGTTTCTCCTTATATTTTGCTTTCTAAATCTCATAGAACTTCAATCATGAGGAAGTCTGGGAAATAGAGTTTCTGGGCTTTCAACTTCTGAGAAAGAAGAGATGGAGTTGAGTATCAACAACATCTGATACACATTGCTTTTGAGTTTTAGTGTGTGTGTGTGTGTGTGTGTGTGTGTCTGTCTGTCTGTCTCTTCCCCCCTCCCCTTAATCATGTGTATGCACACACACAGTTATGTTCCCTTAGATATCTAATTGAGAACATGTTGACGTCTATCTTTTCAACAACTTGTAAATAGTCACTAAATCCTGTCCAACTTTCCTACCAAATTTCCCTCCTTTTTATTCGTGTTGTCATTTTTTCTGGTTCTTATTGCTTTAGATTTGGATACTCACAGTTGCCTTTTTAACTGCTTGCCTATATCAGCTTGCTTCTGTACTGCCAGCTCCAACCCTTATTCTTTTTTATCCCATGTACTGCTATCAGGATGTAAAAAAGCTAACAGTATCTGAATTAATTGATTCTATAAGTGAGATTAGCAAATTTACACATTGATGCTATAAAGAACATTGTTTAAAATGAGTGCTCAAAATAACCCTTAAATACCTTCTAGAATATATTAGGGTACAGTGGGAACAATGTGAGTGTCAGGGCAGGAAGCCTGGGGTTTATTCTCCTCTGCTCTAACTTACTGTATGACTTTGGACAAATCACTTCCCTTTTTTTCTGTCACCTCTCCTCCTGATGTAAAGTAAGTTGCTTAGGCTAAACTACCATTTGCCAGCCTTTGCCCCCTCTGGGTTAACTGATAATTTAATGGTACACATTTTATAGCATGTTTGGTTTGGGGGTTGAATGTATTATAAAATGACTCACTGAGAAACATGTGTCCTCATCTGACTACAAAATATAACAGGTAATGTATTTCACTCTTCTTGTGATAATAAATTAAATAATTGCATTCCCACCATGTATAACAGAAAAGGGTGACATATCTAATTGCTTTATAACAGTTTTTCTCCCATTTTCATAGGGTAGATCAATGTCTGGATTACTGATGGAAAAATGCATGCTTAAAATGCATGCATTCTGTACTTAATAATTAATTTGTTTATTTTGGTTTACTGGGGATTGAACTCAGGAACATTTGATCACTGAGCCACATACCCACCCCTATTTTCTATTTTATTTAGAGATAGGGTCTCACTGAGTTGCTTAGCTAAGCCTTGCTTTTGCTGAGACTGACTTTGAACTGGAGATCCTCCTGCCTCAGCCTCCTGAGTTGCTGGATTGCAGGCATGCACCACCGTGCCTGGCTATAATTTTTGTTTCATAGAGTGTTTCTGGTTTCTATTTGAAAGGATTTCTCAACAAATGACACCTTTTGGGGGGTGGTTTTATTAATAAATGAATATACAAATAATATATTTGACCAGGTGCTGTGACACATGCCTATAATCCTAACAGCTCCAGAGGCTGAGGCTGGAGGATCACAAGTTCAAAACCAACCTCAACAACTTAGCAAGATCCTGTGTCAAAATAAAAAAAGGGCTGGAGATGTAGCTTAGTGGTTAAGCACCCCTGGGTTCAGTCTGTGACACTATACACACATACACATACATATACACACACACACAGACTGAAATAATATATAAGTATATATATATATATATTTTTTCAATCTCTTTTTAAGACCTTTTTTTTTTTTTTAATACTAGAGATACTGTTGATACCAGTGTTTGAGAATCAATCAGGATCCAGGTCCACTTTCCCAGTGTCAAGGATTGAACACCTGAGAAATGCTGAGGCAAGAGCAAAAAGTTTTATTTAAAGGATAGGTCAGAGAGAGACACACACACACACAGAGACTCCTCTACATAGACAGAGTGTTACCAAAACCTCGGTCCTTGTCCCCAATGCCAATCCAATAATGAGAAAAAGGAAAAAGAAGGTTTATTGCTTTGCTAGCAAGGGACAAACACAAGGAACTCCTGTCCCGGCGGTGTGGTGGGGCTTTTAGAGAGGTCATTCAAAGGCTACATTGCACATATTCTATCAGGAGCTGTAATTCACTTGTTAATTTGGGAGACAGTCATTTCTGAGATCTTCTGGTACCATCCCCAAAGTCTGGATGACTCTTTTCCTGTGGTGGGTGTGTGCTCAGGGACAGATAACTCCGCCTAGAATGGGGAAGAAAGGTAACCCTGTTTCCCCTGAGATTAGGAAATGGGAGAGATTAGGAAAGAGTAGGGACAGAGGAAGAGAAGGAATCATGATGTCTATTTTAAAAATAAGTTACAGTGGCAGAGCAGCAAGGGCTATATTCAAAGCATAAAGTGGACCACTGCTACAAGAGGAGGGAGTCCAGGTTGAAAGTTGGTGCTCATGGAAGTGGGGGTATCCTGCCCATTTTATACATTTTAGGTTTCCTTTGTTCTCGTGCCCTGCTTCTCCCTTTATCTTGCCTATGTTACCAAAAGGTGGAGTGACAAAAATTAGAGTAACCCAGGGACAAGAATGAAGCCACCCAGGGATACAGACAGGAAGGGATCATCTCAGATGGCATTCATTAACAACTCTTTGTTGGGAGGAACAGTTCCTTGGAGGCAGGTAAATTTGACAACAGGCTGGAGGAGGGGGAAGTGTCCTGGAGGTATTAGCATTTTATTCCTTTCCTTTTAAGTCAGCCCTCATCTTCCATTATCTGACCCAATCATTCATTACCTACAATGACTGTCCTTTTGTCTCCCCAGTGATAATTTTGATGAGTGATAAGTCACAGATCAGCAAAGGCAAATTGAAAAAGTTATTACCATTGTTTTCAGACTCCTCAGTCCCACCCTGCATATCAGCATCAGTTTTCAGTATTTAGCTGGGTGTACTAAGTGTTAAAATTAAATATAGATGGTACTATATGAAACCAGAGTTTTGAGTTGAGACTAGATTCCTACTTCACCAATTTCCTTCTGGATTCTTCTCTCACAAAATGTGAACACTAAAATCCATGGATAATCATGGAAGGGAAGAGTAAATGGTATAGGATCTGTTTAAGTAAGAAGAGAGAGAATTCCCACCATGCAGGAGGGGACCAGATAGCAGGAAAAACCCCATTTCAGTGTGCCAGTTTAGGAGATTATATGATTCTGGGAAGAGCATGGAGCAAAAGCACTGAAAACAGCACTAGAGCTATGGCTTTCCAATCTGGAAAACTTCTATCTGGGTCACCCTAACCTTCCCATTCTCCTACCTCTGGGACAAAGGAGTTAACTGGAGGCATTCCCACAGGTGAGCCTCATGACCTTTTACTTTTGAAATAGGCCTTGATATTGCCCATTAGTGTTTGTACCCATTAGCCTCCAGGTGTGGTTTCTACATTTGAATAAGAACAGTGATGGGGGCCCATCACTTCTGGCTCCTGACCATTGAATATTCTTATTCATATGAATTGAATGCTTATTTCTCCCCACAATTTATTTGTTGAAACCTAATCCTCACTGTTAAAATATTTGAAAATCAGACTATTGGAAGATGATTAGTGCCCTTAAAAAAGAGACCTGAGGGAGCTTGTTGGCTCCTTCATTCATGTGGGGAGAGTCTATGATGAAGTGGGTTTTCACCAGACACTGAATGTTCTGGAACACAGATATTGGACTTCCCAGCCTCCAGAATGGTCAGAAATAAGTTAATGTTATTTATCAGATAGTCAACTTCTGTTATAGCAACCCAAACAGACTAACACACATGATAAAGATAAAAAATAAGTTTCTGTTATGTATAATCAAAACCCTGAAAGCTGGTGCTAACAGGTAGAAAAGTACTCTGAGCAAGTTGATCTTATGTGCTCAACTACCACATGCCTGATTGATATGTATTAAAAATGGAAAACAAACATTGAAATCATTATTTTATAGTCATCAAATTTTGTAAAATAAAAATTGAAACAGGTGCAATGACCACTCTTAGCACCTAAACCCTCAAGAGACAGTTGCAGATCTCCCAATGTTTGTAGGAAACACAGGAGTGCAGGATCCCTCAGGGCTCTTCCATCTTTAACATTTTATTTCTATGGGCTAAATTGCTCTAGGGCTCCATGAACTGGAGAGATGCAAATTACTATACCACATAGGATTTCTGGTGGTTATGGTTGTTGTGAATATAAACACTAAATGTTTTAGAACTCTTAATCTCAGTTTTCCTGAGAAATAGTATGCATTTTCTGTAATGCACTGGCTTGCTGCCTCTCTCATTTCCTCTTGTTTTGGTTAAGCTATTACATTGTGTTAAGAAATTCTAGGAGGGGAAGAACTTTCCTTTTGAAAGAAAGCAGGGAGAACATGCTAAATAAAGGAGAAAAGAGCAGTTGACATTTCTAAAGGTAAATTAAGTGTTATAAAATGTCAACAGGAAGTAATACTTTATCTCATGGTTATTCGATTTCTGTCTTCAATTCAAGGGTACCTTTTCCCTCATCTTCACATTGTGAAAACACAGCATTATATTGAATATTTCACAAGAAATGTCAATTCGGTGTTTATTTTCATTTATATGTTTTAACATAGATAACTTGTGGCAAGTGTAGGAAAATCTTGGCTATTTAACTAGTGTCTAAAAATAAACCCAGCCAGACTGAAACAGATAGCAATAAATAAGCAGAAATAAAAACATTCTTGCCTTCTATACTTCCTCATAAATCTGTCTGTCTTTGTTCTGTGTTTTCTTAGATTCTGTATTTGTCTTTTTGGCATCCATTAATCCCAGGGTCAAATTAATGAGAAAAGTTGTTTACTTCTCCTTTGCCATTCAGTTTTTATGGGTGTGTGAAAATCATATTATAAACCTTTCACCCAATCCTAGGTCCATACCCTAAGCTACCTTCTTTACGTAACTCACACAACAAGCCAATATGTCTCCTAACTTAAATCACCTAGAGCCGGGTGTCAGAAAACTAAAAAGCAGCACTATACCTTGGAGCCCACTGACATTATTAAAACTAGCTAAGTCTGAACTGTTTCCCCATTCTGGAAAACACAATAAAGACTCTAGATCATGCTTTCCCTCACTCCTTTTTCTGCCTCCTGACCAAATCTGGTGCTTCCCCATGTGGCCCTAGATGGTATGACTTGACTTCTCATCTTGGAATATTTAATAGAAATCTTTCAAGGGCATTATTGAGCCTCCCCATGTAATTCCCTGAGTCACTCCCATAAATAAAATCCCATGGGACTATTTCAATACAGTCTTGACAGAATTTTACCCACAGTACTCCATTAAAACTCTTCATTTCAATATCACCAATGACTTCCATTTTGCTGAACCTAATGATTGTGTTTCCATCCACAATTTACTTGAACATCCAGTGAGTTATCTCCCTTGTAACATTTTTTCACAGGGAGGGCTGGCATTAGGAGGAGAAGATGAGTACTTTACACAATTCAGGCACAAAATTTCAGGGGCATACTAGAAACTCAATAATCAACATAAATATTATTCTAATGCAGTATTTAAAAAAATCATTTAGAAAAATCTGTGATGAACAGAATATTAAAATTTTAAATAAAGACAAACTTGATATTGCCATGTTAAGCCATAATGGAGACATGGAGCCTGAGGCCCCACATATTTGTGTGTGGGTGGGTGTGTATGTGTATATATGTGTATTTATATTTTTAAATTTTATTTTCTGAGCCTTTCCTTGGAGGTATGATTGGAAGCATGTCTTTCGGTCTTTCCATAGAGGCATAATTTAGGTGCTGGCATTTCTTTAGGCAAACTGAGCTTGGAACAAGGTTGAAGGAAATGCAGCAGCAGAAAAGAACACTGGTACTAAGATAAGCTAGTTTTATAAATATGGTAGTTCAGTCCTTGTGAATAAGGTTATAAGAAGATGTTTGTGAAATCACAATGATAATGATTCTTGCCATGGAGGTAAAAGAAGGAGTAGAAGGAAAACATTCTGGGTGTTTTTAAGTTTTAAAACATCCAGAGTCTATTCCTTTCAAGAACTATCCCCAAAATGTTCTCACTTCCCATAAATGCAGCAACCTCCTAAATTCTGTATAGATGTGTATATATCTATGTGTGTATATACATTTATATATACATTTGCATATGTGTACATAATATACAAGTGAAAGAATGGACATTTTTTTAAGCTGTCTGTTTTATCCCAACTCCCTAAGGTCTCCCTCCCAGTAATGGGAACAAAGCCCTTAAAGCTGTTCCAGGAATCAGCCCCAAACAGACAGTAAAAGAGTAAATGGAGCCTGATAGCCAGACAGTGCTCAAACAGTAGGATTACCAGAAACTATTGACCAGAATCTACACCTGTTGTAAAACATTGTGAAACATGTTGTCAGCAAACCCAGACCCCCTTTGAAATTTCCTGGCAGCTTTGTTCCCCCTTTTCCCCCTTTCATGTGTGACCCCTCCCGATGTGTGGTTTCTGCCTTTATAAACCTACAAGATTTTCTGCTAGGGACTCGACTCCTCGAGTTGGGTCCCAGCGCGCTGGAATAAACACCTCTTGCGGTTTGCATCAAGTGACGCCTCCTGCGGTTGATTGGGGTTGCCGTCCATCCATGGGACAGAGTTGGGGTTTCCTTTTTGGGGGCCTTACACAAGCATATGTGAATACACATATATGCATATATATTTATAAATATATAATCACATACAGAGAGAAAGAACATATGTCTTATAAGGAATGAGGTCTTCTGCAAAACTGAGAGTATGAAGACCTCCCTTCTCCCTGATTCTTATGATTAGGCCAGAAAGATTAGGAATGACAGGCATGAGTTTATTAGAAGAAATAGGGAAGGGGAAGAAGGGACACTTGTCAAGGGAACCTCTCAGGAGAAGGATAGTGTGCCTCTCTTGCCCTCCAGTTTTATTGGGGGATTCCAGGGCAGTTTCCAGAGAGTCCCACCCAATTCCACCTCTTGACTTTTGACTGTCAACAGGATGACATCAGACTTTTTCAAGTCCCCATTGCATATGACATCTCTAGATTACTTTGGCCCATGCTAACTGGTTCTACTTGGAACCTGTTCTTACATATATTATGGTTTGGGGGAGTTATCTTTATCTTCCTGAGTTCTAGGATATGATCTGTGTATGGGTCACAAAATTCCCTCTTCAGTGTAACTTTTGTTCTTCTTATCTGCATTTCATTCCAGGCCTGCATTTTTTATGCAGATAAAAGTAGTTTGCTGAGGAATGTAACATATCCTGTCTACCTAAGCCGTGTAGGGCTACAGGCAAATTGATTTTTTAAAAAAGAAAATATGTTAGGGTCAGCACAGTGGGTCCAGTTTATGGAATTATTCCCCAACCCTCATGTTCCCACCCCTCACATTTGTTTCCTGTCATATTATTTTTATTATGTATAATATAGAGTTTAGAAAGATAGAGATATGTTTTTAGAAGATGTATGACTGTATTTAGTCCTAAACTGCTCCCAACTCAAATTCCTAAGGCATATTAGCTGATTTGCCCATTTTCTTTCTGGATTTTCTAAATGTGCTAATATCCCTTTGATCTAAACTTTTTAAAAAAATTGTAATTCTTATTCAATATATTTTAAATTTTGGAATAACTTCAAGTTTACAGAAAAATTGTCAAAGTTAATTAACTCTTATATACCCACACCTGGCTTGACTAATGTAAATATCCTTTTAAAAATATTTTTATTTGTGCGTTATAGTTATATATAATAGTGGGGTTCATTTTGACATGTTCATACATATATATAATAGTGGGGTTCATTTTGACATGTTACATATAACATAATTTGCTTTGTTGTTATCCTCAGCATTACCCCCTTCCCTCTTCTCCCTCCTTGGATCCCCTTCCTGTATGATTTTGACTTTCTTCTATTAATTTACTTTTAAAATTGGTACAATGTAGTTACACATAAAATGGAATTCATTGTGATATATTTATATATGCACATTGCATAATTTGGTCAATTCCATTTCTTAATTTCTCTCCTTTCCCATTCTTACCCCCTCCCTCTCAATCCCTTTCCTCTAATTCACTGTTCTCTATTCTTTTTTATTATTGATTCTTCTTAATTATATATGATAGTAGATTATATTTTGATAAAATTATACAAGTATGGAATATATCTTATTTTAATTTGGACCCCATTCTTGTGGATGGGCACAATGCTCTATGTTCATGATATCCCCCTTTTAAATACCTTATTTCTCTCTAGCCTCTGCATATGAGAGAAAATATTCTATGCTTGACTTTCTGAGTTTGGTTTATTTCACTTAGCATGATGTTCTCCAGTTCCATCCATTTACTGGCAAATGACATAATTTAATTTTCTTCATGGCTGAATAAAACTCCATTGTTAGTATGTACCACATTTTCCTTCTCCGTTCATTTGCTGATGGACACCTAGGCTGGTTCCTTAAATTGACTATGGTGAATTGTGTTGCTATAAACATTGATGTCCCTGTATTACTATAGTATGCTGATTTTTGTTCTTTTGAATGAATACCAAGGAATGGGATAGTTGGGTCATATGGGGGTTTCATTCCTAGTTTTTTTGAGAAATCTCCACTACTTTACAAAGTGGTTATACTAGTTTGCAGTCCCACCAAGAATGGGTGCATGTACCTTTCCCCCACATCCTGACCAGCATTTATTTTTATTTGTATTCTTGATGATTCCCATTCTAACTTGGTGAGATGAAATCAGTGGGAAGTATTTTTGATTTGATTGCTAAGGGTGCTCAACATTTTTCTATATATTTGTTGGACTTATATTTTGAAGAATGTCATGTTCCCATTTATTGATTGAGTTGTTTTGTTTTGGTGTAAAGTATTAATATTTGGTATTCGGGGTTAATCTCCTGTTGTAATATTAGCTGGCAAAGATTTTCTCCCGTTCTATAGGCTCTCTCTTTATACTCTTACTTTGTTTGTGATGCAGAGCATTTTAATTTGATGTTATCGCACTTGTTGATTCTTGGTTTTCTTTTCTGAACTTTAGGAGTCTTTTTATTGGGGGCAGGGATGCCAGGAATTGAATCTAGGGGTACTTAACCACTGAGCCACATCCCCAGGCCCCCTTTATTTTTGTGGTACTGGGGATCGAACTCAGGGCCTTGTGCTTGCAAGGCAAGCACTCTACCAGCTGAGCTATCTCCCCAGCCGCCCCCAGCCCTTTTTTTTTATTTTGAGACGGGGTCTTGTTAAGTTGCTTAGCGCCTCACTAAGTTACTGATGCTAGCCTTAAACTTGTAATCCTCCTGCCTCAGTGTTCTGAGCTGCTAGAATTAGAAGGTATGCGCCACCTTGCTGGGCAGCTTTAGTAGTTTTATTAAGGAAATTGTTAACTTGCACCCATATGTTGGTGTGTTGACCCTATATTTTCTTCTAGAAGTTACAGTGTTTCTGGTCTAATTCCTTGGTTTTTGGTCCACTTCAAGTTGATTTTTGTGAAGGGTGAGAGGGATCTAGTTTCATTTTTCAACATATGGGTAACCACTTTCCCCAGCCTAATTCGTTAAAAAGGTTGTCTTTTCTACAGCATATGATTTTGGTATCTTTGTCAAGGATCAATGACTGCATCTGTGAGAATCTGTCTGCATTTTCTATCTCTCTTCTATTTTTTAAAGAGAATATTATCAGATGTTATGAAAGACTATAAAGACAGGTACAGTCATATCCAGATATTTCAGATTATGTAATTGGTACTATGCTGAATGGAATTCTCTTCTTCTCCACTTAATTTTTTTCTTATGTCACCATGTTGGCTTTAGCTCAGTGTCCTCTGGTTAGAGAAGGTGGCCCATGACAGCTGAAGAAGCAGCCACAGCAGCTGTGTACTTTATTTAGGAGAACAAGGAACTTGCTTTTTCCTAGTTGTTCCCATCCATGTGTGGGCTTTTGTATACCCTAAACTGCAGTGCTTAATTTTCAATGTATTATAGTCAAGGAAATATTGTTCACCATCAGAAGTATTCAAAATATCTCAAATTTTCATCTAGAAATTCTTGAAATCAATTAAAAAGAAAAAAAAATTATAGTTACACTGTAACACGTATCTTATACCATCTTTTCTGATTGTCTTTTTCTTGCATGGGAACATTTTTCTATGGACTGTCATTTCAATCACCCAAGAGAAACAGAATGCCTAACAATAAACAGCTAGGGGTAATTCAAAATGCACTGTGGAGACTGGATACCAGAGTGTGAGTGGCCCAGGAGCAGGGTACTGGGGAACTTGCCCATGTTGCAGGAGATGGATAGTAGGAAAACTGCATGCATTTTGGGAGCTGGGCACTGGGGTTTGTGCCCAGAGGGCCTAGGTAGTGGGAAGCTGCTAAAGTTGAAGTTACCTGTACTGCAGGAGTTGCCAAGAGAGCACACAGGAACGAGGAAGCAAAATTTCTTTCTCCCATGATGTCTTCTCTGCAGCCTCTGTTGATGAAACCTAACATCAGGACAACTGAGGAGAAAAATAGATAAAGGGTTTATCCCCATTTTCATAGAGCAAAAAAAAAAAAAAATGGTCAATTTGGAGCTAAAAGGTAATAAGCCCTTACCCAGCGTAGAATCTTACACTTAATATGCCCAAAATAGGATTCTTGATTCACTGCTCACAATGTGCAATCTCTTCCTATGTCTGGCTTCCACATCTATGTAAATGTTACTTCTGTTCATTTAGTTGTCAAGCCTGAAATCTCATTTATTTTGTATTCTTGCACTTTTCTCACCTTCAATAGACAATCTATCACAAAAGATTCTCAGGGATACCTTCCAAATATGGCTTGAATGTAACCACTTTTTTTTCCCAAATCTCCTACTCTCCCCTTGCTCTAAACTAGTATGATCTGTTCTATACTTTTGAAACAGTTGCAAAAACTCTTCTCCATGCTTCCAGTTTTCCTTCCTCCACCCAACAAACCATTGTCTCCTATAGGATAAATCAGATCATGCCATTCTCATAGTGGGAATTCTAATTGGCTTTCTTTCTCCATCAGACCAAGTGAAAGCTTCCAGAAACTACAAGGTCCTACATGATCTGATACAAGGTTCTCTTTCTTTTTTCCTACTTATTTCTCCATTTCTCACTGTGCTCCTGTCTCATTGTCCTCCTTATGTTCTTCGAGAAGGCTAGACTCCTTCCTGTTTAAAAGTTTTGCACTTGCTGGTTCCCTTGCCTTGGGATAGCTATCCCATATTTTGTCACATGACTCACTTCTTTGTAGCATCCTTGCATAAGCTCATATATCATCTCTTCAGCTAATCTCAAATAGATCTTACTCAACCAGTTATTATCCACTTATCTGCCTTTATTTTCTCTATACTATGTATTATGATTTAGACTACTATATACAACGTACAATATGTATAACCACGTTATATATGTACACACGCACACACTTATAGTTATTTCTTTATTGCTCTTTTCCCACATGAGAATAGTAGTTCTCTCTATCTTGTTCATAAGATGTATTCATAACATCTAGACTAGTGCCTCAAACATGGTAGCAACTCAATTAATATTGACTAAATAAATGAACAGAACTATAATTTATACCTTTATTTTTATGTCCTCCACATATATAAACTTTATTTATAGGGAAGGGGAAATTTCAATCTTGCATCATGATGAAATATTTGATCAAATGATTTTTACCAAAGAATCATCAGAGCTGACCAAACATGCTCATTTGTATAATATTAGAACACAGTGAAGGAGTGAGTGTAATTTGTTATCCAAGTTTTAGTGCATGCTTAAGCTCTTTCTATAGCATAACTCCTAAGTTATTGTCCAATGTATTCTCAAATACTTCTATTAGGATTTCTATTAATGAGGAACTCATTCTCACAAAAGGTAGTAATTTCACTGATGGAGAATTGAGGAATGGAAAGCTGTTTCTAATAATCATCTTGGACACCTCTTTCTTCAGCTTTCATCAGATTTGTAACCGGAGTATGAAACCTAACTTTGCACATTCTACTTCTATGAACTGGTCCAAGTTATATATCATTTTGGAATCTCTGTATTCATAAAATGTGGGTATTTATTCTTACTACATGAATCATTGGATAGATTAAATGAGATAAAACCTACAAACATCTAGCATGGTACTCTGTTCACAGTAGGTACTGAATAAATGTCACTTGAATTTTTCTCTTATTCCAAATGTTATTTCACACTGTTATGGCAGGTATATATTACAATATGCTCAGTATGTGCCCACTATTTACCCACTAACATATTTCTTAAAATGAAGACATATGTTTCTATTTCAGTGACTATAGCTAATTATACATTTTAACTAACTGCAGGTGGAACAGAAGTATATAAGGCCAAATGACATAGTAATATAAATGAATTTTATCATACCTTTTTTTTGGTTGATTAAACCAAACATATTAAGTATTTGTTTCCACATGGTTCATCAAGAACATGATGCAGTTCCTTTTATTTGAATGTTAGGTGAACAAGAAACATTGGATTGACTCTGACTAGTGTTTCTGCTGTTCTCTATCTGCCTACAAAAATGAAGAAGGTCTCCTTTTTCCTGAGGGATTCTGGGTACTAAATCCTCAAATGCCATTAAATTATCCTCTGGAGCTTTTATAAGGTGACTATCCTGTCAGGCATATCACCAATCTTCCCTTTTCTTCCACAGGTATGCCAGGAAGCACAACTCATATATACTTTGTTATGACATGGATCCTTTATAATCAATAGCATGTTGTATACTTGGAGCAGGGAAAACTAGACTGGATCTAGATCTGAATAACTTTTACCAGTACTATGTGTTCCCTGTCCTAATGCAGGGGAGAAGGAAGTCTTTTCAGAAAATGACATCTCTAGATACCTAATATGTTTTAAGTCCTACTGCTACTTGAAAAGTTTAACTTGGGCCAGGCTTGATGACACATAACTGTAATCACAACTACTTGGGAGGCCAAGGCAAGAGGACTGAAAATTTGGGGTCATCCTGGGCAATACAGCAAGACTCCATCTCAAAAACCAAGCAAACAAAAAACCAAACAACAACAAAAAAAAAGAAAAAAGAATGGGAGATGTAGCTCAGAGGTAGAACCCTATTGGTTTCAATCCCTAGAACCACAAAAATATATAAAAAGAGTTAAATTTGGAATTATGTGAATAACAAATGCCACTTCTATGTATATATCCATGATAAATTGAAATGTATGTGTATGTAAAAACTTGGAAGTTAATATTATAGCCTCAAGATGTATAATAGTAAAAAAGTGGAAACAATACAAATATCCATGAACTGATAAATGAAGCATACAAAGCATGGTATACCAATACAATGGAATATCATTGAGCCAAACAAAGGAATAAAATACCGTTGCAACATGAAGTACTTTCTACAATATGTATGAACCTTGAAAACATTATGCCTACTCTCCTCCCTCTTCACCTTTTTCTAGCACAGTGATTGTTTGCAAAAATATCTTTTGCA